>NC_058374.1:80990000-81590000 GCF_018350175.1 Felis catus
CAAACAACAAGGAGATGTGGCCTTATGCAATTAGCAGTCACAACCTCCAGGATCATTATTTTCTGATCTGTCAACCTGGCTTTCTCCATAGCTATGAGTTAACGCCTTGGTGCATCAATGCATTTATATATTTTTTTCTTTTTTCTTTGTTTTTAGTTTTTATTTTAGAGAGGCGGGGGGGGGGGTGGTTAGGGAGAGGGAGAGAGAATACTAAGCAGGCTCCACGCTGACGTGGGGCTCAGCCCCACAACTGTTGAGACCATGACCTGAGCCAAAATCGAATCAGAGGCTCAACCGACTGAGCCGTCCAGGTGCCCCAATGCATTTATATTTCATTTAACACTGCCCACTCAACCTCTCTTTGTGTTCCTCCCAAAGATGCATTCTGATGGCACTAGCCACTTATTCAAAGAGGAAGAAGGAGGGGAAAAAATCACTCAGCTGTCCAAATAGAACTTACAAAGCCTTGAGGCTGGTGTACCTAGAGGTACATTCACTGGCTCATACTCTGTCCTGCCTCTTCCCTCCTGCTACTCTCACTCAGCCCGTACAGTGAACAAGTGGAAGTGGGACCAGAGCTCTTCGGGGTCTCATCCGTCTCCTCCCCAGAGCTTCCGTCAACAGCTTCATCTTCATCGCTGTGCTTTTAATTGTTAGAGCAAGGGAGGGGTGCCTGGGTGGTTCAGTCCATTGAGTGTCCAACTTTGGCTCAGGTCATGACCTCATAGTCCGTGAGTTCCAGCCCCACGTCAGGCTCTGTGCTGACAGCTCAGAGCCTGGAGCCTGCTTGGGATTCTGTGTCTCCCTCTCTCTCTCTGCCCCTTCCCTGCTCATGCTCCGCCTGTCTCTCTCTCTTTCAAAAAATAAATACACATTAAAAAAATTTTTTTTAATTGTTGGAGCAAAGGAAAACAACAGAAAAAGAATAAGAAGAATGCCAGTTTCCTTAGACTTCTTATTCTTCAAGGACTTAAAAAACAAGATCATTAGGGAGGTATTCAACAATTTAGGCCCTAAAACAGCTATTTTTGAGAAGAACATCCGGAACATAAGATGCCTTCCTAGGGCAATGAAATTGTTTTGGATGCCTCTGCTTGCTACAGACAAAACATATCCAGAGACAAAGAATACATAGTTACTGTTGTCTGAGCTAAATTCTTTCACTTCTGTGTCCAGCCCAACAGCAAAAATATCCTCCAAGGAGAGACAGCAGCCGGCACTTTGAGAAGTTGTTAACCCAGAGCACCCGGCTCTTCATCCACTGTTTGTGCCTTTTAAGGCAAATTAAATGAATAAATTAAGCTTGTGATGCAGAGAAGCCACAAAGAGGCGGTGCAGGAAAAAACTTGTCCTTTAGACAGAGATGCTGTGAGGTGATAAAAAGGAGGATGAAATTACCACTAGGAAGAACTGAGGAAAAGAGTCTAAAAAGCTTTGACTGGGGTTTATTTACCAAGTTTTTCACCTTCAAAATATTGAATAGGTTGGTGTTAGTTGGTCCAAAGAAGAAAACATCAAAGGCTGACTTGCCTACTGTCTTTAATTCCCAGAGTAAATGGACCGCATCTCAAACACAAGAATTGTTCAGCTCACGAAGGAGAGGTTTTTTTGGCGACGAGGGGGATTTAAAAGGAAGGCAGCAGGGCAGGAAAAAAGGAGGGGAGGAAGAAGTGAAGAAAGGAAAAAAGAAAGGAAGGAGGGAAGGAAGGAGGGAGGGAAGGGAAGAGGGAAAGAGGGAGGGAGGGAAGGAGAAGAAGGAGGGAGGAGAGGAAAGAGGGAGGGAGGAGAAAAAGGAGGGAAGGAAAGAAGGAAAGAAAGAATACATGACTCCCACACTTTACTCTGCCACTTGCTAGTGGTATGCCCTTGGAAATTTCAGGCCATTTCTCTGTTCTCAGTTGCTCAACTGGGACATTATGCTCTAAAATTTGATGCTTCTCATACCATAAATTTGTGATGTGTCATTTTACAGTTAAACCCCTATAAGGCCAGCAGAGTGTCCAAATCTCACCAATGGAGATGGTAGATAGATGCCTCTACTTGGGTTTCAACATTTTCTGTGATAGGAATTCTATCCTACATTCCTCCACATCTTGGAAAATATATTACACGCATATAGGCTAAGTTCCTCTTTGTCTCCTGAAAATGCTTATCTCCTTTTAAACCCTACACTTTTCTCATGTTCTTTCCCCTCTCCATCTTCCTCTTCCTCAGCCTTTGACATACTTCACTTGCAAAACCCACTCTTAACCAACCTTCTTCATGAAGTCAGACCCGGCTTCTATAGCCTACAATAGTCACTTTCACGGATTTCCTTCCCTGCCCATGTTTTCTTCTTAGTCCTTATCACTAACATAGTTGATATTTTATTTGTTAATCCTATTTATTGTTTGCTCTTCTGACTGGAATATAAACTCCACAAGGACAGAGATTTTGTCTGGGTTGTTCACTGCTGTATCCCTAATGCATAAAACCGAGAGGAATTCATTGTAGTTGCTTAGGAAATACTTATTCTCTAAACGAATGAATGTTCAGTAGGTGACTATTCCCCAAAGGAGCCCATTGCTTTACAGATTCATCATAACCTAAGAGACCTATGTAGGGAGATCAGCTTCCAAAGGGTTAACAGTGAACTTATAACTGTGTGCTACTAAGCATGTAACAATGTTTCCATCTTCAAGTTGGGAGAAAAGAGATGAATTTGAGAGTCTAAGACTTGTTTCTGTTCTAGGAGCTCCAATAATTATGAAAAGAAGTTGTAATTTCTTAACTATTCCTTTCTGTTTTATTATTATTATTATTATTATTATTATTATTATTATTATTTTTAGTAATCTCTACACCTAATGTGGGTCTCGAACTCCTGACCATGAGATTAAGGGTCCCATGCTCTTCCGACTGAGCCAGCCAGGCACCCCTTCTTAACTATTCCTATTTGCTCTTCTGTCCTATGCACAAAGGTTTTACTCAGTGTAAATACCTACGGGAGAAAGCCCATGGAAACAGAATCTGCAATGAATAAGTGTTCCAAAGAAGGGCTTATAAATAAATGACCATTATGATTACGGCAACAGAAAGGCTAGACAAGTTAAGGTCTCTACCACCCACTGAGAACGACAGCCATTTTTGGAACAATTTGTGCGAGAATGGAATACTTTCTTCACCTGGGGAAGCGACACGGTTTCAAGTCTGAAAGAAAGGATGCGAGCCGTATCTAAGCTAATCTCAACCTTGGCAAACTGGTCATGGGCCCAGAGAATTGAGCAATTTTCCCAATCTCTGCCACAGAGACCTGTTCACGGGTGTTATGTGGAAGCGAGAAGCTCAGCGATGTTATGAGGGAGGGAGGGATAGAACTGTCTGGTTAGCGGTTGCAGGGAGGAAGCTGTGCTGCTGAGAGGTAGGAAACTGAGTATTCTTTGTGGGAATCTGGAGGAAGTGGCACATGATATCAGAGAAGCACATCAGCAGTGACAAGTGTTAGAAAGAATTGAAGGATGGATGGGTGCACACAGAGGTCGAAATGGCACCTTTGAAGGCCTTGGGACCTCATGTAAGAGAGGGAAGGGTGTGGAGCTATTTCTTTCAGACAAGTTACACAAACACATACACCCACATGTGCCACAGAGTGTGGTGCAGTGTGAAGAGTGCTGACTGGGAGGAATCGGGAGACGTGGACATTCTTTCAAACTTTTTGTCCGATCCATTGACTTCTGGCAAGCCAATTACATTCTTTCCTTGGGGAGCAGTTTCAATCTCTTGAAAATGAATTGGTGGGATTCGATGTTGTGTACATTTACCTTCGAGACCAATGTATATGAATTTATTTGAGTTGGGTTTCAAATACCTGTATGGCTACTGTCTGTAAAAGCAAATGCCTTTGTATCATTTTCCCCGTATGCATTAGGAAATGGCCCAGCGGCCTCTGGTGTTACTTCCCACTTGGATTCCTTTTTAAGGTGGCCCTGGCTTATGAGGTTCCTACACTTCCAACTTTCATTGACCCAGGAAAGCGGTGAGTCTTGAGTCTTTGAACGAGGGAGGCTGAGAAGGAACCCAAATGAGCGTGATTCCATCAGGTGTTACTGCCCTTTTTTCAACTTTTCCACTTCTTTTTCTTTGGCTTATGCTGTGTCGTCCACAGCATATTCTATCCAGACAAATTCTGTCTACACTTTGAAGGCTGATTCAAGTCATTGCCTCTCTTACCTGCCTCTAGCAACTGCCACATGTGCCTCTACCACACCCAGCAAGAGGTACATGGTCACCCATCGGTCGTCATGTGTCACTCCTCATCAACCCTCCCCCAAGCCCCAACTCAGACACAGCATCGTACCTTTGCAACAGGAAGAGCTCAGCAAATGCTGTACCTGCAGAGACGTGAGAATCAGACTGGCGCTGAGAAACTACCCTTGTTTAGTAGGTGTTATGGGACAGGTGCTCCTGACTTTCCACAAGGTCCCAAATCCTAATGTATATATATTTTTTATACCTTGTAGAGAAGAGGAAAGAGGCTTGGGGCATAGTCATGCTGATCCTTTGTTGATGGAACGTGGGTTTGACCAAAATTTTGTAACACTTGAATTACCAAATTCTTCTATATTTAAAAAATTATTTTTCCAGAGTGTTCCATTCTAAGTTTCCATTCCTTGGTCAGAGGTTCCTTTTGGAATCTGATGGTTATCTTTCTTGATGCTGGTTTATATTACAAAATTGTACTTAATCTAACTTCTATGAGGAAGGAAGTCCTAGCTTGCTGGTACTTTTCCCTGATGTTCCTACGAACTGCCCGCCCCCTCAACCCAAAAAATTCCACTACTTCTGTTGCTACTTCTGTTGCTATTTACCTGAATTAATCCTTAAAAGCCTTATTTCGCCCTTCTGCTGTCATTTCCAGCCCTTTGCCCTTTCCTCTTTTCTCCAATTCTCTAAAGGTTCACTCCCCAAATATTTCTCCACAACCTGTCCAATGTTCTGGAATCTGACTACAACAAATAGAGTAGGAGGGAATTCTCTTTGTTCTGAGGATGTTATAGTTAAAAGTAGAAATTTCAGCTGATAGGATGGAAATTAGACAAAAGAAGATTCAGGAAATAAGAGCTTTGAAATGAATATCTTCTAATGAAAATCATCAGCAGAAGCAGAAAGTTTAGTATCAGGAGAAAACCTTTGTAGTTCTGTCATTATTACTACACTGAGAACATCATATACCTCAAGTATGTTTTTCTAAGGGATGTAGTCAGATTCGCTACATGGGTAAGTCAAAGTGATAGGTGCTAATAATACTTGGGATGTGTAGAGTACCTTATATTTATCCATAAGATCTTCCTGTAAACACTATCACTTAATCAAGACAATCACCTTGGAGCTAATTACTGTTATGTGAAACTCAGGGAGATATGTGACTTACCCAGGGTCATATATTTAGGATCTTGTAATGCTGAGATTTAAACTCAGGTTGGTCTGACTCTAGTTGTGTGGTCTTTCCATTAATTACAGAACAGGAAAATAACCTAATATCACCACCCAAGTATCAGTGGTACATGTAATTTGGGATAAAAGAAAGGAGAAACTATTTTTGTAAATTATCCATTTCACATGCTATATAAACTCTCTACTTTATAGCCCGGTATAGAAGAGACAGTGTAAACCAAAATAAATTCATCCTTGGCTTTGTGACAGTCTTCGTGAAGGAAGTGTTGCTTCATTTGGTTATTAGCATAGTTTTCCTTCTGAACTCCAACTAGATTATGATGCAGTTTTGCTTTTGTCAGGCTTACAGAGTGTTTTAGCAACAAGGGTCCAACTAGGTTCTAGTTGAGGGGAAAAAGGCTGCCTAGAATTGCACATTACTTTCAGATTGTTGTGCCACTCAGAACATTTAACGATGGTTATAGAGCATCACAGGCCAATCAGAGCCAGTCTGGAGAAACTTGTGGGATAGTTGGGTTGGTTATGGGCGCTCAGTGGCTTGAAGCAATTGATATTTATCATAACTTGGTATGGAACTATTTAAATATTAAAAAAAAATTTTAACATTTATTCATTATTGAGAGACAGAGAGAGACAGAGCACAAGCACGGGAGGGGCAGAGAGAGAGGGGGAGACACAAAATCCGAAGTAGGCTCCAGGCTCCGAGCTGTCAGCACGGAGCCCGACACGGGGCTCGAACCCACGAGCAAGGAGATCATGACCTGAGCTGAAGTCGGACGCTCAACCAACTGAGCCACCCAGGTGCCCCTATTTAAATTTTTTTTTAAATTTTGTTTTGAGAGAGAGCACAAGTGGGGAAGGGGCGGAGAGAGAAGGGGACAGAATATCTGAAGTGGGCTCTGTGCTGATACCAGCAAGCTTGATGCAGGGCTCGAACTCACCAGCTGTGAAATCATGACCTGAGCCGAAGTGGAACACTCAACCGACTGAGCCATCCAGGCACCCCGGAACTATTGAAATATTTTAACACTCATTATGGATCTAACATTTTGTACCTGTTAAATATCAGCTGTTTGCAGGTGTCTCAAGGGGGTATTTTTAAGGGACCCAGTAAGGATGGCCAACTTTTGAGAAGGAAAACTGTAGAAAGAGCAAGAGCCTTGGAATCAGAATAAACCTTGTTTGGAATCACAGTTCTATCTCCCTACTGCATATGTAAATGGTAACTTACCTGTCCCCTCTAAACCTGTTTCTTCATAAGTAAAACAGGTAACATACAACTAGTTGAGCTCTAGGGAGCTAATATCAGGTGATGTATGTTAAGTCCCTGATGTATAAGGGAGGTGCTTCATAAAGGAGAGCAGTTATTATTATTAATCTTCCCTCAGTCTAAACCGTTCACTAAAGTTGGGACATTTCCAGGAATAAGAAGGAAGAAAGAGTGAGCAACATGATACAGTAGTGTGTGTAAAATCCATATGGTGAAAGAGGGGTGTTGCTGTTAAGCACAGATGAAACATAAACACTAAGTAAGTCCTTCCTTCTTACTTAATGTCCAAAGGGACCAGAGAGACCATTTAATCCCAGTCAGTCATTTTGAAAAAGAGGAGTGGGGAGGGAGGGAGAGAGGGAGAAAGATAGGGAGACGGAAGGAGACAATGAGACAGGGAGAGAGAGAGAGAGAGAGAGAGAGGCTTATCTGAGCTCACATCAAATATGATGGTTATAAGTGGGACTCAAAGTTCCCAAGTTCGGAGCCCCAAGTGTACGCTTTTTCCTTTACATCACACAGCCTTCCTCATGCCACTCTGGTTTCCACTCTGGGGCTCCTCCCAGGGACATGTATCGGAGACAGAGACCTCTCTTCTCTTCTGTCTGTATCGTGCCTACACCCAACCAGGGCCTATAAACTGGGACTAAGAGTGAGAACAAGCGTGGGAAGAGAGAAGGAGGAAACAGAGTTTCCATGATGAGGCCCACAAGACCTTCTGCATCTCATTCGCATTCACAGCCAAGACACACACATATCACCCCCATTGCAAAGGCCTGTGGGAAATCCCAGGACAGCCATTTCTCTGTTTGTAGATAGGACAATCTGCACCTCAAACCAGGTTGACTGCACCCCATTCAACACGCCCCCAACCTGCCCTATGCTCTCACATTCCTTCACAGATAGGAAATACATTCCTAATTTCTAGTTCTCTTCCATGCCACCGCAGTTGGGAAGATCTTCAGAGCAAACATTACCCTGAGTATAGCCTTTGAGCATTCGGAGACGTCTGTGGTCTAAAGCAGCAGTTCAATCTATTTCAGGGAAAAGGGGGAATGTTGTTTGACAGTTCCAAGAAAAATTCCAATTAATCAACATAACTATTTTACCCTCCTCTTTCACCACCTTTCTCCCCCAAATAATTTCAGCTGAATAAATACTGAAAGAAGACCACCAGAGACCACTTTCTCTCTCCTTCCCTTTCTTCCCTACGTCCACTTCCACAGTGTGAATGAGTTCCATGGAAGGCTTGTCAAGTACCACAGGAAACATTAAAGTTATACGTTTGGAAAAGAGTCATTCGGTGCTCTCAGTGTTGGGAGATACTAATTTTTTTTTCACCTGGATGGGCTCTAAAGCTAGCAGGACTAAGAAACATCTGTTCATCTGTCCTGGTGTGTAGATAGCTCAGTCTAGAGACGGAAGTGAGGGCGAGCAGCTTTCTTGGCACGTCTTTAATTCTTCATCCCTGTTTCCATGGTAATGCAGCTCTTTCCCTCATGGGCTCATTTTTATTCTCCCCTCTTATTTTCCACATGTCTACACCCTCTCTTCTCAAAATCTGTGTTTAAGCAATTCTGTGTTAGGCTTGGGTGTGGGCAGGGCACAAAGCACAGTGGGTACCAGAATACCCACTTCGATTTTGCCCTGCAGGTGGAAAACAGTTGTCAATTATCAAGTGGCAATAAATGTCTCATCTTTTCTCCTTACTGTAGCCTAGAGTGGGCCCACGAGTCATGATCTAAGCTGAGACCAAACCTCCTCTCCATTCTCCATTAGAATGCGAGTCCTAAACCCTGAGCTAAAAATGACTGTGCTGATTCCTGTGGCCACTATGTAATGTTTAATCCCAAGGCTCCATCCCCCTTTCAGGGGCCAGGGAATTCTGATGAAAGGTTATTAAGATGGCTTTAAACTCCCTGGGGTGTCCATGAATAAGAAATCATTTGTTAGATCTCTTTCTATCCCTCTTGTTACACCTTCTGCTTGTTAACCCCAATAGTATTCTAGTAGAGAGAGAGAGAGAATAAACCTGGCTTACCTTCCTCCTAATAATGCATCCTGTCACAGGATAATCATGCCAGATCTTTGGGTCCAATCACTCAAGCCTAACAACCCTTAAGTCTGTAAGCTTGGACACACAAGTTGAAAGCCTCCAACCTCCAACCTCCAACCTCCTATCCTCGGCCTCCCACATTACTGTCTAAAAAGTCCCCTTGCCTAGACAGGCAGTCATTTGTGATAGACAGAGTCACCAGTACTCATAAATCCTCATGATCTTATCAAACCATTTCTGTGGGGCTCTTTTCTCTTGTCCTTGTTCTGTGTTGGGGACCCGCCTCTTCTCCACCCACTGGAAAGTGCAGGAGCACAGCGGGGGCCTGGGAAAACCCCAGTGCAAGGATCTTTCCACTCCTCTACCTTCCCCCAAACTCATGTAGGGAGTGACATGCTCAGCCTGGCTGCCTATAAGACAAAGGGTGCTGGAGGATCACAGACCACCCCCCTCCCAGATGAGGTAAGTCATGGAGCACAGACCCCCCCATCCCAGATGAGGTAAGTCATTAAGTGGTCAACATATCCACAGATCCATCTCTGAGATGGACAGTCTGGAAAACAACCCTCACAGGTGGTTATCTTTCTAGAACCTTCCCACTGAATTGGCCTGGCATTGTCCGATGGTGTGAATTCTCCCTCGTATCTAATCCCCATATATCTGGCTACAGTTTATCTCTTCACCAGCTTTCTTCTGCAGCTTCTGAGGAAAGTAGTCACATCTGCAAAAGCAACATTGATTTCAGCTAGAGAGTCCCACTTGTTCACCGTTATGGGAGCTGGAATGGAACCTACAGGGAAGTTGAGAAACTCTTCCCCTTGAGAACCTTTCAAAGTTAGGATCAGATTGGAATGACAGCACAAGGGAGTACAGCAAGACACAGAGAGGGACTTCCCAGGTGAGAAAGGTAAAAAAAATTCTTAAATATTACTTCAGGCCATCAGAAGAACCCATGTTTTGTGACCCGACACAGAATACCTTTCTGGGAATAGGTAGGAGGAAGGAAAAAAAAAAAAAAAAAAAAAAAAAGGACCGTTTTGTTCCGCGAGGTAGTGATGAATTTTTTAAGGTTGAAGTCGAGAATGTGGGAAGTTTGCTCCTGACTTTTCCCTTTTCTTGGCAACGTGATTTCTCTCCTACCTGCTTCCTATCTCCCAGCACCATCCCAAATCAGTATCATCTTAAAGTTGAGGTGGAAATTATACTCACCTGTCTGCTGGTAGAGAGCAGCGTGTGAGGCGAAGCGGTTGTCAAAGCCCGGCCAAGCCCTTCCCAGGTATGGGGACCTGAGTGAGGACAGTGACAAAGTATCATATTGCATGTTGTACCTTTCTCTCTGTCCTCATGAAATTGCTGTTGCCGGCTCAGAAAGGGGAAGCGGAAATGAGAAAACACACACACACACATACACACACACACACAGTCCCCGCCTCCTACCCCAGCCACATCCTTTGCTCTAGCTCTGGAGACTGAAGAACAAAAGATCTGAAGTCACTGAGCTCACCACTAAGGAGCCCTTCCTGTCTGAGTACTGCCTTGCTCTTTCCAAAACAAGAGATCTTTTCCTGTTAAGGGAAAGGCGCAGCCTATTTAATAACATGTGCATGGGAGTCTTCCTACCACGTAACTGGAATCTCATGACTGTGATAAAGCTTGCTGTCCCCAGGAGGAGGAGTGTCTGAAAGTTCGCTCATACGTATCTCAGAGAAAATGCTCACAGCCCTATAACACACTTGAGACGGCTCTAAGCCAAAATCGATCGGTTTGCATAACTCTTTCACACTCTGGTAAATTCTCTAGAAGCTAGTTTTCAAATACTGCGTGCCATCGTAGGCAACTTCTTTTGGGGTTGGCTTCTTAGCCTTTTGCTTTTATGTTCAAATCCCTTTAAAGTTTTTCTTTCTTTTCTTTCTTACTTTTTTTTTTTTATAAAGAAATGATTGCTTTCCCAAGGAATTTTTAAAGGTGAAGTTTTAAAACTCTGTCACATCCTAGAGATGTCTCCAGTTCATCGGCTTTCAGTTCCAAGAAGCTTTCTTAAACTCTGAGAAGTTGGCCTCCATCCCCAATCGCTGCCACCCTGGACTAGCATTCAGCATCGTGGACCAGCCCTCGCTCCACTTCTCCAACATCTGCCAAGACTGCTTCCTCTCTCTTCGCTTGATGTCTACCGTTCCAGCCATCTCCCATCCGTCTTACCCAACTGTTTCCTTCCTTGTAGCATTTATTTACAAATATTTATCACAATACCCTTGTACGAGGCATATCTTGAATGTACTAAGTGTGACCGATTTTCACATATCTGTTCTTTTCTTTCTTTCATTTCCCCATTCTCTTCTTTCAAATTTTATGGCTGTCACCACAGGTTCGTCTCTTTTTACCGTGTTCCTAAACTCCATTTCCAATTGCGAAGAGGACAACCCTTTGGCTGTCCACAGTATGGCTATAGTGTGGTGGGAAGAAGCCGAAATAAAATTCTTGATCATCAAATTAAGTTCTCTAAACATTATTTTCTTCAAGGGTAATATGAGTAAAATAATAATTCTCTCTGTTTCTCTTTCAAATACACACCTACACAAACACACACATCCACAAACACATTTTTTTTTTACATGTAGGGATGAAAATGTCAAATACATTTTCCAGTACCATAGTAGGGTGCTTTCTGAGAATTCCTTCAAGGTCAACAAGTAAAAAAAAAAACAAACCCAAACTCAGCATTCCCTTGGTCTCTTTATCACTATTCTACACTATTAACTACAAAAACTAAGCCAGTGGAAGCTTTAAAAAATTTTTTTTAATGTTTATTTATTTTTGAGAGAGAGAGACAGAATGTGAGCAGGGGAGGGGCAGGGAGAGAGGGAGACACAGAATCCGAAGCAGGCTCCAGGCTCCGAGCTGTCAGCACAGAGCTCGACGCTGGGCTCGAACTCATGAGCTGTGAGATCATGACCTGAGCCAAAGTCGGAAGCTTAACTGACTGAGCCACCCAGGTGCCCCATAAACCAGTGGAAGTTCAGGGAGGTGAGTGATGGGTATTGAGGAGGGCACCTGTTGGGATGAGCACTGGGTGTTGTATGGAAACCAATTTGACAATAAATTTCATATTTAAAAAAAAATTCTTTTTAACCCTGTTTCTGAAATGCAATTTTTTCCTTAACAGTTGGGGTACTTCCACAGGCAGTTCATAACTATGGAAGGGCATTTTAATTTTCAGAGTGACCGTCAAGCTGCTCCTGGTTTTCAGTGCCTGAGGGCCAAAGATGCTAAATGTCTTTGAAGGTACAGGACTTTCCCGCATAAGGAACAATTGATTGTCCCGGCAAAAATGTTTGCATTCTGATACACACTGGTCGCGTCACGGTTAGGAGAGCAGGCTTTGGTACCAGACTCCGGCACTAGGGGTCTTTGCACTCCCGCTCACATTAATGAAGGCCTCAACTTCCTTGTCTGCAAAATGCAGACAACGTTCCTTAAAGGAGGGGTTACAAAGCTATAGGAATAAAGGAACATAGGATATTGACCCAGCACAAATGCTCAAGTTGCAGCTATGTTTTCCTAGGTCTTTAATACCGTTTTCACTATATTCAGCAAGCCGTATGTCTGTATACATCAACATCGCTTCATTTCTTAAATAAACCATTTCTCAAGCCAATTTCTAGAGATTTTTTTTTTGTTAATTAAAAAAAGAAAATTGCTATTTTGTGTGATTTTTTAAAGAACATTTTCTTTTTCATCAGCGGTGGCTGGAAGCCACGGGATTCCTAGGAAGAGAAGGAAGTGTGGACGTGATGGCCTTCTTTCTCAGATGTTGGCTAATTCCCTTTCCCTCTCTCTCTCTCTCTCTCTCTCTCTCTCTCATCTACTCTTCCTCTGTCTTTTGCAAACATGAAGTGCCCGGATATCTCTGACACTGTAACATGCTCTGATCATGTATCACACGTGCATCCTGAAAACCAATTGCCTTTTGGGTACTACATGCAGTCCGGGACTTCAGGGTCTTTTTAAATGACGTTTTGCTTGTTCCGCCCTTGATTAAAAATAAAAACCCTTATACTAAATGAAGCGACCACGTAATGCCTATGCAATTCAGCAGATTAGCGCCTCATTGCATGGCCAGTTTGTCACTCCGGGTGCTCTCCCTCCTGCGTTAAGGGATTCAGTATATAAACACTGAGACTGGGAATAGAAGGGACCCCCAACTTTAACACTGGCTGTATGATTGTTACTTAATTTCACTGACCTCAATTTTCCTCTTGTGAAAAATATGGAAATATGTCAAAGATTCTCTTGCCTCTAAAAATCTACGCTATCTATCCACACGAGTGTTCTTTTCTCTCATATGATCACATGCGGTTAATTGTGGAAAATGAAAATATTAAATGACAGACTTTTGGTAAGAAATCATTATAGGGGCACCTGGGTGGCTCAGTCGGTTGAGAGTCTGACTTTTGATTTCGGCTCAGGTCACCATCCCTGCCCATGATCCAAGCCCGTGTCAGGCTCTACACTGAGCATGGAACCTGCTTAAAATTCCTTTTCTCTCTCTCTTTCTCTCCTCCTCTGCCCCTCTCCCCAACTTGAATACCCTCTCTCTCTGAAATTAAAAAAAGGGGGGTGCCTGGGTGGCTCAGTCAGTTGAGCATCTGACTTCGGCTGAGGTCATGATCCCTAGGTCAGTGGGTTCAAGCCCCGCATCAGGCTCTGTGCTGACAGCTCAGAGCCTGGAGCCTGCTTGGGATTCTGTGTCTCCCACGCTCTCTGCCCCTCCCCCACTCGTGCTCTGTCTCTCTCTCTCTCTCAAAAAAGAAAAAAAAGTTAAAAAAAATTCTTTAAAATTAAAAAAAAGAAGTTATTGTAAAAGTAATAGAGAATACATTAGAAAACAACTCTTGTCCGTTGAAAAGCCAAGTAAAAATTGCTCATGAATGATATTATCCTCCAGATAGCAGTGATAGCAATGATAAGCCAGAACAGTTTCTGAACACCGATGCACCCCTCAAACAGCCGAACTGGAGCTGGGAGTGAGTTCTGAAGCTGCCGAATTGAGAGCTCAGCTGGCAGGGTGCCCGGCCAGACCCAGGACAGAGCCAGGAAGGCTGCTCAGAGAGGTTGTCCCATGACAGAGAAGCTGTGGCTCACAGCCCCTCCTCCCAGGCCCAGATGCAAGTGACCTGCTTCCATTTCAGTCCTCAGCTTTCTCCTTTCTCAGATGTGTGGCTTTGCAAACGGCCATTCTTCACTGAGTCAAATGCCCATTCTTCACTGAGTCCCATTCCTTCAAATTGCTGATGGGGGAGTTAGAGTGAGTTTGTCTCCTTGCCATAGCAAAGGCTCAAAAGTGGGGACGGTGGATGGAATCTTAGGGGAGAAAGCGATGGTTCAACTAATCAAGGGTTTTCTAAACTTTCTTCAGACACAAAAGGGTCCACCAGGCCAGGGTCATCGTCTCCTTCTCTTTGCTTCTATGTTCTGGGAGTTAAGGGTTCCAAGAAATGGGCTTTGCTAACTTTTCTAACACACCCATCCTCCTGAATCACTCAACTCAGTTGCAGGAAAGTCCTTCCTTCTGTCTTGCTCTATCTTCCTTGTTTATAAGTCCTGCAGAATGGGAGAACAATCTGTTACAGGCTTCTGTAGAGTATATTCCTTCAGAGATCTGAAATTATAACTCTACTCATACTGGGTAGTGCCAGAAATAAGCTAGATCCAGGAGGATATGAAAAGAGACAATATGAAATGCTATCCATTAGAGGGCTTACTTCCAGGCTAATCTAATAATTTGGGGAAACACGTGGTTAACAAAAGACAAACTTGACTGTAAGGCACACCTCCTTGAAGTTTTTAATAAGTGATGGAAATGTGACTTTCCTAGAAGGAGAGAGAGTTTGTAGTTCCCAAATATTATATATATATATATTACATACATGTTTATTTTTTGAGGAGCACCCCAAGGAAATTACTTTGGGGAAAGTTGTCCACTACAGCCACTACAGTTCTGTCTTCTCTAGATTAAATAGTGACACTCACGTGTTTCATCATACTCAGATGGTTTGAGCTCAAGATTGTTTGACTCTCTGGTGAGCTATGTTCTATCTTTCTTCTGATCAAGCCTGTTTAATTTAGAAGCACAGGGCCTCACTGGGTTTCAAGTGTGACTCACATAGTGAATACTCAGTGTTTTACAAGCCTGTTGAGAAGGACAGATCCTGGGACCCATAATATAGAGTGTAAGAGCAGTGGAGGGAGAAGGACCTGGGGATGTACTAGGATGAGAGTCAGGGTTCTTTGGGGGCTAGGTCAGACCCATGCACTTGAGGGAAAAAAAAGGTGGAATAATTTTCATCTTGGTCTCCCTTTCTAGAAGAAAAGAGGGCTTCTAGTAGGGTTCCTGTCTATACCAGGTACCTGGTACAAAGCAGACACTCATGACGATGATATCATTGGTGGTGGGAAAATAAAGAGGGGATGACAGAAAAGCAATATAATGTTTTTTGAGTCAAATAGCATTTAAGGTGGGCTGAACCCTGAAGAAATTATGGGATAAGTGCCAGGAGGTTAGTGACCTCATGGATTTGAGGAACTTAAAACTGGGGTCTTTGTGTCCAGCACTCTAAAATCTTCAAAGGGATAGGCATTAAAAGCCACAACAGCAGGTAGAATTTGGGGGTTGCTGGAGATTTGGTGTAAGGGGAAAAAATGTAGGGTGAGTGTGGGGTCAGGGGCAGAAGTAGAGCATGAGCACTTGGGTTATAGTGAGATGGGGTAGGAGGTTAATAGATTGGAGGGAGGGTGGCTCTTTCTTAAGCCTGCGTCCTTCTCTCATCTCTATAAAAGGGAAGCCCTGAGGCTCTGAGGCCATCCCGCCAAAGTCTAACTGTTCCCCAGCCACAGTGGACTAGAGAGTGGAGCAGACGTAGGGGCAGGAGAGGGTGTGGAGTAGAACCCAGTGATGGACTGGGGAAGAACAACCCAGGATTTCTGGAAAGACATTGTACCCTTGCATCAGTGTTTTGTCAGTTGATCACAGGAAGTGGGATAACCGTCATCTGCTGATCAGAGGGAGAGCTACAGGAAGGGGAAATGGCATGTATGTTAACCCCAGCCCCTGGTCTGTGTAGGAGTCTTGGCACCAAGGAGAGAACCCTTTGTTAGGTTTAGAGAAAAGGAGGAAGAGGTGGAGAAGAAAGGGACACTGAACTAGAGGGAAGAGAATCTGAAAGGAACAGGTTCACACTGAAGAGAAAGTGAAAGTGAAGTATAACCACCCCAAATGCTGTGGTCTACCTCACGGGAGGAAACGTGGCCTCCTTCCCTGGGGCAGCAACTCCTAACAGGACCGTCCTTCTCTTCCCTCCCACCTCTGGAGTCCCCTCCTGCTCTTACCCACGTGGAGCTAGCAGCTTGCCAGGCTGACCTTAGAAGGTAGAAGTACATGAGGTGGGGCCTCAGTCCTCACCTGGATGGCTCAGTCAGTTAACGTCCTACTGTCCAACTCTTGGTTTCGGCTCAGGTCATGATCTCAGGGTTCTTGAGTTTGAGTCCCAGCCTCGGGCTCTGTACTGACAGTGCAGAGCCTGCTTGGGATTCTCCCTCTCTCTCTCTCTCTCTCTCTCTCTCTGCCCCTCCCCTGCTTGCGTGCTCTCTCTCTCTCTCTCAAAAATAAAAAATAAACTTAAAAAAAAAAAGAAGTACATGAGAGGATGAGCATGAAAGATTTAGACCACTCAAAGTGTTCTTTGATTCCCTGTTATAGTTTTTGCCATGCTCGTAATGAACTTGTTTCTTCTTGACCTACATTTGGTAAAGAAGTCAGGAGTCAACAAATCTGTCTTGTAGGCTTTGCTCTGCACCTTTCCTGGATTTCATGCTCCTTAACCACAAAATGAAAACGTGAAAATAAATGGTTTCTACAGTATACTATTTTGTTTCTAATTATAATAGCTATCATTTATTGAGTGAATATTCTGTGAAAAACAATAAACAGGTCTTAACTCTAGTCTCAAACAAACCGTAAAGTGGATTTTATAACCCTCAGATGAACTGAATGAAGCTCCACGGAGAATGTGTCCTGACTTCCCTACAAACTGGCTGACGGAATTCTTCAAGCGAATGTATTCCTAATGACCACCAGGTGGCAGCCTACACCCAGTCTCTGAATTCCTCCTGTGGTTTCCCCCGTGGTATCTGAGACTAGCCCATTGCTGGGAAGGTTGACTTAACCCAGACTTAGGAATTAACCCAACAGACTGGATGGATTTAGGGGCTATTGAGGGTTTCTTCCTTAATATTGGGTAATTTTTATTAAGGCTGTCCAGGGTTGGATAGGATTTCAAACGTTCAAGGAGTAAAAAGAAGTCTGTGCTGGCAGAGAGATCTGAGCGAGCCTGAATAGCAAGGTAGAAAATACAGGGTTTGTTTGGGAAAAATCAAGCGGCTCAAGGTGGCTACATGTGAGTTGTATGACAAAGAATGAATGGAACAGAAGACTGTTCAGTCAGTTTTAGGTGACATGTAAGAAATCGTTGAATGTCACGTTTCTGGGTTTGAATTTTGTTTTATTTTGTGAACTACTCTCTTGGAATAATTTCAAACTTATGCAAGAAGAGTAAAGAGAACTCTGGTGCACCCGTCCCTTTGATTTACAAGGGTTAATATTTTTGCTTTATCACGCTGCCTAGTTTTCTGAACTTTTTGCGAGTAATTGGCAGATGTTATGCCCCCTTACCCTGACCTGAAAACAATGATTTCTCACGACCATGGCACAATGATCAAAGTCAGGAAATTTAAGATGGATACAACATTATCTAATCTACAGACTTAGTTCAGATTTCGTTTTTCTCCTAATAATGTGTAGAATCACAAAGTGCACTTAATTTCCATGTCTCTTGTCTCCTCTAGTTGGGAACTGCTCCTCAGCTTTCCTTTCTCTTTCACGACACTGACATTTAAACAGGATAGTCCTTCTCTTTTGTAGAGCATCTCTCAATTTGGTTTGCTTGCAGTTTCATGCGACTAAATTCGGGTGAGACGATTTCGTCAGGAGTCTGTATGCGCCTTGTATCCTCAGCACATCACATCGGGAAGCACACGGTATCAGTTTTCCCATTATTGGTAACATAAGATGCTACATTCTGGGTTTTTTTTTAATTGCAAAATTATAATGTTTTAAAATTATGAAGTCCTCCTAACTATTTGAGGACTACGTAAACACCCTATTCGTGATCAAAGCTCTCACCTCCTAGCTTTAGTATTTCATTTTCTTAACAGGGGAGTGTCAGAAAGATATCAAAACTATATTGAGTGCGGCAAGATGTAAGCAGAAGCATGCTTAGAAATCTCATTCTGGAAGCTGTGTTTATGCATGCGTGCGTGCGTGCGTGTGTGCGTGTGTGTGTGTGTGTGTGTGTGTGTGATTTTACTGTAACTCCTGTGCATCATACTCCTTCTGCCTGAAACTCTGGTACTGGAGTCCTAACCTGCTTCAGGAAACCTTTACACTCGAGTCTAGCACATCACAATCTTGGTAGATTTGGGGGACAGGCAAAAAAAAAAAAGACACCTTTCCTCCAGGCCAGTACAGCCAGGTCTCAGAGCATGCGCCTTGGTTGTATTTGGTCCCTTGGGGAGGCACTTTTATGCAAGGTCCAGCCCACACAGCCCTAGCGCAGGGCCCTACAGCCTTGGCTTGGATGTGGGAAACATTGGAATCTGGGAGAGGACAGCCACGTATCAAGCTCTCACTACCCGTCCTATCCATCCCCTTGCTGAACCTCATGGCAACCCTTCAAGGCAGAGAATCTTATCCCCAAAAGACAGATGAAGAAAATGAGCTCTAGTGGTGTCAGTAGGAGGCCCAGATTTCACGCCTGGTGGGTCTCATTCTGAGACTTCTGCTGCTCTGTAACTCCCCTCGCTGTGGTGGCAATACTAAGGGCAACCCTTGTCATTGTCTCAGTAGCTGACATAACCGCGTCTTCACAGGCCTTTCCTCCCCTGCTCCCAACTTTGTGAGAAGCACAGAGCAGATACCATTTGTCTCATTTTATAGATGAAGATTTGCCCACACGACGAGGGGCAAAACCAAGCTTTTTTGACCTTCAGCCCAAAGCTCTTTCTAATGATAGCGTGTGCCCTCTTTTGAGGAGGCCGGGAGGGGAGGATTTTGGAGAGTAAAAGAGGGGACATAGGGAATAAAAGCTATACAAGTGGAGGATGTCAGGGGTAGGGAGATCTGTGAAATCAAGACGTCTTTTCTGGCTTCTTGGACATGGAGCGTGGAGCCGCCCCACGGCGCCCGCAGGCTTGAGGATACAGGACCCATCTGCGCCCTTTCCGGCTCCTTCTGCCAGAGCCCAGGAGATTGGCAGGGGCCCTAGAGAAGCCCCACTCCTGGGTGCAGGGCAGATGCTGAGCAGCTGAGCAAGCAGGACAGGCAGGCAGGGAGGGCCATCTCCTCTGGCTAACCCTGTTGTCCAGACACCCTGGGAGCAGAGCCTCCCTCCCTTCCTCCTTTGGGAGGAGGAAGCTGGCTGCTCTCCCTTCTTACTCCCAGTGGCTTTCAAGGCCCTGGAGGGAGGTCTTTGCCTAGGAAAAAAGAGAGCTGAAAGAGTAATGGAACCAAAAGAAAATGAAGAACCAGGCCTCTCTGTGCCCCCTCCCCATTTTTTTTGTAAGACCAGAGGACCCTAGGACACGACAGAACAGTTTTGCAGGTCCTCACGGGGTAGTGGAAAAGGCTAAAAGCCACAGGAAAAGTTAACTCTGAGATCCCTGCTACAGCTGTAGGTCGCCCTATTCCCTCAAACAACAGGCTGAAATGTGATTTGTACGGGCTGAGGCTTGAAATTAAGGAAGATTTCTATGGATCTTTGAAGTTTCAGGTCACTTCTTGGGGTGGATAGGCCTCACAGCTCCATCATGGACACAGAGGGAAGGATGGTGATGAGGTTTTTTTGGGTGATGGGGGTGGGGTTCGGACCTGACGGCCAAGAAGGAATTCTTGAAGACGTCTTTGGTGCAACAAGGTGATTTTATTAAAGTACTGGGACAGAACCTGTGGGCAGAAAGAGGGGCACTGGGGTTGTGAAGAAAGGCTGGTTATATACTTTGGAGGTGGGGGAACTAAAGTCAAACGGGAGGTCTTTCGAGGGACTGTGATATGCTAAAGAGGACTCTTAAGATACCTGAGGCCTTGTAGTTGTCAAGCTAAGGTTGTTTTTCTCTGTGGCAAAACATTATTAACATTAGGAGGGTAGGAGGTTCCAGGAGAAATGTTGTACTCCGTATTTGCCTCAGGTATTTGTCAACGGGCTGCAGGTTATAAGGAAATTTAATTTTACCTGCCATTTCCTTCCTGCCTTTGTTCCCCACATCACTATGGAGGGGAGGGTGATGCTAGGGGCTCCGGGAAACGGAGTCCATAGGTTTCTGGAGATTAGGCTATTTGATAAGATTGTCTATTTCTTGTAATTTACTAAGACATTTGTAAACTGACGGAGACTCTTGTCCTGCAGGACTGTGATCTTTATCAGTTAACCATTTGTTTTCTTTCCTTTCCTTTGTTCTTGGGCAGCCAGGAGTGCCTGAGGAATATCACACACATCCCACCTGGGGCGGAGGACAGGTCAGGCTGCCCCACACTCCCTCATCCGAGGCAATGACGCCTGAAGGATGAGTGTGGCTCACAGTGAGACACGGATTAAAAGAGTGGGCTGTCTGGATGTGACCCCCCTGCCCTGTCATGAGTCAGCCACTTGCATTTGGGCAAGTGCTGGAATCCGGAAGCCTACGTCTCCTCATATGATATGGGACAGTGAGAGACATTTGGGACCTCCAAATGCCGTAGGTGTGAAATGAGAGGGCGTATCACCCAGTGCACACCAAGTGAGCAAAGAATTAAGCGGTTACTATCGCATTCTTATTTCCACTGACCAAAGCATTGGGTTGAGGATGAGGAAAACGGCTTTTGTTTCTACTTCTCTAATACATCCAGTTCTTATCCTGGCAGATGATATCTTCCTCTTCCCCCCGTAAGTCCTCTGCGCAGAAAGGCAGTATTGGGGAGAGCCAAGTTCTATTTCCAATTGTGATAGTAACTCCCAACTGATGTTAGTTTGTAGCTGGTTAGCAGCCTAGAATCCAGAGTCAGACAGGCCTGATTTCTATTGCGCCTTCAACACTTACTAGCTGTGTGGCTGTGGGCATCTTCTTCAACTTCTCTGAGCCTCAGTTTCCTCAATTGTTCAGTGGGGATTATAATACCAAATACCTTGTGGAGCTTTATACAGACTACATAATAAAGTCTAAACTGCTTAACCCACAGCCCAGCACAAAGTTAACTCCCTAGAAGTAAAATTAGTAGCTGGCCCCTTTTTGCTATGAATGACATTCCCTAAGAAGTAGTCTTTTAATAACGTTTCTTTTGCCAAAGGCAAAAGGGAGGTAATGAGTGTGCAGATTTAAAATCTTTACTCTGCTTAACCCATTTAGACGAACCCACTGAAAAAGTATCTAAAGGTTTGTCCAGAACTCAGCCCTAACCTGCTCCAACATCCCCCTCCCATCTGTCCCCTCCAAGGTAACCAAGGCCATCCATCAACTTTCAGACTCACCTTTGTCATGCAGAGTGGACTAGCCCCTAGCTACAAAGCCCTGTCCCCCCAACACACCAACACCAACACATACACACATACACACACACACACATCCTGCACACCACACACATAATTTCTCAAAAGCCAAATTAAAGTTGCCATCCATCCACTGACAGAAGCCTATTTCCTATTCCCTTCTCTCAGGAGAATCCTCACTCCCCCTTGACATCACCCTCCCCTCCCCCCCATCCTGGACTCAGGCACAAATGGGGGTCACCATCCCACCTCACCTCCCCTTCTCTATTGCTCCGTAATTATATTCTCCGCCTCCCAGTGTCATGCTAATACAGGCTCCTGGCACAGCTGCCCAGATTAAATTAGAGCCCAAACCAGCAGGCTGACTAATTATATTTTCTGGCCTGGAATTCTCTTCCCCCACCTTTGGGGTACTGGGCCAGTGAAGAGCAAATGAGCACCGCCAATATTTGCTGAGGATATTTGCCTCTTCTTGCCTGGATGGTTTTGTCCTCCCCAGCCAATCTGGGCCCCTTGAATTAGATTAGACTAGAATGAGAGAAGAGAGTTTTACTCAAAGGGACCTTCCTAAATCCCATCCACTCTGCTGCCAACCTCCACTGTGCCTGGCCACCGTCATTGGGCCAAGAGAGAGAGAAGGGTATGGAACTCGTTCTCAGGAGTGAGATTCTACTGTTATCTTTGCTGCTCCTTCCATCCTGCCCAACCTCAAGGTCTCTCCTGCAAATATGCCACGATTGCTGCCAATGCTTTGAGTTCTGAGTTCTGTCGCCTGTGGGAAAGAATGCTAGTCCCCTTACAGAGTATTGTTTTGCCGCCTAGGTTCCAATGCTTTTCTTCCCTTATTCATGCCTGCAGCCTAAGAAGAGTGGCGATTTTCTTAGGGCAAAGTTTACCTGGCCTTCATTTCTTTATTCCACCAACATGCCTCCTAGTGAGATGGATGTTAAAGAATGTAAAGACATAATTTCTGGGGCGCCTGGGTGGCGCAGTCGGTTAAGCGTCCGACTTCAGCCAGGTCACAATCTCGCGGTCCGTGAGTTCGAGCCCCGCGTTGGGCTCTGGGCTGATGGCTCAGAGCCTGGAGCCTGTTTCCGATTCTGTGTCTCCCTCTCTCTCTGCCCCTCCCCCGTTCATGCTCTGTCTCTCTCTGTCCCAAAAAAATAAATAAATAAACGTTGAAAAAAAAATTAAAAAAAAAAAGACATAATTTCTGTTTTGAAGGAGAGGAGGGCCTCATGATTGGTTTAAATATATGTAGATGTGCAGATAGGTCCTTTAAGAGATATGTGAGGGTGCAGTTCCCGTGCAAGAGGCTTGGGATAGGAATCAGAAAAAGCATTATTAAAAAGGTCACTGGAGTGAAGTTTTGAAAAATTGCTCAGAAACTACAACAGGACAGGAATTCTGGGAAGGGAGATAAGGGATCTCAAGGGAAGAAAGGTATAACAGATTTGTGATCTGCAAGCATATGGGATAAGACAAAAAGGAGAGGCTAGAAGGATGAGTCTTAGGAGGTAGAGGAATGTTTTATCTCTGGATCTTTCTGGGCCCCAAATTCATGCCTTCTTTACTCAGAGAGAACAGCTCTCCTTCTCAAAGACCTGAGCTGCTCTAGTTAGGGCCCCTTCCTTTGCATTAACTTTCCTCTTCAAATTGGCTTGCAATAATCCCTCCCACAAGTAACTGTCCCATTCTTGATGACCATTTCCTTTCGAGGTGCATTTAAAAAAGAAGCTAAGATTTCCAAAGATATAAATGGAAAAATTCTGGCAGTGGGGTTGCTAAAAGGAAAGGAAAAGAAAAGAACAAAACAAAACGTTTGGATTGGATCTCCATGTTTCCCTGTAGAGTCACCAGTCTCCTCTTCCTCTTCATTCATTTATTTGCTGATTCAGCACATATGCTTTTAGTCCTTTTCTGTATGGAGCACTATTCTAGACATGGCCCGGCATGGACAAATAAGAGAGTCCTTCCCCTTGAGGAATTCAGTCTAGAGGAAAATAGGCTAATGTTAAAAAGAGGGTATCACGAGAGGATGGAAGAGGAGGAACACTATATTGGTTTCCTGGGGATGCTGTAAACAAATACTAAAAACTGGGTGACTTAACACAACAGAATTTATTGTCTTACAGCTCTGGAGGCTAGAAGGCCAATCTTGAGATGTCGGTCAGGCGATGCTCCCCTTTCTTACCTTTTGGTGGTTTGCTAGCAATCTTTGACATTCCTATATATTCCTTGGCCTATATAGGCATCTTTTCCATCCTCTGTGTTCACGTGACATTCTCCCTGTATGTCTCTGTCTTCACATGGTCTTCTCCTATTGACACTAGTCATACTGGATAGGGCCCCACCCCATTCCAGTATGACCTCATTTTAACTTCACTGATGACCTATTCTCTAACAAGATCACATTCTGAGGCACTAGGGGTGAAGATGTCAATGCATCTTTTTTGAAGGGAACACAGTCAGCTTGCATCAGATACCTAACTCTTCCCAGGTGTATCAAGAATTTTCCTAGAGATGAGAATGATTGAAGTAAGTTTTGCTCCCAGAAAATCAAATAAGGATTAACCAAAAGAGTGATTTGGGGAAAGATATTCTTCGGGAAGAAATAGCATTGGAAGAGGGATGAAGCCATTAAAAGGGCATGAACAGACCAGAGGAGGGTGAGGGAGTTCCTGTAGCTACAGAATGAAATATCGAGAAACAAAGCAGTGAATGACGGGCTTGAGAAGTGTGCTTGGATCACAACGTGATGGGGATACTTATAAGATGTGAATACTTTATCCTGGTGCCCACCAGATGCTGTGTGTTACCTATGGACTTTGGCTTACTGCTCTGCCCACAGAAAGATGGGAGCCTGAGCTGCTAGTAAGTGGGATTTGGGAAAACGAAAGTGATGGATGTCTCTTCCTCAGGGGTTGAAACAGCCTTCATACTGCCTTCCTACAGGCACAGCCATCATTTCTGGACTTCCCAATGAGATATAAACCCCACAGGAAAGAGACTCTGTCCTATTCATCTCCGTACTCCCTGCTTTTTGCACAATAGCTGATACAACGGGCATGCTGGATTTAGATGGGTGGAAGGAATGGGTAGATAGAAAGGTATGTTAAATGCATCAAAACCTTGAGCAGGCCCCTTTGGCCAAGTGATGCGCCTAGGCTCATGCCATTTACCCTTCTTGGTGTCCACTCCTCTCCGCTATCTTTAAAGTTGTTTCAGGGAGGGTCTTGTAGATTATAAGGCAAGACTCACAGAAATCTTTAATAATCCATGTTTACTATCGGGCTACGTGGATTACGAAGTAAAGAAGCATGAGAGTGCGTGGCGGCAGCCTAATCATTCTGAGTCCCAGGAATACCGGGGTCTCAGTGATGCACAGGGAGGGACACTGAGATAATTAAGGGCACAGCTGAGCTTTCTTACCTCACTGTCTGTGAACCCTAAGTTGGCACTTCCCAGGAGAGGATCTGATGAGGGCTTCTCACCCACATCCGAAATGCCGTTTTTCTACTGGGTGTTGCCCCAGGCCCCTTCAGAGGGGATTGGCCTTCCTCACATTTAACCTCCCCAAGGTCTGCCTCTGACCGTGGGTCCACTCAACTCCATTGTTAGGTTTCAATTTTTAGATAAAGGCTGAATGATAACTTTAGGAAGGATGAACCACTTATTCTCAGAAAGGCACATGAGCCAAGCAGGCACTTGTTTGTAAGCCCCTTGTTTAGAATAATCAATTGACTATCAGAATGAGGTCATCTGGGTCTGAAACTCCACAGCCCCTGAGGATTCTGCCACTCCCTCGGCATGTGCCTTGTATGGGCTTCTTCACATTTTATCTGCTGCCTTTCATACTTTTCCTCACACATGAGCCTTATTTATCTCCCCAACCACTCTGGGTGATCAAAAGATTATGAACTTTGCAGTCAGGCAAATGTGGTTTGGAGTCCTGCTATGACACTTAATAGGCACGCACATCATTTGGTTATTTACTTTCCTCTTAATTTCTAATCATTAACTGCAAAAGTGAAATAATGTCTCTTCACAACTTATTTTGAATATAGTGTCAGTCAGGGTTCTCCACAGAAACCAACCAGTAGGAGATCTATCTATCTGTCTATCTATCTATCTATCTATCTATCTATCTATCTATCTATCATATCTATCTTCTATTGTCTATCTATCATTTATCTATCTATCTACCTATCTATCTATCTATCATCTATCTATCTATCGTGAGAATTGGCTCATTTCATCTCGTATTCTACATCTTACTTTCCTATTTTAAGACATTCTGTTTTCTCTTTTTGTATTCTAAACTAACTCTCTGGATGGATTCTTAAACATCTCACTTCACTATTTTCTCCTGGGATGCCCAGTTACACTCGATAACACATTTAATGAAATTGCTTGTACAGTGTTTTAAGTATTCTAATGTCCAAAGGTCCTTGAGGTCTGGAACAAAATATTTGTTTTGAGTAAAGAATTTTTTAACAAGGACCTGGCACTGGAGAAAAGAAATAGTCTTTCTCTCATAGCAGGAGGAATCTAAGGCAGGTTGAAACCAAGGTAGAACATTCTGACTTTAAACATCAGGAGAGTATTCCTGAGAAGCACCTGTGAAATGAAATTTTCGAGTTTCTACTTAAGCATAAATCATATCATGTAATTGCAAAGAAACTTGTCGGTTCAATTCTCCACCAGTGCCTGGAACAGGGTCTGGCAATCATATGGTCTTAGTAGACATTTATGCAATGAGGTCAGGTGGTCCCACAAGCAGTGCAGGATTCTAGAGATAACCTCTTATGGTTCCTTTTTAAAAATATTTTATTTAAGAAAATTTATCTATTTGTTTTTGAGAAAGAGCAAGTGAGCAAGGGGCAGAGAGAGAGAGAGAGAGAGAGAACAAGTCCAGAGCCTGAAGTGAGGCTCTAGCTTACCCAAAGTGGGGCTCAAACTCACAAACCCTGAGATCATGACCTAAGCTGAAGTCAGATACTTAACTGACTGAGCCACTCAGGCGCCCTGATCTCTCCTGGTTCTGGTCAACAAATGTAATGAATGTGCTGTGTTGTGTGCTGCAGAGATTTAATTGAAAAGGAAGACAAGTTTTTCTTTTCTTTTTTTTTAATTTTTATTTGAGAGACAGAGTGTGTGTGTGCGTGCGTGTGAGTGGGGGAGAGGGGCGGAGAGAAAGAGCGAGAGAGTGAGAGAAAGAGAGAGAGAGAGAGAGAGAGAGAGAGAGAGAGAGAATCTTAAGCAGGCTCCACTCTCAGTGCAGAGTCTGATCCTGGATCAGGACCTGGGCCCAAATCAAGGGTGGAATGTTCAGCCGACTGAGCCACCCAGGCACCCCACTAATAACTCATTTTAAAGTTGTAAAATATACATTTTTTATAATAAAAAACACAGAAAAGAAAAGTCAAACATAGCTTATTGCTTAAACGATAATGATTGTTAAAAATCTGCTGTATTTCTTTCTTACTTTTTTTTTCTTGAATATTCAAAAATGCTGTATTCCTCAAAAATTCTGCCAATAAGTTGTTTATAGGACACAGTTTAGTTTCTTGCTTTCCACAGCAAGGGAGATCACTACGTTGTCAGAGTCCAGGAAGTATGGGTTTTTTGTTTTTGTTTTTGTTTTGTTTTTTGGAGGCACAAAGGGGTTTTGTAAGATAGAAGTATAGTTTAAGAAGCTTTTTCCAATGTAAGGAATAAAGATAATTGGATAAAGATAATAGAATAATTTAGGATTGAGAAAGAAAGCAAAGCAAGGATTATGAGATGAGAATTTTAAAGAGTCTTGGGGCGCCTGGGTGGCTCAGTTCATTAAACGTCCAATTTCAGCTCAGGTCATGATCTCACAGTTCGTGAGTTGGAGCCCTGCATCAGACTCTGTGCTGATAGCTCAGACCCTGAAGCCTGCTTCAGATTCTGTGTCAACCTTTCTCTATGCCCCTCCCCCATATTCTCTCTCTCAAAAATAAATAAACATTAGAACAAAAAGAAGAGTCATGATAGTAAACAGTCATTTGATATACTGTCATTCAATATTCATTAAGAATTTTTTTTTCAGCAAAATTCCTGAAATAAACAGTAAAGTTATTTGAAAGCTTTTTCCTTCTGGGCAAAACTTTTGGAATACGGAAGCCAGGTTAATGTAGACAGAAGCTGCATAAATATAGAAAAGCTTCAGTTCTTGAGGGTTGATGGGGGGTGGGAGGGAGCAGAGGGTGGGTGATGGGTATTGAGGAGGGCACCTGTTGGGATGAGCACTGGGTGTTGTACAGAAACCAATTTGACAATAAATTTCATATCAAAAAAAGAAGAAAAGCTTCAGTTCTTAGTATACATTATAGGTAATTGAGATCACATTGTATACAAAATTTTATATATTATGTTCTTTTTATGTACTTTTTGCCATTTTTCTATGTCGTGGAAATCTGCTGTAAGCACCCAGGAAAAGCAGCAAAGTTTTATCTCATGAACTCACCTAACTTGAATTAATTATTCTATTGAGCCTGTTTCAGTTATGTCCTATGTTAATTCATCTAAATAACACAGGGATGAATTCACTTATGCATGAGGATATTTCTGGTTTGGGACTGTTTCCTTTGGCTAGGTCATTTGAGGCGAAATTATGGAATCCAAGGAGTTAGTCACATCTTAACACTAAAGTGGCTATAAGTGGTTTTGGTTTTGTTTTGGTTGTTTCCAGACAAGCTGCAGTCACTAAGTCAAACCCTCTCAGTGGATAACCCCATTCAAGCCACTCTCCCTATGGGTATTTTTCTTCTTTTCCTTCTTCTTCTTCTTCTTCTTCTTTTTTTTTTTTGCCATGCACAAAATAACTCAGACTTTCTGCCCAAGGGACTTAAAACTAAGGCAGATATTGAGAGCTCTCTGCAAATATGAGCTTGCTATTATTCTCTATGCTCCAAACCGTCACAATCTTAAAAGCGGGTACTACCACGCCACCCATCTCACAGAAAACAAGTTATTGAATTGTCAACCCCAGCCAAAAATCGGTGGGTTTTCCTTAGCACTCACAAACAGAACAAAACACCCTAGGGTTTTCACCTTAAACGAATAAACTCCTGCAAGTTTACCTGCTCGCAGTATATAAAATAGATTACTGTGGTGCTTTAAAGAAAAATGCAGTAAATGCCCAGTTGCCATTTGGTGCTGAGTTAATGGGAATACATCTGTCTCAAGGCATAGCTCAAATTCCACCTCCTGCTGGATTCCCTGAGCCAGGAGATGATATCTTCTCTAAGAGTCCTAGCACATTATTTTGCACTTGTCATCATTTTCCTCGATTAAAGTTATTTGTATATGTGAATAGCCTCCATTAGACTATGGATCCTTGGCGTGTTTCCTATTTTATTCATGTTTGTGTCTTCAGTACCTCGCAGGATTTGAACAGATAGATATTTGTTAAATGGGAAATAATTTTGGATTATCTGCAGTTTGGGATTTTCTGCACCATTGCCCCCTACCGTCTGTGCGCCTAATCCTGAATTGACTGAGGACCCAATATAGTGTTAGATCAGCAAGTCTTAATTATATGACATCAAACATCCCAGGAGGGAAGGAGGCGCAAAAGGACTTCACCGGACTGCACTTCCTCACTGACTCCAGCGGCTTCAAAGGTTTTCCTTGCAAGGGCGGCAGGGATCAAGTTGAGTGCGGGGGCGGGCGGGGGGCGGGGGAGAAAGTAGGAGAAGGAAAACCAACAAGTGAGGGTTGAAGTGGGAAGAAGTGGGGTAAAGGAAGTTTGCCTAAATCTTCCACGGCTCTCTTAGAAATTGCCCGCGGGAAAGGGAGGGGAGGGAGGGCCGGTGGCTGGGGGCCAGGGAGGGATGGCGAAAGGCTGACAGATGGAGTGCTCCCTCTGAGGGCTCTCTAAGGACCGACCGTTGCAAAGCCACACAATGTACAGAAGTAAATCAAATTGAGGAACATGTGCGCTAAAGGAAGGGGGAAGATGGGGGGGGGCAGGTCTCCCAGTAGGGTGGGGGTGAAGAGAGTGGGATGGAGCCCCCTCAGAGCCAGAAGGGGAGAGAGCAGAGGGAGTTAGGGAGAGAAAAAGGAAAAGAAGGTCCCATCTTGGGAGGCTGGCATTTTTCTGGAACAGTTAGGAAGTAAGGGGAAACAGGGACAGGGAGGGTCTGAGAGCCGGAATTCCCAAAGGTCTCAGGGAACTTGGAAGAGCATTTCAATCACTCTCAAATCTAGGCAAGACTAAGTTCTCAATACTAGCGATGAATAACTGTCTGGGGCCAGGGGAGCAATATTTAGGCAAAGACTTCTCTGGCACTCAAGAATAGTAGGTGGCAACTGTCCCCAAGAATTATTACAAGAGTTTCCTAGAAGACAGTACGGCGGTTTTATCCTGGCCCCAGCTGGTACCCACGGAAAATATTCAGCCTTGAGTCAGCCTTTAAAGACCTTAAATCCCTTCTAGCCTGGGGGAATAAACGGATCCCACCCTTAAAGCTGGATTTGAGCTTCTAACTACCGGCTTCAGCTGGGTGAAGGCAGGAGTGGGGGCTGAATGTCAAGAGCTGGCCCGGGGGTATTTTTTCGCAGGGTCACGGGATGGGTTAGAGTGAGGTTTTGTCTTTGTTTTTGCTTTTTAACCTCTTCTCCCTCACCTTACCTTCCCTAGTTCTCATTTTAATCATCTTTTACTCTTAAAGCCCTGCTCTGCAATATCTCCACACCCCTCCAGCTCCCTTGATCACCATCCTTTTGAGCCTGGGGAAGGAGTGACAGCTTTTTTCCCTTTAAGAGTGGAGTAAACTAAAATCAACTTACGGTCCAGGAACAGGTAAGTCCAGAAATTCAGTGCAGAGTGTGAGTATGATGATCATACAGAGTACATTAAAGCTGGGATTTCTTTGAAGTGAAAGGGGGTCAAAAAATAATTAATGGACATTAACTGATCTAAAATGGGTGCAAACTGACTATACTAAGCAAACCAGAACTTACGGTCACCCTGAACATGAAGAATTGGCATGTAACACAATAGATGTGTGTTGTCTCCGTGTGAGTGTGTGCGCACGTGTGTGTTTGGGAGAAAGGGTGGGGATGTGGAGACTGTTCAGCTTGCCCGAGAGAATCCCTTTCTGTGGTAACTACCTGGAACCATTGCTTTCCTTTAGTTAACCAATGTGACTCTGTCGAGGAGGTGCGAACATTAACTTACTCAGTTTTCATTCAAAACTATCTTCTCAGGGGCGCCTGGGTGGCTCAGTCGGTTAAGCGTCCGACTTCAGCCAGGTCACAATCTCGCGGTCCGGGACTTCGAGCCCCGTCAGGCTCTGGGCTGATGGCTCAGAGCCTGGAGCCTGTTTCCGATTCTGTGTCTCCCTCTCTCTCTGCCCCTCCCCCGTTCATGCTCTGTCTCTCTCTGTCCCAAAAATACATAAACGTTAAAAAAAAAAAAAACACAACACAAAAAAACAACTATCTTCTCAGTACTTAAGGATTAAAAGAATAGAATAACAATCAGAACAAATAAAAGGGACATACCAATAAGCAGTATAGCATTCATTTCCTGGATGTGTGATCTTGGGCAAGTCCCTTGTCCTTTGTGTTTTGTTTGCTGATATATCCCCGGTGTTAATTGCACATAGGAAGCAGTCAAATATTTATTGAATGCATGGATTAATGGACCTCATTCTCCTCATCTGTTGAAAAAAGGTGATAATAATAGTGCCCATTCCAAAGAGTTGTTGCTGCAATTAAATGAAGTCATGTTGGTAAAGCTCTCAGTTCAATGTAAAAATTCACGGAATGCTGGCTGTAAGCATTTCTAAAAGAGATGATATATGCAGATTACTGCTGCAGCAACTGTAGGGTATAGACACATTGCAAATGTCAGTTTCCTGCTTTATCCCTACCCTTTCCCCACACTATAATTCTGGTATCTTCAAATACTCACCTTTGAGCCCCAGAGGACTCGCATGGCTTTATATTCTCTGTGTTGCCTGATTCCCTGCCTTCCTGACTCAGACCAGGAATTAAAATGTCTGGAAGTGAAAGCAGTTCTAGCTGAGAGAATGGGTGAGCAGGAAGAAGGGGAAAATGAGAAATTCAACCAGACCTCTGCGGTTGAAAAATCATTTATTGCAGGAACAGAACACCAGAGTTTGGGAACCAGACTATGTGGATATTTCATGTATTCTTTTGGTATTGTTGTTCATTTAAAATTAGTGGGAGAAAGGGAAAACCCCACCTGGAAGATAAGTCTCAGGCTAGTAAACAGTATATGACTTACCACAATGGTCTTTCAGCACTCTGCTTGGCTCAAATCCTAAAAGGTTTCCTGTTTTATTTCCACAAGAGAGGTCATCCTCTCTGCTCTGGATTCATAAAATACTGTCGCAGAGCATGAGATCTCGGGTAGAGTGGGGCTCAGACCAGATGAATGGGGAGTAGCTCTCCTATCGTAGAAGCTTCTAGATACCACCATGAAACCATCTCTTCATATTACGTTATCGGCAGTAGAGGTAAAAAGTCTCCTGAAATGGAATCTCAGCAAGTGTGTTATGGGCAAAATATGATTCTACTGAACATATCCCGGACAGTAGGGAACCAGATGTGGATGCCATCCTGCTAGCTGTTCCCAGCAGGCATTGTGAATCATTTTACTTTCAGTAACCCTGCTGGGGCATCCAGGCAATAGATTTTAGATGAGTTAACTATCAGTTACCTGCTTTAGGAAGGCAGTATCATGTCGTAGAGATAGATTACTTGTATCCAAACTCCAGGACCATCATATAGGACACCATCACTCCCTGCGTGGCCTTCGGCAAGTGCTTTAACCTTTTTGTATTGGATCAATTTCTCTGTAAAACAGAAGATGTTACTACTACCTACCCACCTACTTCATAAATCTGTTGTGATGATAAAATAAATTAATACATGAAAAGCACTTAAAACAACATCTAACATATAGTATATGTTCTATAAGGATTAGCTATAATTATTACGGTAAGTAATTTGTTTCTCCTCATTGGCTTCTACCTCACTCCGTTCCTGAATGCTTAGAAGTGATGTGATCAGCGCACTGGCCTAATGCAGTAGACCACTGAGAGCTTCCGGGCATGCAAGGAGACTTCTGCCATGACAGTGTAGTGCCCACTTGGAGTAGTGGAGCTTTGGCTGTGATGGGAGAGTGCCAAGGGCAGTGCTCTGTTTGGTCCTCCCAGAAGACTTGGTTTGATTTATCTCTTTATCCTAATCTGCTTCCAGTGGTATAAATTCAGGCTGGATTCTTAGAAAATCCCTTCTGTTCTCCACCAGATATTTCTCAAGGCTTAGGAATCACATAATTGAAGCCTCTGAAATTCAACATAAAGTGTGTTCCCAAGACTTGTCAAATGCTCTTGGGGCAGAGGGTTTGGGGCCAGAGTTGGTGGAAGCTAGGGTGGTCTTGTCATGGAAGAGGCATATTGCCGTATACCCAGTGTTTGGGGCCGAGTGGGAGACGGTCAGATCCTTCCCGAAAATAAGGTTGGCTATGCGTGGGAAATAAGATTTTTAAAATAGCATACATTAATTATATCTTAATATCAGTTTTACTTTAAAAGATTATATAGGAGTACATTATTCTGTTTTTAAGATATTTTATTTTTAAGTAATCTCTACACCCAACATGGGGCTCAAACTCAGAACCCCGAGATCAAGAGTTGCATGCTCTACTGACTGAGTCAGCCAGGTGCTCCTGAATACATTGTTCTTGAATGAAAAGAAAATAGTCTCCTTTGATAACTAGCTACTCTCAATGTACTTATTCTCAGGAAGGTGATGTCCTGAGGAAAAGACTCACTGTTATCAGTTTGTAGGTGTGTGTGTAAAATATCTATTATTTAACATATGTGTACACATTCAAAAAAATTAAGTGTATCATACGGAACCTAATTTCTACATATAGTTTTACATTTCCTCCCACATATGTTAATACATAAGGTACAGGGGCACCTGGGTGGCTCAGTAGGCTCAGACCTACTTCAGCGCAGGTCATGATGTCACAGTTTGTGAGTTCAAGCCCCACATCAGGCTCTGTACTGACAGCAGAGAGCCTGCTTGGATCTTCTGTCTCCCTCTCTCTCTGCCCCTCCCCCACTCATGCACGTGGGTGCTCTCTCTCTTCCAAAAATAAATACACCTTAAAAAAATTACATAAAATACGTTTCTTGTTAGCGTATATAGGCCAAGTCATGCAAATTAAGTAATATTCTGTTGCTTGGCCAAACCATTGGGCTATTTAATGTATTGCTAATGTACTTTCTCACTATTAAAACCAATACTGCCATGAACATCTCTGGTCCATATATGGCTCCTGGGGTACACATGTAATTATGTTAGAAAGACATTGCAAAGTGGAGTTTTTGAATTATATACTCACATAATTTGTTTCTCCGCCTCTGCCGCTACACTGGAAGTTGGTTAGGAATGAGAACTCTTATTCAGCTCTGTATCCCCAGACTCTTACACAGTACCTAGGGTTTTATATGTACATAAGACACATTTCTGGGATAAATGCATAAAGTGTGGTCACTGCTATAAAAAAGGGTATGTATATTGAGGTAGAAGCACAGAGAGAGGAGCTCTACATGGAGATTCTGATATTAGTTTTTCCTTGATTTCTAAGAGATAAAAAAATCAGATTTAAGTGTTTAAGACAAAATACCAATAACGACTACAATTTAGTGCCAGATTCTATCTTAGGTACTTGGCATACATTATCTCATATTTAATGAGATGTATACTCCTCAGAGCAAGTTCACTGGATAAACATTATTACCTTCAATTTACAGATGAAGGAATTGAGGCCCAGAGAGATAAATAACTTGTCTGAAGTGGCGTGGTTAGTAAAAGGCAATGTTAGGATTCAAATGAATCCAAGAGGACTGTGTTCTTAGGAGTTGGGTATCGTAGCATAGGGAGGCAGGCTGAAGGCAAAGGTACAGAGCTCTCAAAGGCGCAGCAGTTTCCTAGTAGATTTTTAACAAATGCAGGTCATTATTTTGTTGCCGGAATGAGTTACTCTGTGTGCCCTGTGAGTGCGCCCAATGCACAGGTCTTGAACGAATGGGGTGGGAGAAGGTTGAGTCAAGCGTCCTTAAGAGAGACCAGGAATCTGGGTGGAGAGAGGACACCCATGTCTATTATCTGTTTTCTAGACCCACTGTTGTCATTAACCTGGTTGGTTACCTTATTCAAACCTGGGGACTCAAATTGTATATTTTTGAAGAGCTAGTGTTGTTCACTTTCCAGGGGGAATTGTAACATTTGGCCGTGTCACCATCACTAAATGTTACAGCTGGGAGGAAAGCACCTAAGAGGTCATGATCCAACCGGATCATTGGTGACGTGAGACCCAGAGAGCTTAGATCACTCATCGTGGCCACACAGCTAGAGGCAGGCTAAGATTTAGAACACAGGTTTCTTCACTCCCAAGCGTTTTTCACCCCATCGCATCTCGGAGTTTTGTAAAAGAACAGCGGTGGTGTTTACAGTTGTAAGGGGGGGGTTAGGAATCTCCCACATGCCAGTCTCCAGACTAGACTGTTCAGAAACTCAGCTGTTTCACAGACACCCCTGTTTCACTGCAGTCTTTATTCAGGAGAGATTCACGTCACCAATCACTCTGTTTCGACCTGTTTCACAATTATTTTTGACCCTGTGTCATTTGCCTCCTGGAGCTTCTTGAGGTCAGGCCTAACCTACTCCATCCCTGTGCTAATCCTTGGAGGGCAGCTTTAGGATCTGTTCAAGTTTTATCCTAAATCTGGGCAGCATGAATCCTCGCTTTCTACCATCCCTGATTTATGGCTCTGGACTCCATTTGTTGGTAGTATTGGTTTCAATTCAGCAAAAGCTAGCTGTCTCCCGAGGGAAGGTGAGAAGGAGGGACATCTGGGGATCTTAACAACAGGGTCTGTGGCATGTAGTTGAGCACCCTGGGGCCTAATGTCAGGCATTGGTCCCGGGGCTTCAGTGTCTGGTCTAAGAAGGCAGTTTCTAGCCCCCTGAGGGGCCCGTGGGCCGGTCTCCTTTGGGGGTCAGGATTACTGGGAATACTAATTAATTCATTAGTGGGGTTGATGGATTATCAAGCTGTCTCCTGGCAGTGGGGCCTGGGGTGGGGGGAACAGATTGCTGCCCATAAATCTGCCTGTTGCCTCCCTCCTCTCTGCTTCAATGACTCTCACTCGGCCTGTGGGCCGGCAACTGAGCGCTGGTTGCATTTCCCCCACCCAGCAGATGGTTCTAACAGGTTAGCTCAGAGCTTTACAAAAAGCACAGAGAAAGAAGGAAGGCCTGGGGATTGGCCCTCTGGCCCAGGAACCATGTGGGGGGAGGAGAATGAATGTAAATGCTTTGCATGCAGTCCCCGCCCTCTTTCCTCTGCTGACTGCACACACCCTTCCTGCCCCTTCCTGCTCTGAGTTCAATAGCTAACTAACTGTCTGTATAACCTTCCAGGAGTTGTGATGTGGGTGACCCTGATGAATTATATTGCATCCCTCCCTCTGCAAAAGGCAGCTCTTAAAGAAAATTTGGCGTCTTCCTCAATGCCCTCTTGAGGCTGCACACGTGGGCACACACACATACACACAACTGAATGTGTTTTGAGAGCTAATCCTATTGTGTCTAGTTTCTTACATCTGTCAAAGAGAGCAAGGAGCCCTACAGAATGTTCTGTCCCCACCCTCATCTTTGTCTCAATATGTTCACCTTTCTGTTGATCCACTACTCTTCCCTGCCCTCTGAGCATTTCACAGGCGGGATACTAACATCGCCAGTATCATGAACTCTCAAATATCCAGGGAGATGGCTTCTAAGACACAAAGCAGGGGATCAATCCATTCTATACATGGTCATTGCAGCTCTCTCCTGAGCACAAATGCCTCCATAGATACACTTCCTCTGGCTGAAGAGGGGATTCTGATACGGTTTTCAAAAATCTACCTTTCCTAGCCTGTGTTACTTAATTACTCTGAAAATGAAGTTTGTTTTGCTGAGCAGGTATTTCCTAAATAGAAATACAAGAAATAGTAGGGGCTTAGAGATTTGTTGAAGATGAACCACTTCCTATAAAATGGGGGGAAATGTTAATTTTTCTCTTCTTTCTTTCTTTGTTTCTTTCTTTGTTTCTTTTTTTCTTTCTTCTTGGTGAAGGACAAGAGTCCTTCACACCTACAAGAGTTAAAAAAAAATGAACTATTTCAAAACTAAGACATATCCTTCACCCTTATTGACAGCAAACCTATCTTTTGCTTTAAAATTTTTTTTTAATATTTATTTTTGAGAGAGAAAGAGAGGGTGCACGCTCATGCATGCAAGTGGGGGAGGGGCAGAGAGTGAGGGAGACACAGAATCTGAAGCAGGCTCCAGGTTCTGGGATGTCATTACAGAACCTGATATGGGGCTTGAACCCACAAACCGTGAGATCATGACCTGAGCCAAAGTCAGACACTTAACTGACTGAGACACCCAGGTGCCCCTGCTTTTTTTTTAATAAAAAAATTTTTAATGTTTATTTATTTATTTTTAGAGAGAGAGAGAGAGAGAGAGAGCACAAGCAAGGGATGGGCAGAGAGGGAAACACAGAATCCGAAGCAGGCTGTAGGCTCTGAGCTGTCAGCACAGAGCCCAACATGGGGCTTGAACCCATGAACTGTGAGATCATAACCTGAACTGAGGTCAGAGGCTTAATTGGCTGAACTACCCAGGCACTCCAGTAAACCTATCTTTTTTAAAAAAAAAAAAATTATTTATTTTTTAATTTACATCCAAGTTAGTTAGCATATAGTGCAATAATGATTTCAGGAGTAGAATCCAGTGATTCATCCCCTACATATAACACCCAGTGCTCATCCCAACATGTGTCCTCCTTAATGCCCCTTACCCATTTAGCCAACCCCCCATCCACAACCCCTCCAGCAACCCGCAGTTTATTATCTATATTTAAGAGTCTCTTATGTTTTGTCCCCCTCCCTGTTTTTATATTATTTTTGCTTCCCTTCCCTTACGTTCATCTGTTCTGTGTCTTAAAGTCCTCATATGAGTGAAGTCATATGATATTTGTCTTTCTCTGACTAATTTCGCTTCGCATAATACTCTCTAGTTCCATCCACGTTGTTGCAGTTGGCAAGATCTCATTCTTTTTGATTGCCAAGTAATCCAGTAAACCTATCTTTTGCTTTAACCTTCTGCCCTTTTCTTTGCACACAAGACATTCTTACAGCTCTTCATCTCTATTACATATGTACCGTTGGTAGAGCACTGTGATTTCCAAAATCACACATGTAATATGGTAGAGCATATTACATATGTTGCATTGGTAGAGCAAGTGATTTCCAAAAAACTGAGGGATTTCCTTCAAGGGAATTTCAAAAAGAGGCTGAGCTTGGACCCAGAATTCTATCTTGCTACAATGGGGAACACTTTATTGATCAGGTCCTTTTACAGAAGTGATATTGGAAATGAGGTTGAAATACCGAACATCATTCAGCCAATTGCTTCTTCCCTTCTTCCAAGCACCCTTCTTCCCTTGCCTCCCCAGAACCATAGACGTTTACAAAATCCTTCACATCTTAAAATGAAGATTCTGCATTTTGACTTGGTAGCTCTCTGTAATAAAGCGTATCCATATATTTTCTTTAAATCTTTCTAGGTGTAGTTTTCTTCTTTCTCTTCTAGCCAATTAATCTTACCAGAGAATACCACAGGGATTTTAGCAATTGCAGGACCTTTCTTTTCTTCCAAGTCCATTACTATTCAGATGGGCTTTTTCTACCTGAATGCTTAATGATATATTTTGATATATTTTTGAAAAATAATAGTGGATCCCAGTTTGTAATTCAAGGAGCTAAGTGTCCTTACAATGAACTATTTCATTCATTTGCTTTACATTTTTATAAATTTCAAGCAAACAGAAAAGTTGAAAGAATAGTACAACAAATATAGATATGGCTCTGTCTATAGTCACTAATGAAAATAAAAAGGTTTTGAATGGAAATAAGTTTACATGTTGAAAAGAAGGGAGAGGAAGGTACTTTTTCCTTCTTCTTTTAAAATTCTGAAGTTTTAAAACTAAAGACACCAATCTACATGTATAAGGTAATAGTCAGTGATGCTGTGTCCTGGGCATGTATCTTTCTCATTTTTTGACTCTTCAGATGGAGACCACTGTTTTCATTAACGCTTCTTAGCTCTCTGAGACTCCCTCCAATTTTCTCTCACCCAATGTCTTACTTTTTTAACCACAAAGATTTCCAGTCCTTTTTTTCTTTACCTTTCAACTTCAGCAACTCTCCTCCCATATTCTCCTTCTACTAACCTTTCCCCCCATTTATACAAACGATCAAATAAAACAAAACGAATGAATGGTAAACTGGACCTGGCCAGAGGAGCCCTTTGAAGTAGGTGTGTCTTTCGACTGGAGAAGGGGAGGAGTTAGACCTCCGGCAGCATCACCCCGCCCTGGTCAGCTGGGAAAGCAATCAAAACTGCTGCAACTCGGAGACTCCGGCCAGAGCTCAGGAGCTGCCCAGAGGCTGTGGTCCTGAAAGCTCCACTCCGGGGAACTAGCCACTCAGAGGAGGTACTGAAGAACAGCTAAATCAGCTTCAACGGGAGCATCAGCCCGAAGGCGTCCTGGAGGAGCATACAGAACTCCAAGGAACGAGTAGAACAAGAATCAGTCAGAAAGAACAGATTCAGTGACATATCTAAGAGGCAGGGGCCGGTTTAACATGGATCGCTAAAAGTACCTCCTTCTCCTATGATCTGGACGCTCAGGGAGACTTGGGTTCTCTGAGTCTCCTCCAGGACACAGATCCAGACTTCACACCAGGGACCACCACTGACAGAGGTGAGCCCTTGGATGGGGGTGGTACGGGACTACTAAAGTTTCTGTGGGAAGTTCCCACAGACCTAGAGGAGCAGTTGGGCTGAGGTAAGTCTCTTCTGCGCTAGGAGAAGAGGGAGTAGGATTTGGAAACTTGAACGGAGAAGCAGACAGAGAACATTTGGGGACGGATATTAAAATTTTAACAATTTCACTAATTCCAATAGCACCTGCCACCTGAAGTGAAACTCACACACTCAGTCATTTTTATAAAGTAGAGATTATAAATTATCATCCTCTATGTCTGTCAAACTCACCCTTCCCTTTTATTAATGCAGGAGAAAAAAATGTCCAAAAAGTTTAACTTTGTCTTTGGTGGCTCAGGAAGTAGGTTGCAAGAATTGACTCAATCCACTGCTCTGTTCACAGCATTTTCAGGCTGTGGAGAGAGTGGAAGGGGTAAGAAGGGGAACGGTAATAGACTAAGAAATGAGAGAAGATGTCGGAAAGCTATGGAGCATATTCTTACCGTTTCCCCCATTTGGTGTGCTAGAAATTCTTAGATAGTTGTGATAGAGTGGTGAAAATTTCCTTTTCCTCAGCTCTTCCCACTAAGAAATCAGAAAAGAAAGGTTGTTCTTATATATTTTTGTCTCCTCTGCCTCTTATTCTTCATTTACCACCCCCAAAATGTATCCAGAACATTAGTAATAAATGTAAAATGCTTCCCTTGTTTTTGGACAGAGGGACCAGAGACGAAATGTTGAAGAAGAAGGGGGAAAACTAAAAGATTGAGTAATTTCTGTTTGCAAAGTTCACCATTTGGGTTTGAGGCTATGAAAACCGAAATATGATATGGCTATGTTGGGTACGGTGTTCCCGTGTGTGTGTGTGTGTGTGTGTGTGTGCGCGCGCGTGTGTGTGCGTGTGTGTACAGGTATTAACCAAGAGAGAAAGTGGTAGAGTCTAAAAAGTTGTATAGGAAGAGCACAAAACAGCCCACTGGCAGTTTCTGCGCAGAGCAAGTTGTGAGCACCCCGGTCTGCATTCTGTCTTTTTAGTGTGAAGACTGCCGCTCTGAGCAAGGCATTTAGCCTGTCTGGTGCTTGGATTCCTTAGAAACTGAGCTGAATAGGCTTCTTTCTGTTGTACTGAGGATTCAGTCATAGGCTCAGGAGGTGAAGTGGGTACAGTCAGCTTCCAAGAGGAAATATACTGTCTCAGCACCACATGCACACATGTAAGCACCCTTCATTCACGTGTCCATCAATAGAAACTTCTACACAACAAGTCCTTACCCTTGCTTTTCATAAATCTTCTAAATGAGATATGAAAGACAGAAATACTATTTCCATTTTTCCCTAGGAGTAAAAAAAAATGAAAATAATTTTCTGTGCTCATTTAATAAGCGAGTGATAAAAGAGTGGAGAGGGTCTCAGTGCCAGGATTCTCTCAGTACACCTCTGAGCGGGTTCATTAACAGGCTCAAAGCCATGGTAGAATTAGATTCTTGTTCTAGAGAAAACTGAGTTGATTTCCTTGATCAGAAATCACAACTGCACCACACACATTTTCGGCTCTCAAGTCTAAAACTGGATGTTCATCATCTTTTTTTCCCCTGCTAACTTTTTGAGGCATTGGAGACATTTAGGTGGAAAAAGTCAAAAGAGAAGAATTATTACTTCTTTTAATCTTTGAGGAGTCCTGGCTTTTACTTCTATTTGAGAGACATTTCATTTTTCTCCTCAGAGCTCTGGCACTGGATTCTGGTAGGAAAGTCTTATCCCCAGTAGTATCTAATCAAAGACAAAAGGAAACAAATGTCCAGGGCTAAAAGCTGTGTGTGTTCCGTCAGAAACTTCATGAACCTAAACATTAAAGTAACTGAGTAGGAGTGTCCAGCAAACTGTTGTCTCCCCATAATAAAAAAAAAAAAAAACAATAAAAGCAACTAACCTCCTCCATGAATATGGTAAAAGAGTTTTGGGCAATCTGGTAGAAACAGCTGATAGAACTCTGTTTCTTCACCTCTTGCAATGGAGTAGAAGCTTTGATACTTAGTTATTAGGTTGGAGGAGGGGGTTTGTCAGGGAATTTTTCAAAATGCATGTTGAGATAGAGCCATTGGCTTTTGTTGGCGTGAAATCATAGTAAGCACAGATTGTAAGTATACTTGGTTTTGTCCATGCGTCCAGGAGAAGTCATGATGAACTTTAGGAACGATAGTACTTAATACTTATATGGCATTATGATGTCTGGCACTATTCAAAGTCTTTAAATATATTAGCTCATTTTATGCTCACAATAATCCTATGAGGTGGGACTATTATTATTCCCATTCTAAAGAGAGGGGACTGAGGCACAGATAGATTCTGAAACCTTAAGATCACATATCTAGTATGTAATAGAGCTGAAGTTTAAACTCAGGTAACGTGACTCCAGAGTCTGCTGTCCAGATACACTGGGAGAAAAGATGGGCTATTGGACAATTGTTAGATCATCTTCTGAGCCAATTAGAGGAGGTTCCCTCAAGATAAGAAGAGGCACAGTAGTTAGCAGAATCTACTTTTATGATTCATCTGTGGGAAACAACTTTTATTTTTGAATATGCAAATTGTATAAATAGATTAGATAAGAAAACTCAAGAATAAACACAAGATAAATATATGGATAATGTTTTATAGCATTTAAAGTTTACAAAACCTTATTTTTATTTGTCTTACAAGAACCATGTTAAATATACTTTACCTCTATTTTATCAAAGAGGAAATGAAAGACCAGAGAGCTATGTAATGTGTTTGAAATCAGCAACTGGGAATCAGAACAGTTGGGACTAGAGTGGTGTCATTCCAGCTTTCATGATTTCAAAGCCACCCTATATACCCATGGGATGCTCCTAGAACTTATGAATCTATGAAAAAAGAGAGAGTTAAACTGGAGCCATCTATATCCTTCCCAGGGTTAGTAAGAGAAGAAAGATGAAAAATGGTTGCCCTTTACATTGTTTTAGCCAAAGCCGGTTGGTTCTTTTCCTTCATACCTGCTGATAACCTGACTTGAAAGCAACTCTTTGACTCTTACAGAAACCATTAAATTATGTTAAAGGCGAAGGATAGTCTACTCTATTCTCCTAATCCCACTTCTTGGTGGGGGTGAGGATGGACAGAACTTGGCTAGAGTCCAGAGGTACAGAGGTGAGGATCATAATAATAATGAAAAAGGCCAATTACAGAGGCTATCAGGGGCAATTCGGGAGACTGCTTTCCTCTCCTGCATCTTCCTTCTCAACTCTCCCTGCATGTAAGTATGACTGAGTGCTGATGATGATGAAGAGGAGATGAGAGAAATAGAAGAGAAAAAAGATAAGGAAGCAGAGTAAGAGAAGGTGGGGGGGGGGGAATAAAAGGGTGGAAGCGATAAGAAAAAAAATCTATAAGAGGAAGGAATCCTGGAATCTGAGAGTTAAACATTGCAAAGAACAGCTAAACTAGCCTCCCTTTGGATGATGTTCATTTCCTGGTGATTTAGTTCAGCTGATCCACACCCCCTGAAGTCAAAGTGCCTTCCTTTCTTCCTGTAGCTGTGGTGGGGGAAAAAAAAAAAGAGAGAAATAATCTAAAACCTAGGATTTGGAATCAGAAGAACTGGCTTTCTGTCCTGCTCTATCAGCTCTATATCTTTGCATTTCCATCACTTAATCTCTGACCCACAGTGACCTCGACTACAAAACAAGCATAAATCCCCATTTCCCTCAAAGGTTGGCTATAAGGCTACACAAATGTTATTATAATTACGTGTGCAACATTACGTTTCCCAAGCCTACTCCATCCCTTTTGGCCTCAGAGTGCACCTGCCTCAGAAAGGTCTGTGTTACTTTAACAGAAAGTTAATTAGGTCCTTCACCCTCCCTCTGGATATCGGGCTGAGTTAGAAGTGCAGCTCAGCACACAAGCTCCATCATCCATATTAAAAGTGGGATTTTCTAACTTGGCCTGGGCAGCCAGTTGACCAATAGGTTCCAACGTGTGTTTTCAATAAAGCTGCTTACCCAGGAAGCCTTATTAAGTGAGTAAGTCAAGCTGACATGATTTCTGTGCTGATTAACATGAAACCTAGGCTGTTTTTGCAATGCAGTAACATTAATTATTTATAGGAGGTAAATGAGGTTAGAAGGAAAACAAGCTCAAATGACCAGAAACAAATCAGATCATATATTTATATTTTTAAAATCTATGTGCTAAATCCTGCCTCATTGATTTGAGGCTCAAGCTTTAAGGATCGAAAAACGTGTCTCATGCTCTCCCCTTTCTGATACACAAAAGTGATGGAAGGTTTAGCGTTTCAAAGACTAAGTTGGTAAACTGGCATGCCCCAATGCTGCTTCTCAGATACTTTTATTTGGTAAATTATATACCTGCAAATTGCTCAGCAAATCTCAAAACAATTCACCCTTCCAGAATTGAACATAAAATGTTTACTAAACCACCAGTCTCTTCTGGTTTTCGAAGTGCAATTTTTTTTTTTTTCCAAAGAAAATCTGGATTAAACAGTATCTGTTAGGCAAGTGAATTAAAGTAGTCAGGGTATTTCCACGTTTGTCTGAAATAGTCCTCGCTTATGTCTGCAGTCACTATGTTCTGTTAAGTTTAGAGTTTGCCCCAGATTTTTCATTTTTAATGAAGTATTATTATAATAGTTATACTAAGATAATCTTGAATAAGCTTTGTAGACCTCTGGGTTGTAAATCTAGATGTTGCCATATTCTTGTCTGATGGTGTGAGATGCCTGTGCAATGAAAGAGTTTTCCTTTTAACATATGGGTGAATTTAAAAAATGGTCAGTGGTAACCCTGCTCTCTTTTTATGATCCTTTTTTTTTTTTCAACGTTTATTTATTATTTTTTTTGGGACAGAGAGAGACAGAGCATGAACGGGGGAGGGGCAGAGAGAGAGGGAGACACAGAATCGGAAGCAGGCTCCAGGCTCTGAGCCATCAGCCCAGAGCCTGAGGCGGGGCTCGAACTCACGGACCGCGAGATCGTGACCTGGCTGAAGTCGGACGCTTAACCGACTGCGCCACCCAGGCGCCCCTTCATGATCCTCTTAGACACCATGTCACTGACACCTCTAATACCACTACATTAGACAGACCATAAGGTGTTTGATGAAAACCAAAATGCTCTTCTGGTGATGGTGAGAGAAATAGTCATGGTCACATGGGGGTACCAGCCAGTTGTGGCACTGCTCTTTCCTAGGATGCTTGAAGCTAAGAGTTGGCAGAGTCAGTGGGAAACATGGAATGTTACAGGTTAAGTGTATGTGGCATATCTCTCAATAGAGGCTGGGCAGTCCTCTGAAGAACAAATTAGTCTGAATGATCTCAGCACAGCGTTTCATTTATTTTGTGGTGTAAAATACAACAGTGTACTTACTTACTGTGTGATATGCTTTTTAAATTTTGCAATAATTATAATTATATCCATTGTTATAAGTTTTAACTACATTAGCACCTTCTTTTACTTTCAGAAGTTTCTCTGTTTGGATAATAATTTATATGTCCACCTTATGTATTTCCCTTTTTGATCTGTATTCTGGAAAGAAGGAAAGATATATTTTGACTCTTACACCAGTTATTTTTGCATAAAATCTCTACAAGACAAGGCACCAGAGAATGAAAAGTACGGGGAAGTGGCACTACCATGAGTAATCAAGTCAATTTCATTTTTCTAAAGTTGATTTTTTTCTACTATGCCATAGCTATATTAGTGTTCTGGGCATTTATTTGAGTCTTAGATTACTTATTTAGAATGGTGGACTTGGACTAGATAATCACAAGTTGAATCCCAATACAATTCTCTGTTTTATATCTAAGATATAAAAAGAAAGTTTAGTTTTAAATCAAAGCAGATATTCACAGACACTAATCATTGCTGTTTCCTATTCCAGAATCTGGAAATGGCAAAACCTTACGTGAAACCCAAGGAGATGACAGAGTTGGTCAACACACCATCCTGGATGGACAAAGCCCTGGGCTCTCAGAATGAGATGAAGGAGGAAGAGAGAAGATCAGCTGCTTATGGGATGCTTGGAAGCTTAGCTGAAGAGCATGACAGTATTGAGGAGGAAGAAGAGGAGGAAGAGGATGGGGAGAAGCCTAAGAGAAGGGGTCCCAAGAAAAAGAAGATGACAAAAGCTCGCCTTGAGAGATTCAGGGCTCGAAGAGTCAAGGCCAATGCTAGAGAGCGGACCCGGATGCATGGCCTGAATGATGCCCTGGACAACCTGAGGAGAGTCATGCCATGTTACTCTAAGACTCAAAAGCTCTCCAAGATAGAGACTCTTAGACTGGCCAGGAACTATATTTGGGCTCTGTCTGAGGTCCTGGAAACTGGACAGACACCTGAAGGGAAGGGCTTTGTGGAGATGCTCTGCAAAGGGCTCTCTCAGCCTACAAGCAACCTGGTGGCTGGATGCCTCCAGCTGGGCCCTCAGTCTGTCCTCCTGGAGAAGCATGAGGAGAAATCTCCTATTTGTGACTCTGCCATCTCTGTCCATAACTTCAACTATCAATCTCCTGGGCTCCCTAGCCCTCCTTATGGCCATATGGAAACACATCTTATTAATCTCAAACCCCAAGTATTCAAGAGTTTGGGAGAATCATCCTTTGGGAGCCATCCACCTGACTGCAGTACACCACCTTATGAGGGCCCACTCACTCCACCCTTGAGCATCAGTGGGAACTTCTCCTTGAAGCAAGATGGCTCTCCTGACCTGGATAAATCCTACAGTTTCATGCCACATTACCCTTCTGCAAGTCTAAGCTCAGGGCATGTTCATTCAACTCCCTTTCAGGCTGGTACCCCTCGTTATGATGTTCCCATAGATATGTCCTATGATTCCTACCCTCACCATGGCATTGGGGCCCAACTTAATACAATCTTCACTGATTAGGGCAGTAAGACAAGCATTTCAGAGGATAATGTGGAGATGTTTCCCATAATTCAAGTGGGTTGAGCTGAAGATTCAATGACCTTAAAGGAACCCTATAGATAGATATCAAACGCAGTAGTCCCAGTCCATTTAGGCCTTCCTGCACCTGCCACCCTCATTTATCATCAGCTTCTCACACTGTATTGATTCATTTAGTTAGGGTCCTCAAGTGAAATTATTTGATTGTTTACAATCACGTGGAAATACAACAGAAGCCCTGGGCCCTATTCTAATGGTGCCAAAAACTCATGATCTATGCCACTTAATTTTCCGTTTCTGGCCTCTGTTTACTGATCGGTAAAATCAGACAACTGATGATGATTTTAAAGTCCTTCACAGTTCTGAAAATTCAATACTTTTGGTGACCACTCCTATACACTTACTGAAACTGAAAGAATTGAAGAATAATAGTAAATGAACACTGTGTGTGGAATGATTAGATGGAGTTGCCAAAGGAGCACAGATGCATTTCTCTCGGGGACCTGATAGGACGTCTATGCATCTATCTAAAAATTGTCTCCAAAGGCTAAAATCCTAACTTGGCTGTCACTGTGAATAACAAAGCATGTTCTTTAAGAGATTAGCTCTACTTCTTGTTGGCTGAGGCTGAACATCTCTTTCTTAGTAATATGAGAACCATAGTAGAGATCTCATACCAACTTGATTCTTGATTAACATTTCAAAAGCACTTTTCTCAGTTCTAGAGATGGGGCAAGCAAGTCACTGTAAACAGACTCCTATGACCAATGGAACTTAGAGAAGTCATCTGTACCATTTCATAGCCTCCGTAACCAGGAGGCTCTAAAAATTCTGAAGACGCTCAGGGGCTGCTATTGGAATCAGCAAACAACCCAGGTCATATTCAAGAGCAATAAAATGGCAATTGGCTATACTAACTTACCATAGTTTGGTGACTCCCTCTATCTTACATCTGCCCATAGGAAGACCAAATTTTCTTTGGCAAGATACATTTCATTTGGTTACACAAAACATGGTTAAAACCACTGACCTCTGTCCACACCAATGATTCTTATATTTTCTAGAGGGATAAGCACCAGTCAATTTATGACCAAACTTGAATTTTTCCAATGCATATACAATTCCTTATCTCCTCCTCCACTAATTGTTACCTCTTCTTCACTTCTAAAATATAATATGTTATTACATATTGTAGATAACATTCCAAGTGAGCAGACTTAAGGATGCAGAAATCAAATCCAAGGTCCGTGAATGCTTTTACCAATTTATGTCTTCATCACAGGTTTATCCTGATTTGCAGGATGTTTATTTTTCTTCATGGAACTCCTCTTTTGTTTATATCAGCATTAATTTTGTCACATTTTTTTTTCCAGAAAAATGTGATCTGAGAAATTTCAATGTCCTGTTCAATCTGCCAGGACAATTATTTAAAACAAACTAAAAGCCTAAATGGTTTACATGATAGTGGATCACATCCTGCTCTGCCAGAGAGGATAAGTTTAGGATGTAGGGTACACAAATAGGACCAATGAATAAAATTGATAAGGCAGATTAATTAGTATGTCATTTTCTACAGCTCAGCTATCCCCTAAACCCTGCCAAACTATCTGTGGATCTTGACTTTTTTTTACCCTCTTATTTATTATCTCCTTACAGTCTAAGTTATTGTCTTTCCATTTTGCTTGCAGCGCTAACCCTGTTGTATTTTGCACCCTTGGTTTGTAGACCCCCTTGAAAGTATCCTTGCAGAGAGATCTTAAATCCCACGAGCTACTGAAGTGGTTCCCTTTTCCTAGCGGGAAAAGGCAAGTTAAGTGTCTACAAGGCCAGCCTATGTGCTTTCTGAGTCTATACTGGCACTTACCTTTGTGAGAGGCTGTGGGGGAATCTATCCTTGAAGCTAGTATTTTCTGGCATTTAAGTTTGTAGATAATGAATGTTGTTGGAGCTATTTATTAGATACTATTTATTTAATTTATTTCTCCCTTTCATGCAAATTTCTTGGGCTCCATACATGTGCTTGCAAACCTTCCCTAAGGCTTCCTTTGGAAAGTAGCTCATAATTTTTCTGGAATTCCTGAGTTTGGGGTGAGGGGAAAAGGGGAAGTTAGTGCAGAATTACCTGTAATGATTTTATAAAAAGCAGCAATAATTTGAATGGCTATGCAAGTTAATGTTCTTAGATTTTTTTCCCATCCATTCTAAGAAGAGCGAGTTAGTTTTGGGAAGCTGTTGTTTATGCTTTTGGGGAATATGGTACCCATGAACCAGGCCTCCTTGGGATTGTTCAGAGAGACTTTCTAATTGAATTAAAATTTGGGAGTGCAGTATGATTGGAAAGAACCTACTCTCTTACCCAGGGTGGTCTCATTCTTCAGGGGATTTTATGAAATAAAAAAAAAACAATTGTTCAAACTTTTTGTAAAAAAAACAAAACAAAACACAACCCAGACTGTTTCTCCTCCCGTTTTTCTAGCAGAAATAAAGCTGTGAGTTTTATTAGACACTGTGTTGCATTGTCTGTCTTCAAAGTTTTTCTTCACTTTCTTCTATCCCTTTTCTTGGACTCTGTGTCCTGTAAGCAGCCAGCAAAAGCACAGGCCAGCCTGTCAGGAGGATTTACATCCCATATTTCAACTCCTCCTTTCAAAAGATTTGAAAGGTCTAAACTAAGTAGTTACAAACCTAGAAGCACTGATCTCTGTCACACACATAATCAACTATGTAATTAGCCGTTGAGGAAAAAAGATCTTCCCATTTACAGAAATCTAGGGTGATGGGCACTCTAAGCCACTGAAGCACGAAGAGGTGGACCATAAGAAGATGCACTATTATCCAAAATTGGGCCCACCAACTTTTCAAAATTTATGAACTATACTTTTTGGCATCTTCTTCTTAACATCTCTTCTCTTGACTTTTTTCTTTCAGGTCCCTTTATGACATGAACAAAAATGCTGATGATAAAGAAATAATGATGATGATGATGTTGATGATAATAATGATAAAACATGGTTAGTCAAAGGAGAGAGTTGGTTTAAAATATTTAAGAAGCAAAAAATATGGAACGAAAGTCATTCTTCCACAGCTCTCCTCATCTGCCTGGTACCCACTTTCCAACTTGAAACTGCTTTTTATGTTTTACTTTATCAGGTACCAGAGACCTGTTATACTGATAAGATAATATCAGGTATATTAGATACAAATATTAAGTTACATTATTTTCTCCTTTTCCCATATATAACACAGTTCTGCATATTACTTTTGTTTATTTTGACACATACCATGGAGCATTTTCTTATGTCATAAAAATTTCTTAATGTTTTCTTATAGCTGGTTGGCATTCCATGTTAAAATGTAATTAAAACATAATTTAGATTTTCCCAATTTTTATGATATTGAGTGAATAATCACGTACACATGTCATTTGACATTATGAAGAGAATCTTTACAAATAATGTTTTAGAGGAATAATGATAAACTGGCAGATAACAACAATTACATCTAGCAGTTTTTACTATGTACTGTCACTTTTCTAAGTGATTTACATGTAGTAATTCATTTAATCTTAAAACCATCACTATAAGGGAGACACTATTGTTATTTTCATTTTACCAACTAGCAAGCTAAGGCAGAGAGTAATCTGTTCAAACTCCCACTGCTAGTTAATGGTGGAGCTAGAATTGGAACTAGTTTATTTGGTTATTTGGTTGTTTGCCTGGTAGGTACATAACAATGTCATATCTGCAAGAAGCCAGAGCTGGTGGAACTTTCTGACATCTCTTGAACTATTCTTTACATATGACATCCTGCTGTATCTATGACCCAGACTGGCCCATCCCCAAACTCTGCCATTGAATCTGAGAAGACTTTCCTTCCTTTGACAAAGGCTCAACTTTGTATTGTATGTTGCCTATGTAGATTATGTAGATACAGGCTAGCTCACAGACCAATGCTTTATTGCTTGAAAGTGTCCATCTTTCAGAGGGCCTAAATCTATTTCACTGCTATCATTTCATAGACCTTTAGTGCTTTGGGGAAAAAAAAAGTTTTACCAAGGAATTATAGAAATGAAAATTGCAACAACAGAGGAGCATCCTAGCTTCAAGATTATTTTTTGTCTAGCTATAAAACTTTAAAGTACAGTTTGGCACATTGATTGCAAACATTGGCTTTAGGGGCAAATACATGATAGTTTAGTTGTGCAATTTACTGGTTGAATAACATTTGTGAAGTTGATTAATTTCTCAAAACCTCAGTTCCCTCAAATTTAAAATGGCAATGATAGCGATGGCTATGTCACAGGGTTATTATGCAGTCAAATGCTCTACCCCTGAACTATACCCCCTGGTTTTGTCACAGCGTTCTTATGATGAGTCAGTTGAGATAATACATCCAGAGCACATAATAAGTATCTAATAAGTGGTAATTACTTACACCCATGTTATCATTCATTATTCTTTGGTAATTTTTATGTTAACTTTTCTCTTTGCCTTCAATATCTGATTAGGGGAGTGTTGATGGTGAGTGTAGCAGGCTTAGGGCACCCATAGAATTCTTAGTTAAGAGGATTGGGTCAGGTAGACTTGGGTTTGAAACTAACCATCTGAGTAGTCCTGTGTAGTTTATTCAACATCTCTATGCTTCAGCTTCCTTCTGTATAAAAAAAGGCATAACAATTCCACCAAATCCATAAAGTTGATATGAGAATTAAAAGTAATGATAATGCCAGTGAAGGGTTTGCCTCAGGTTCTGGCACAAAGGAAACAATTTACGGTTATTATTGTTATTATCATTACCAGGGAGGAGATGGGAACAGATGAGGGAATCGAGAACAAGAATGGAGAACAAGGGGACAAAGCAGAGATTTGAATTTATACAGTAAATCATTGACTGGAGCCAACATCAAAATCCAAGCCTTTGGACCTGTAGTCCATACATTGGAATATATTATATTCTAACTCATCACAGGGACAGAATTCCCCAAAGGCAAATTTCCTGAATTTAGCAAATAGGAAACACCATATTTTTCTTTCTTTTCTGGAAATTGGTATAGAATAAAAGGAGACTTGTGGTTGCTTTTTACTGTCATCTGGCTTGAGGCCATGTAGAAAAAGAATGCTATTACGTTACAAATAGTTAGTACTTTATATTTCATACTTCGTTTCAATTCAATTTTACAAATACTCACTGAGTATTTCCTGTGGGTCAGGCACAAAGCCAAGTGCTTGGAATACAGAAGTAAATATATGACCATGCTTTGTAGGTTGATAGTCTGGGACAGTATAGACTAATAGAGCATTTTTCACAGTTATCAATATTGGCAACAATGTGAGGGCAATAGTTGAAGTATTATAAATACTGCTTGATAAAGGAGGAAACTGACACTCAAGAGATACTACCGAATAGCTAGGTCAGGTAATCAACTGGAAGTTAAGTCAGATTATCTGATTACAATGTTGTTTTGTTTGTTTATTTGTTTCAATAAGTGAAGTCTTGCTTTATTTGGGGTTAAGTAAAATACATATTCTGAAATAAGGTTAATGGATTATTATGACAATTTTGGATAACTTACTTGGTTAAATTAATTAACCCCTCAGAGTCTCAGTTGTTTTGTTAACATTGCTAAAGTTAATCACTATGAATATTAAATAAAGCGAAGAAAATTGTGGCCAAGGCTAGCTGTAGATGCAGTAACCAGGGAGGTAAACTGATCATAAAAATTAAAAGAATCCCATCATGGTTGTAATAACACACTTGAAAATAAAATGTTTGACCAATGCCTCCTACGTGTGCAAGTAAATAAACTTACCAAATGTGAGTTGGAGATCATTTTAAAAAATAATAGCTAAAGACTCAAGGAAAGGAAGAGGAAATTGCTGTTTATTGAGCATCCACACCAGGTCACAAAGTCAGTTTACAATATTGAATCAGTCTTCAAAATAAGCCACTAAAGGAAGTTCCAGATAGTGTAGAAACCTGTGTAGAAACGTGGAAGCAAATATGAGGGTGTGGCAAGTCATGGAAACTCTCGGGGCTTCTGTTTTCTCATTAATAAAATGAGATGATTGTGCCAATAGACACTCTTCAGAGTTCCATGAGGGGCCAATGTCCCTATTCACTGACAGATAACCACATTTTGGGAGGGGGGAAATGAGTGAATGCTGATTAAGTCAAAGCTAATAGGTAAAAGGCAAAATGGAAATAGGAAACACATAGTGTTTACTTACAGTGTGTGTAAAATACATTTAAACATGAAAATGAAGGTTGGGGTTCCTCGTGTGGTTTTACAATTACCAGGCAGCTATTTTAAGGAACTGGGGTGATTTCGGTTTGTTATCAATTTAAAGGCCAGTTTCATAACAGAGATATTGACTGCAACATGTTTGGCCACTGAAAGGCCCATACGCTACACGGAGCTAAAATAAACTTATCAAACATCAAATTAAGAAATTGCGTTATTCCTAGAATCGTGCCCCTTTCCCTCCCTTAAGTGGGAAAGGATAGGAAGGCGTTTGACTCTTATTTACTTGGTTGCAAATACAGCGTGTTCTCCGTTATCCATATGAATAATCCATGCTGTGGATGACTGGTGGAAAATATTTCACACGAATCTTGTTTCTTCATGCCTGCTGATATGTTCCTACATTTTGTTGTGTGTGTGTATGTGTGTACACACATATGAATGTGTCTACATTTAAAAAAACATACATCAAGTTATATATATATGTGTGTGTGTGTGTTTATGTGTGTGTGTATTTGAAGGTATGTATTGGTATATGTCGAACATACACATCCACATATCCACACACACACACACACACACACACACACACACATCCATCCATGTACACTTACATATTTGAATGGTCTAAAGTCAAATGGCAACCCTTTTGGATCATTCAATGTTTGCCCAGTCTGTATGCTGCGTTCTTTCCTGCATTAACCCGATGGTAACAACAGCTAGAAGGCCAGGCATTGGCAAGGGGAGGTGGAGGCAGAGAGCTGGGAAGGAAGTGGAGGAGACCTAGTGTTTCCCACTGGGCTGGACGTGGAGGGGCAGCCTGATATGTTAAGTGCTCTTCCTTGGTCTGAGCCTGTCCTCTCTCCTTTGAGAGCCGGCCTCCGCGCAGAGGCGGATCCAGGGCAGGCGAGCACGTGGCTGCCTCGCCAAGGGCCAGGCACAGCCGCAAGCTGCTCAGGGACTCCTGGAGCAGACGCTCCCCTGGCTCCTGCTCAGCCTACTGTTGCCAGCCGGCAGCTTCCCTCCTGCCAGGCCCCTGGGCACGCTGATGGAAATGGCGCAATTACCTAATCCCTGCCCAGGGAGATCTAGGACACATGCAGCCAGATGGAGGACCGGGGGGATTCAGAGCTGTTCCGTATTGGAGGAGCAAAGGAGACAAGCCTGGGAGACGTTTGGTTAATGGGCCAGGCTTGAAAGGAGGTTCTAAAGTCTCCTTTTCTTCAAGCAGCTCCCAGGCAAGCTGTTTTCTCACCTGAACAGAAGCTCTGGAAGAAAGAATCCAGACCTCCCCATAGCTGCTGCCAAATAATCTGAGAAAGAGCATTCACTGACCCACAGAGTCTGGGTTTCCACAAGGAAGGGAAAATCATAGATGGGAAGTGAGGGAAACAGAACCCAGGAGAGTCAGAGCTTCAGGAGCGCCCAGACAGTGTGACAGAGAGTCAGGGACACAGGGATCAGTGGAGCACATGCGCACACCTGCCACATTACCTTTCCTTATTTCTTACTCTTCCCTCGTGCAGTCTCACCTCATTGACCCTGCCTTGGTTCAGGCCCTCGGAATCTCTATGTCTGTATTCAGGCAACAGTGTTTTTTCAAACCTCCAGTCTTTTTGCACCCAGTGTCTCCTCCCAACCCATCCTGACTGATCGTCTTAAAGTAAAGGCAGGACTGTGTCATTGCTTTGATCAAAGACCTGCATGGGTTCTCTAACCCACTGTAGAATGAAGTCTCAGCTTCCCAGCTTCTCATTTAACCCTGCCCACCACATCTGGTCTTGGTCTATGTTTCCAGGTGTAAATACCACTAATTCTCCCCTCACTGACATCAGAAGTCACCCATCCCCCTCCCCCACCTTTCTTTCCCACCCCATCTTTACATTTGTGCCACCTCTCCGGATTGATTCCTCTTCCTTTAATCAACATGAAGTGAGTTAGCTCCCTTTCCTTTGCTCCTGCAATGCCTTTCCCTGGAGAGTTCTCTCCTCCACCCTCACTTACCAAAACTCCATTTATTCTGCAAATCCTAGATAAAATTCTTCCTTGATAAAGCCTTTACAAAGCATCCCTATAGTAATTATTGCCTCCTTCTTTATTATTTATATTTATGTTTATTTTATTTATGTTATTGCCCCCTTCTTTCTGTATATTTATTTTAATTATTGCCTCCTTCTTTTGCAGTGTAGGGAACCATGGAAGCCGATCTTAGACATAAAGTTCTATTTCCACCTAGGTCTCCTCCACTGGATTATAAGCTCCTTGAGATGAGAGGCTGTTTTATCCACTTGTTATATTTACAGCTCCCAGGGCAGTTCTTCCCATAGAGTAAGGAGGAAATAAAGCACAATTTTTTGAGGGGCTTCTAAATATGTGCTGGGAATTGTGATGTTAACATCCCACAAACTCACATAACTGGGAGAGAAGTGTTCTTTCTCCCCTTTGTTATAGATGATCACTAGGGGTTGCCAATAATGTCCAAGTCTACTTAACCTGCAAGAAGGGAGTAGTAGGGCACCTGGGTGGCTCAGTCGGTTGATCATTGGACTTCAGCTCAGGTCATGAGCTCATGGCTTATGGACTTGAGCCCCCTGTCAGGCTTTGCACTGACAGTGTGGAGCCTGCTTCAGATTCTTTGTCTTGCTCTCTCTCTCTCTCTCTCTCTCTGCCCCTTAACTGCTTGTCATCCTCTCTCTCAGAAATAAATAAACACACACAAAAAATTTTTTTTGAAAAAAGGGAGTAGTGGGGCGCCTGGGTGGCACAGTCGGTTAAGCGTCCGACTTCAGCCAGGTCACGATCTCACGGTCCGTGAGTTCGAGCCCCGCGTCGGGCTCTGGGCTGATGGCTCGGAGCCTGGAGCCTGTTTCCGATTCTGTGTCTCCCTCTCTCTCTGCCCCTCCCCCGTTCATGCTCTGTCTCTCTCTGTCCCAAAAATAAATAAACGTTGAAAAAAAAATTTTAAATAAAAAAAGAAAAAGAAAAAAGGGAGTAGTGACTTTCTGTCAGGGTGATTTTTGCACCAGCATATGTGTGAATGAAAAAGACTAAACATTTCATGAGTTTTATCTACTCAATGCCCACCATGCCATTGACTGTAACAAGAACTTGGCTATCAAAGTATTTATTTAGACAAAGCCAGAGAGGTCAGTTTAAATAATATGGAGTAAAATACAGAGACAAATTAAAGAATGTTGAAAAAGTAGGGTTTTCGGGAGAAACAAAACCAGAGAAACAGAAATAAGCCAACATAAAGGCCGAGTGGGCCTGGGGAGGAAAGGAGGGAGAGACTAGGAAGTCTAAAAAAAAGAACAGAATAAAGGCAAGATAAGAGTGTGTCCCATTCTTCAAATGGGGCAGTTCCAGTATTTTTAGATATTGTTCGAGGGCCCAGGGCTCCATGGCAGTGGGTGAGGGTGGGGTCCACATCAGGAAATGGGCAGGGGGTGTCTCTGCTGTGTCTCAGGCAGGAGCCCTGGGTCTTGATTACTGCTGCACAAAATGCTGGGCATCACCATACTTTCCACCAAGCCTCCTTGAGGACAGTCCCTGGTTATCTGTCTTCTGAGCAACAGAAATATCACTACCATTTCTCGTTTTGGAGAAGATCAAAGACTCCATGCTTCCAAGTATCTCCATTAGCTGGAAGACTTATGCTGCAGTATGAAAGTTTCCATTTGGTCACTGGATATATCTTCTTCAATGACAAGGTGCAGCAAACAAAGAATTGTTTGCCGATGAGGTGGGTGAATACATTTCTCCAGCCCACATGGCCACTGAGGTCTAACGATGCTTTGGGCTTGTGAGTCCGCAGAGACAAACTCTGCGTGAATTTTAGGTTTGCCACATGCTCTCACTGACTTTGGGAAAATTTCAGAAACTCTTAGAACTTCAAAATCTTAATCTGCAAAATGGCAGTAATATCTTGCACGATTTTTGTAACCTTAAATATAATTGTTATGATCCATATATCATGAGACCTGGCACATTGTTAGAGTTCAATAATAGTAATCTTGAGTCTTTGTCATCATCATTATCAACATTGTTCCCCCTGGACAGGTAAGGTCTCCATCACGCTGGGCACGCGGAAGGACAGATTAATGCAGAGGCAAAGGTCTGAGAAAAGGTGACCCACAAGGGGACAAGTAGTATGGGATAATGACTAACCCATCAAATGGAATTACTGGGTTGTAATCTGGAGCGTGTGACTCAGCTGGAGCCTGAGTACAAAGGGTCCCTAAGCAGAAGCATCAGGGACAGACAGGGGGCAGCTGACACCGTGCCCACAGTTGGCACAATCCAACGAGATTTTCAAGGATAAATGAAAAAAAAAATCAGTCCTGAGAGAGAGCACCGCTGAACCATGCTGCCCTGTTTTTGAGCAGCAGCTGCAAGCAGGGATAGCAGCGGCAGCTGTTTGCAGAAGCCTCGATTCCCAGGGAAAGTGGGCATCAGGCTAAGCAAAAGGGAGGGAGAGACAAGCAAGGAGCAGTGCCCCGGGTTCCCAGGATGGCAGATTCCACTGCACAGAAGCGAGGGCCTGGGCAAGGAGGGAGATGTGTGCGGTGGCAAGGAGGGGGTGTTCTGAATGTGAAATGATGCTCAGTAGTGACAGCAGGCTGATGGCTCAGTAGAGGAGCTAGATTAGGGGTCAAGACCTCCTTAGCCTCTTCTGCCCTCAGGTTGCTGCCGACACACGGGCAGATAACAGTCACAATAACTAATGTTAAGTGTGTGCCAACCAGATGCCAGGCCATGGCCTTCATTTTTTACATATACGAGATAATGTAATTCTTACTAGAATACCATGAAATCAGCGCTAGTATTGTCTGCATTTTACAGATAGAAATTCGAGGCACAGAGGAGTAAAGCAGCTCTCTCAGGCCACATAATAAGCAAGTGACAAATCTGAGATTGAACCTGGGAAGCTTGGCACTCAGCTTGAATTTTTTTTTTTAATTTTTTTTTAACTTTATTTATTCTTGAGAGACAGAGCATGAGCAGGGGAGGGGCAGAGAGAGAGGAGGAGACATAGAATCTGAAGCAGGCTCCAGGCTCGGAGCTGTCAGCACAGAGCCTGATGCGAGGCTCAAGCTTACAAACCGCGAGATCATGACCTGAGCTGAAGCCGGACGCTTAACCGACTGAGCCACCCAGGCACCCTCTCTCAGCTTGAATTTTTGTTCGTGGCTCTCTAGCAGCTCTGTCCAGTAGAACGGTCTGCAGTTATGGAAATGTCCTATCTATCATGTATAGCGCTTGAAATATGGACAGTGTAAGTGAGGAACAGGGTTTCAATTTTATTTAATTAGAAAGAAGTTAAATTTAAATAGCCTTGTACAGTTAGTTGAGACACAATGGAGAGCATAGCTTGATTCTGTCTTTTTAGAGACAGATCTCTATGGATTAATTTCTTTTCCATCTCAAAACTGTGGGTTTGGATCCCAAGGTCAGAAAACGTGGGAAGTGATTTCCGACATGCCTGGGCATATGGATGCCATCCATCAGTTATGACTCTTTCCTCCTGGAGGTTCTTCAGAATCCATCATGACAGAGGATGATGGTAGGCAGTCACTGTCAAGAGCTTAGACTCTTCATTTGAGAAGAAGGTGATACCCCCCTCGGGACTCTAGATTGTTATCTAGGAAAAGTGCCAGGTGTAGGCATCAGAGGGAAGGAGATGTTGTTACAGAAGACATCTCTTCCGGTAATGCTGACTTTCTTTCTTCACCCGCACCTGGTTGCTCTCCACCCACATAACATGGCCCTCATCCCTTAAGTCTAAATTGGTGGAGGGCACCTTTTGCAGTGTACTTAAGATTTTAACTGGTCTTGGGGCGCCTGGGTGGCTCAGTCGGTTGGGCGGCCTACTTCGGCTCAGGTCATGATCTCGCGGTCTGTGGGTTCGAGCCCCGTGTCGGGCTCTGTGCTGACAGCTCGGAGCCTGGAGCCTGTTTCAGATTCTGTGTCTCCCTCTCTCTCTGACCCTCCCCTGCTCATGCTCTGTCTCTCTCTGTCTCAAAAATAAATAAATGTTTAAAAAAAAAAAGATTTTAACTGGTCTTCCTTAAAGGCCCGATCCAAGTCACTTTTGCTGCCCGGATGTCTATCCTCTTGTCAGCAAATGTGAATGGACACAAAGGAACATTTTTTCTCCATTCTAAGTATCACTGAAGAAGCTCTCGACTGGGATCCATGGTACATCTTTGTACACAGGAAAGAGTCACAAGTAGATCAAAGACCAGGGAAACGTTATTTCCTGCAAACACAAGAAAAGTAACAGCTCCCCAGATAATTCTTGAACTAGAATTTTTATTTGAGCCTTGTGACACTTGAATAACTTCCCCTGACATCAGCGTAAGCCTCTGGAAACTCCAAGGCTTTATTTGACAAGTACTTTCCTAATTAATTTCTAAGTAACCTATTCTCTCTCCAGTTCCCTGCTATTTTGCCTGCTGAACTCCTACCTGGATTTCAAGAGGTAGCTCAAATATCACCTGTCTTGGAAAGATTTTTTGATTCTTCTCTTGACACACACATCTCCTAGGCTGAGTGAAGTTCCCCTACTCAGTGAGCTAATGGCTCCTTTACTCACGCCCACAAAACATTCCCCCCTCCCCACTTCATTCTGCTGTACTGGCGTATTCCTAAATCTGTCTCCCCTGAAGACTGTTAGCTCATCAATAGTAGGGAGATAAATTATAGATCTCTGTCCCTAGTACCTTGCAAAGAGCTTGATATATGGCAGGGGTTTAATAAATATTCATTGAATGGACAGAAGAATAAATGACTGAGCTAGAGACAAGATCAGACTCGTGTGGCAGAGCAGATCAGTGTTACTGACAGACCAACCCCAAGGTCAGGAACAAGGGAGCCTGTTCCCTGGCCAAGCTGACCTTTTCTCTTCTGAACAGAATAATCAAGGACAGAGTCTCTCCTCCTCATTCCCTGACACCCCCATAAAATTCCAGTCATTCTAATTTTATCCTCACATTTGCTGCCCCCCACCCCCACCCCTTCCTGCACAGTTCCAAAACACTTGGCTTCTCTCTCCCTGGGTCCCAATTGTTTCTCTTTCTATAGCATCGGAATCTCATTGTCATGCCTGCCCTATTCTCTCCTGACCTCTCAACCGCGCATTGTTGGATGTCAGGAGGGCCTGGGTGGCAGCTGGGCCCCAGCAGGGCAGACCTGGGGTCCCCAGGGCATCCCTGGCAGGTGCTGGAATACACAACAGCCGGGCCTGATATCCCCCACCCCCATCCCCTTCTATAAGGTCCCCTTCTCCCTTCCACAGGCCCCAACCCCCTTTCTCGGGGGCTGTTAAGGCCTGAATGAACAGCATGGGTGGGTATAGGCTTAACTAGAGAAAACAGTTTGATCTTTCCTCTGAAAAAGTTCAGGTCTCTCCTCCTGGCTATTTGCACTCCTGTGCGAATCTCTTCTCAATCAGGCCTTCTATGTGCTATTAGCCTGTGAACTATTAGCTGAAAGCATCTCTAAATACCAAATTCCAGCTTGGAAACTTTTTGGTTACCTGTCTCTGCAAAACCCTCACTACCATGTCATCTGAGAGCTTTGGATGTTGGTCCAGCCATTCAAAGCTATACTCAACGCTACCTCCACAAGACAGCCTCTCTCAATTCCAGCATCTCCCTTCCCTTCTGTGGCTCTTTCAAATACCTTGATGTTCCTCTGCTGTCGCGTGGATCCCTCATTGTAGATGGTGGTATGTGGGATAGTATCCAACGAACCTAGTTCAGTGCTTAACAAATTGTAACTACTGTATGCCAACTATGTGCTAGTTATGGTTTAGTAAGTTTACCTTCAGGATTTGAATTCATTCGGTCCTCACAATAACGGATTGCAGGGGTAGGTATTATCATCCCCAGTTTACAGATTAGGAAACTGAGACTCTGTGTTTATGATTTGCTCAACAGGTGGCAGAACCAAGGCTTGAATTTGTGATTTTACATTACATGATCTTTCTACTAAAGTTCGTTAAATAGTTAATTAAATTTTATTAATGGAATTATTCAAGTCTGATGATAACACAGATGTCGGGGACACAGACTGAATGGGAGAATTGAGAAGTTTAGATATTAGGAAGAATTTTTCCAATTGTAAGAGGGGACACTAACAGTTAACTGAATTCTGAGCAAGGACAAAGAAATCCTTATCTGCGTGGGGCTGGGTTAAGTAGAGATCTAATTAGGTAGAGAGATGTATGGGAACGTCAAGTTTTTATTCCTCCACTTCCTCATTCCAATTCTTCATCGCCATGTTTTATCCTCACTTCCAATGACACCAACACCAATGCCAAGTAGTAAGTGAACTTCCTCATCCTTAGAGAAAGAACTTTTTCATTAGATGGAAAACTTCTTCATTTTGTCTTACCCTCTTCCTACCCCTTATCCCCTGCACTACGAAACCCATAGGTCCTTTTACTTGGCAAAGCTGATACCAAAATGGGTTAAATTCCTGAAATAGGTCTAGTTTATAAGCTATTTAATCTGAACCTTCTCAAAGTACTAATGTATATGATTAAGACTGCTAGTCAGGATTTAACTCTAAACTTTCATTCTTAACTGGAGACTTAGCCATGTTTTGCCTCACTCCCCTTTGTCACCACAGGGTCCTGGGCCATTCTTCAGGGTGTGAGGGATGTGGGCAAGGGAGGTACAGTGAACACCTTACATTTACTGCTGGAAATAAAGAGCCTGGTGGTTCTTTTTTAGTTCCCAGCAGAGGACTGTGGGGGCTTGTTCCCACCTGCATATTCATGTTGGCTCGAGGAGACAGTCAAGCAACTAATTAGGTAATTCCTTAATACTTTTTATCTGAGGAAGACTGTTTACACAATCAAATACTCAGATTCCACTCTTATATTTGAACTGTACCCAGGGCTGAGAAATAGACAACCTGTGAGTCCCTGTGGCAAGAGAATAGATTTTGTAAATATAGATAGTAGCTGGAAGCTAATGATTCTGGGCAGAAGGAAATATATTTCTATTCCCTGCTCCCCCAGCCAATGCCTCACCTCTGCCTTCAGTCTGGAAGTCCAGCCCTTATCCTAGATACTTCCCATTCCTGCCCAGTGTATTGTAAATAAGTATGTGTTTCTAAATTGGGTTGCATTTTTAATAACTAGGAGTTAATTTATCCCTTGAATAAATCCTGTATTAGAAAAATTTTTAAATGCAGACTCTTCAAAAGCAAACTCACCTTATTTTCCTCTTTTTTCCTTTTTGAAACTAGTAATTATACTTTGGAGCTTTCTTAAAATGGGTCAGACCTGTATATCTCTAATTGCTCTGAATGACTTCCCAAGTTTTTAAAAATTCTGTTATCAACAATCACTGATATTAATTGCTTGCAGATCATTTTCCTATGCCTCAATTTCCATATCTGAAAGATAGAGGAGGGGAAACATGAATTTCTGTTCCACCATGCGAAAGATTAATCCAATAATAATTGTGCATATTTCCAGAGAAATTCAAGGTGGTGTTAAAACTCATTTGTAGCACAAGTCTGTAGCACTTCACCAATATAATCTGCGTTAGAGTTTATCTTTCTAAGGCGTTTCAGCGAAACGAACAGCAAAGTGACATGTTGCCATGAGGGCTAGAATGAAGATCACCAACTTCTAGTTCTACTACTTACCTAGTCTTGGGCAAGTCCTTTTCTGCTTCATTTACAAAATAAAGGCATTTCATTAGATGAGATCCACTGAAAATAAACCTATCCAGTGACATTTACATTTTTGCTGTAGCTTTTCGTTGTTGTTGTTCAATGAAAGTCCAGGGGAAAGAAATGGGTACACTCTTGTTAAAGGTTCATATAGAAGTAAGGAGATTTAGCTAACTTGCCATCCTTTCTACTGGCCTTTACCTTCTCCTAGCCACCCCTAGCCTCTTTTGCTGAAGGTACTCTTGCAAAACATTTTGAAAACTGCTGTTGTAAACTCCAAAGGGCTTAGATCAGGGCTTTCAGTTTTAAGGAAATAAATAAAAAGGGAGGGTGGTGCAAGGTATACAATCAAAATACATGATTCCATACGGATATAGACAAATGACTGAATATTACAACGGAACAAAAAAAGAGGGAGAGGCAAACCAAGAAACAGACTCAACTCTAGAGAACAAGCTGATGGTTACTAAAGGGGAGATGGGGGGGATGGGTGAAATAGGTGATGGGGATTAAGGAGCACACTTGCGATGAACACTGGGTGCTGAATGGAAGCGTTGAATGACTATATTGTACACCTGAAGCTAATATTACACTGTATGTTCACTAACTGGAATTTAAATAAAAACTTAAAAAAAGAATATATAGAGAAAAAATGCATAGATACAAAAAACATATAGATAGACAATTGTCCTATGTAGAATAATTCGAAATAATTTATACGGCTATTTTGCTCTCCAGGAGATGGTACATACTCCCCACTCCTGAAATGTGGTCTATGCATAGTGACTTTCTTTCAAAGAGTACATTGTGGAGAGGGTGAAAAAAAGTCATTCCATCAACTTCCCCTTGACATGATGTGAAAATGGCATGTTATCATTGTAATCTTCAAAAACAAAACAAAACAACATAACACCAAAACAATTTTGAGATAAACACAAGACAAATCCCAAATAGGGGACATTCTACAAAATACCTGGCCAATACCGTGTAAAACAAAGTGGTTAAAAATGGGAATGCCTGAGAAAGTGTCACAAACAGGAAGAGCTAAAAGAGATCTAATGACTATAACGTGGAATCTAGATGGGATCTTAGAACAAAAAAGGGCAATAGGTAGGAACTAAGGACATCCAAATAAGGTAAAGATACCTTATTTACTTTAGGTAATACATTATTTACTTTAGGTAATAATAGTGTATTAGTATTAATACTAATTCATTAATTGTAACAAATGTGCATCTTACAAATGTAAAATGTTAGGGGCGCCTGGGTGGCTCAGTTGGTTCAACATCCGACTTCGGCTTGGGGCATGATTTCACGGTTTGTGGGTTCGAGCCCCGCATGGGGCTCTGTGCCGGCAGCTCAGAGCCCGGAGCCTGCTTCGGATTCTGTGTCTCCCTCTCTGTCTTCCCCTCCCCTGCTCATGCTCTGTCTCTCTCTCAAAAATAAATAAAGATTAAAAAAAAAAAAAACGTAAAATCTTAAAAGGGGAAATTGGGTGTGGCATATATGGAAACTTTTTATACTATATAATTTTTCTGTAGATTTCAACTGTTCTGAATTAAAAGTTTATTTTAAACAAATTAAAGGGAGAGTGGTGAACAATAAAGATTATGGAAACCCAGAAAATTACTAAGCATGAGGAGCCCTACACTAGGCTTCCCATGACTGGAAGTTGATTCTAGGAGACTGACTCACTGTGTTGTGCCTCCATGGGGGACAATGTGAGGGGGAATGCCCTTCCATTATAGGAGGAAGATTGAAGTCAGGGTTGAGGAATAACTTCCTAGCTGATAAAACTTGAGATATCTTGATCTGAAGGCCCTGCTGCAGAGGAGGGATCACTATTTACATATGGATGAGGTCGGGGTGAAGGATGGGAAAAGAACTGCTCTTCTGGGCAGCTAGGGACAATCCATATTCAGGGGGCGGGGGCAGGGGCTACATCCGGGTAAATGTCTGAGGTTCAAAGAAAAGATTGTAATACAGTTTCCAGCTACCTCTTTGCTTCTAAATAACCTACTTTCTTTTATCAGTAATATTAGTATTACAGTTTGACCTCTAACATGCGAGAGATTGCTTCTAATCATCCCTGTTAATTAGTATGTAGCAAAAACTAACAATAGCGTTTGCTACTACCAGACGCCTTCATAGTATTTGGCATCTACTAGGTGTTCAATGAATATTTGTTGAGTAAATGATAGATCGTAGGATTAATTTTTAGTTCCGCTCGAATACATTTTTCACTGATGCAGTAATTCTCTCTTGCATCAATTTGATGCAATCATCCACTTTTTCTATTTATTTTACTCCCACAGCAACTTTGAAAGATAGGTAATGGAAATGAACAGTGAGACTTCCAGTTATTATCTCTGAGTACTCCCTGGCGCCTGATTTGTCTGGCAACACATCTAACTTTTTTCTGCCCTAGATGGCTGCATTTAGTGTATGAACTGATCAAACCAAAAAAATCAGCCACAATTCAGTTTTTTCTTCCTGCTAAACGACCTCCTTTTTGTAGGGAATGTAGAAAATGAAGGTAGAGGGGGGAGCCTGCGGTGGCTCAGTTGGTTGAGAGAAAATGAAGTTTGAAGAGATTATCTCATATTCTTCTATAATCATCCTGCTGGCAATTATTCCCAGGATTATGTTCTCTCCCCAGCTCATCCAATTTTGCAGTGGGCATTTCTCATTTCAAGGCTTGGGACTCATGGCCATTACCTGATGCTTTTCCTTCAGGCTGATATCAGAAAATATGCAAATGTGTCATAGACTATACCTTCTGCTACTTTTAAATACATTTCTTCTAAAACCACCACTTAGGGGTGTCTAGGTGGTTCAGTCAGTTGAGCATCTGGCTCTTGGTTTTGGCTCAGGTCATGATCCCAGAGTCATAGGATCGAGCCCCATGCCGGGCTCAGTGTGGAGCCTACCTAAGATTCTCTCTCTCTCTCTCTCTCTCTCTCTCTCTCTCTCTCCCTCTGCCCCACTCCCCTGCTCACTCTATCACTCTTAAAACACACACACACACACACACACACACACACACACACACACACACACACTTCCTAAGACAGACAAGAATTCTCAGAAAGAGTAGAGGCCGATATCCTAAGGAAGATAATACATATGTTTTCTGTTTTGAACTGCACTTTCTTGTTTAGATGATCATTTGTTTATTTGCTTTTACTTCTTCTCTTTGTGTTACCAAACACAAAGCATTTTTATATTCTTTCAAGGTCTACCAGGAATCAGAGACAGGTCCAATTCTGGACCATGTATCTATTAATGGATCTTACTTTAGCTTCAGAATAAAAGATTTTACAGCTTGTAATGGCCCAGTTGACTACTTAGCCAGGAGTCCTCCTCCTTCCAATTGGAGGGCTGGGAGTTGGTGAACAGAGGAGCAGAGTTTGGAGCGTCATTCTCCTAGTTGGATGTTATTGGTAAGAAAGGTCCTGCCCTGTGCCTTTGGATTTTGCTTCCTGACTTTGTTGCTATGTGATCTTGGGAAAATTGACTTAATACCTCCAGGTTTTAGTTTCTTAATTATAGAATCAGGATCACAACAATCTTTCTTCCAGAACTTTTATGAAAATTAAACATGAAAATGTGCTTACAGTAACAAGTTATGGGGGCACAGAAAATGTTCCCCTTGTTAGCTTTCTTTCCTTTCTCTTCTCTTCCCCCAGTTAAGACCTTGTGGGGAAGAAGGACTAGTTAGGTCAGGTAGATGGTTGTGGACAAGTGAAAAATTTATAGATTTTTTTTTTCTGCTAGAGTTTTTTTCAACTACCTGTCACTTCTTTAGGATTGCAATAAACATTGCTAAATATAAAGCATGGGCTCTCAATCTTTACCCGGGAATCACGGTATTCCATACCTTATTTCTGGGGGTGATCTCCAGTTTAAAGGATCCCCTCCCTTCTATGCTTTGTGCAGAGTCCTGAGACAGAAGAAACACCTAGAAGCTCAGTCTGTTACCAGTTACCAACATCACCTTTAGGGTGATTTTCAATCTTAATGAGAAACATAAAAAAACCCTTAAATTTTATGAAATATAATCTAATATGAATGACTTCTAAAATTTAAACTATAGAATTCAGTGCCTAAAAGTTTATACATAATAGGCTGAATTCAAATTCAGCTGACTAGGCTGACCCCCAGATTGTGAAATGAGGTGCTCCAGATAAGGGAATGGCACTGGAAAAGAAGAGAGGTGGTTGCCTTCCTGACCCCAGGCGAAGGCAGAGTGCATGGCAATCCATAAGTAAGGGCATGCCAATGGACTACACTATTCTCCGTAAAACTTTGCTATTGATTTGTTTTACAGAGCTTTTTGTAGAGTTTATTAAACATGACATAAACTACTTCCAAAAAAACCCCCTACTTCCTACACACTTTTTAAACATGTTTATATATTTATTTTGAGAGAGAGAGAGAGAGCACACGTGCATGAGCAGGGGAGGGGCAGAGAGAGAGAGAGGGAGAGAGAGGATCTCATGCAGGTTCTGCACGGTCAGCACAGAGGCCGGGGGCTTGAACGTGGGGCTTGAACTCATGAACTGTGAGATCATGAACTGAGCTAAAATCAAGGTCAGTGGCTTAACTAACTGAGCCACCCAGGTGTCCCATCCTATATACTTTTCTGTGTGTGGGGGGGGTGGGGGGGTGTGTGTGGAATAAATGAGAAGCTGATGGAGAAGCATTTAGGTAAGGATGAGAAAATAATTTAAAAGAAATTTAACGTTTATTTATTTTTGAGAGAGAGAGAGAGAGAGAGAGAGAGAGAGAGAGACAGTGTGAGTGGGGAAGAGGCAGAGAGAGATGGAAACAGAATCCGAAGCAGGTTCCAGGCTCTAAGCTACCAGCACAGAGCCTGATGTGGGGCTCGAACCCATGAACTGTGAGATCATAACCTGAGCTAAAGTTGGACACAACCAACTGAGTCACCCAGGCGCCCCGAGAAAAAGAATTTTTTTTTTTTTAACGTTTATTTATTTTTGGGACAGAGAGAGACAGAGCATGAATGGGGGAGGGGCAGAGAGAGAGGGAGACACAGAATCGGAAACAGGCTCCAGGCTCTGAGCCATCAGCCCAGAGCCTGATGCAGGGCTCGAACTCCCGGACCGTGAGATCGTGACCTGCCTGAAGTTGGATGCTTAACCGACTGCGCCACCCAGGCTCCCCAAAAAGAATTTTTTTAATGAAAGAGCTACAAGCTGCATCTGACTCCTCAAATCCAACAGAAATTCTAAAACTCCTGACTGTAGTGTGATTTTTTCCCCCTGAAGCATATGTCAAAAGTCGCTCTTTTTTATTTCTTAATTTTAATTCCATAATAGTTAACATACAGTGTTATAATAGTTTCAAGTGTACAATATAGTGATTCTTCTCTTTATTTTATATTCAGCCACCTGCTGAATTCTGTAGGCTTTAATTATTCACAAATAATTATCAGTTTCATGATACTAATGAACCATAATCCCCTCTGTGGCCTACTTCATCTCTAATCCCCAGTAATCCACATGTCTTACACATGGCGGGCCTTCACCAAATCTTTGTTGCTAGGATGGTCACGAGATGGTCGGCACATAGTGTAAGCACTATTGTCCTCTGCAATTCCACCCAAAACACTAGAAAGAAAGGGGATGTGGGTGGAGAACAATGTTCTTTATTTTCTTTTCCTCTTTTAATTAGAAAAAAAATTCCAGGCATCTACCTAGCATAATTCCCTTTATGTTTCATTGGTTAGAATTGGACCACCTGCTTATCCCTAGTTGGAAGAGAGACTCGTTCCTTGTATTTTTCCTCTGTCACTGGGGCAGCAGCAGATGATTGGAAATAAGGGAAACGGGAATGACAACTGGATAGGCAACCATGTCTGTTGGAGTAACACTCAAAGCTATGGATAAACCACTGCCTCATAGTTCTGATATGATAGTGATTTCCCCCAGCTAGTAGTAAATACCCCATCTCCCATCCCCATTATGGGTTTTCCCATGGTGGAACACATTGTTTAGGATCTGGGGACATCTTAGGGGTGAAGAAACACATGAGTGCAAGAAAGTTTAGGTTATTTGTCAAAAGTCATAGACCTTACTAGTGGGAGAGCTGGGTCTAGTCCTGAAGGTTCCAGGACTGATCCCATGCAGGCCCTGCTGAGCCAGAGCATCTGTGGGCAGCAAGGTGAAGGCCAATAGCAGCGGGTGGGGATGCACTGGTTATTGATGGGAACCTGTAAGCTAAGTGTCTTCTCCCACATTTACCTTAGTCTTTTGTGCTCATACTTTGGGATATTTTAAATGATTTTGTTTTATTTTATTGTATTTATTTTGAGAGCAAGAGAATACCAAGCAGGGTCTACGCATATCATGGAGCCCAACATGGGGCTCAATGTCGCGACTGTGAGATTGTGACCTGAGCAGAAATCAAGAGGTGGAAGCTCAACCGACTGAGCCACTCAGGTGCCCCACAAACTGGGATATTTTAATTAGGTAATTTCAATTTGCTTCTTTTCTAGAAAATGTATTTCCCTTAAAAAAAGTGTGTGTGTATGTGTGTGCATGTGTGTATGCATGTATGTGCATGCATTTAATGGCAAGAAGTAGGATAAAATGAGAAAACAGGTAATCTAAATCTTCTGACAAACAGAAAGTACCACACAAGACATAAGTCTGACAGGACACAAGAGGAGGTGATATCAGGTGTGACTGTGTTACCATGATGCTGCATATGTTAACGTAGGCAGTCCTAGACTTGTTGTGAATGTTTTCTGCCAGTTAACTGCATCCAGGCAAACAACCTTGTAAAATCAGAAAATTAGCAGGGAGTGAGTGGTCATTTCTGTAAGATCAACTTTGGAGTTCTGTCATGGCATCTGACATTAGAATTCCAGGGTTTCAATCCTAAACCTGTCCTTCACTGTTTTGTTTGTTTGTTTGTTTGTTTGTTTGTTTTATCTTAGGCAATTTATTTAACATTTTTAGGATTCCACTTCTTATCTGTAAAATAGGTATAATAATAGTACCTCCCTCAAATGACTGCTGTGATGCTTAAGTAGACTAATGCGTGTAACAGATAGTTGGTGACCTATTATTGTTATGACTCACATTGGTAATGAGCAAAATAAAAGAGAATTTCTCTTGATTTGACTGGAATCTTAGAAAGTCATTAGGAACTCCTTTATCTTGACTCAATTTGGAACTTAGCTAGTGTGTGTGAGTATATATGCATCTTGCTTGCTCTAGTGTGCATTTGTATATATACATCATGCTTGTCCTTTCTGTTGTAAAATGAATAATCTTGTGAAGTCTACCCTATGGTTATGCTCATAGTCTTACTTACCGGTCTCTGAATAATCAGCAATGTGTGACTTCCGTGGTCTTACCTTTACCTTCACCTAATCTTATAGGTCTTTCTAGATTCTTCGCTGTTGTTTCCCACTAATCTGATACTTCCTCTGGATTTTTTATATCAAGTTACAAAACCTCATGCTCTTTCTGTCCCTCATATGTAGAAGGTAGAAACCTATAACATCAATGTAAGTTTCGGGGATAATTTGGGGAACTTTGTGTATGGATTATACAACGGTGTTTCTTTGGGATCTTCCCGATCCCTATTTATTTCTTTGTTTTGTTCATTATATTTGCTTCTTTTTCTGTTCTTTTAATGTTTAGTACTTCAAAACATTTGTATTTGGAAATATTCTCATTTTCTTCTCCTTTTGTGTTTATTTGAAGTTTAATAGATGAACACTACCTTTGTATACATACATATCTAATGGGCTGTAAAATTCTCCTCCCCCATTCTTCTAAAATTAAATTCCTCTCTGTCACTTGGAAACCCAATGGACAGGGGAAGTTGGGTCTTCCAAAGAAACTAGATTAGAGAGAACAAGACAGACAGCTGTATTCTCATCTTGCCGTTAGCCTCAAATATCATGCCTACAGCTTCAGCGGGGAGGTGGCAGCATGGACATCAACATTGTGCTTCCTGGGGACCCCAGCTTCCACAGGTTCTGTGGAAGGGTCACACTTACAAAGTCATTGATAAAGTAGGGTATTGCCTACTCCTGTGTGCCGTGCTCATTTTATATTCAGGACTCTTTCAGCTTATCTCCAAATCTTAGTCTAGCACTTGAATTCTCTGTGAGGCAAACAAGTTATGTCTATCCAAGACCGAATTTAATATTTTTATTTATTTATTTTTATGTGTGTGCCCTGTACTCACCTAACCCTTATCGAGCAGAGTTTGGAACAGCTTATGCACACAGAGCCCTCCACTTGTAGCATGGAATTCATTCTCCTTGGATTAAAGTGAGGGCAGAGGTATGACTTATTTTGATTATTTTTTATATCTCTGTATGTCTCTGGGTTTAGCACAAAGTCTGGTGCAGAAAAGAAGTAATATGTAGCTTCCGAGTTCCGTAAATGATTGGTTAAGTGGACGCTTATACATTGCCCATATAGGCTAAGTGGAGAAACTCTTGGCCTAACTTCTAAAAAATCTGTCATAGATTACATCCACTATAACTTTATGTAACACTACATTTTAATGAAAAATAACCAAGCCAGGACTTAGGTCAGATGGATAGTAGATATTTAATAAATAGTCATTCAATAAATGAAAAACTTCAGTCATAAGTTGGATTTGTACAACAATTTATAAACCCAAAGTAGGGGAAATGAAGTGAGGTGTAGCAAATGTGCTGAGGAAGTTATCAAAGCAAAAATTGCATTGGACCAAGTTAGGCAGACAAGGAAGATTTTTGTCAAGGTTATTGCAATAGAGGAGAGAGGCCAGAAATCTGTCTGAACTTTGCTAAAATAAAGGGTGGGAAAGTTTTTAAACACTCGAATGATCTATTGGAGAAGGATGGGCAGACATTAGGGGGAAGTCATAAACCATCTGTTTGCTAATAGCTTTATCCAGAGTAAAAATAAGCTTCTCATATCCCTAAGAAAGTAGGTAGTTTTGCAACTTGGAGCAAGCAATATTCCCTTTGAAGTTAGGCTCCTCCTTCCTACAGAGACTGTGAAATAGAGGTGCTGTCTTCCTGATGACTACATTTCAAAGAGATGGTCCCCATGTCCTGAAGAAAGATAGTTCTACGTTGTAAAACTGGGCAAGAGGCTTTCAAACATATTTACATCTCATAGGGAGGTTAGGGGCCTAGAGTCGGGAAGAAGCCTTTCTAAACTTTAGTTAAGCTGAAGGGAACATTAATGCCATTCTAGTCAAGGTCTCAGTTAACTCATGACCTGGTGGAGCGTGCCCTGTTTTGAGTGTCAATCCTGTTGGCTTTCAGACACAGCCCCTTTTTGTAGTCATTTGTAGCTCTGGCCACACCACTCACCCTTTCTGAGCATCCTTTAGCACAGACAGAATAACAGTCACTGTTCCAGCTCCTTCACAGATCTGTTGTGAAGATCTAATCTCACCAGATCAGAAAGTGCTTTGCAAATTAAGGTGTCTCCCTGTTGTACTGGGAGAATTATTCAATTTTATTAAGGTTTGGGAACTCTGTGGTTGTATCTTAGACCTTTCAAGTGTATTTCAGCATTCTGAGAGCTTCCACCTCACCCTTTGCCTGTGCCACTCATGGATCAGAGAGGTCACCTTAAGATCTCCTTGTCCAGACTCATCATTTTATATGGGGAGACCAAGTTCTTTAATAAGGGAGGAACTTGCCCTTGGCCATATCTAAGTCAGTGGCAGAACCTAGGACTCCTGACTCTGATCCTTACACAATAATTCGTAAAATATTCACTGAAAAACCAAGCCTTTTCCCTCAAGAGTGGCTCTGGATGCCCCCTCTCAAGGGAGCCACCCTTACTCTGGGACTTCTATTTATATTACCCCCCCCACCCCCCCACCCCCACTCTTTGCCTGATTGCTGCTTCCACAGTGTTGAATGGTTTCTGTTGCCAGTTATCCAAGGTTGCCTTTTCCTGTCTCTGTGTCCTCTGGGGCCTTGGGCATCTAGAGATGGGGCAGACTGTCTGGCCACACAGAAATGGGATTGCCTTTCTGGGCTCTTTGTATACTGATCTCTGCTTATCTGCCATGGTTTTTCCCTTCATCTCACAGATAAGAGTAAAGATTTGATGATTTGGAGGCCCTGACGAAAGAACTGTAGCAATCTGGGCAGGGTGACCCCGAACTTGATCCCCACAGGCCCCTCAGGCTAATCCCTACCTCGTCTTTCCCGGCCCCCCTCTCAGGAGGTCAGGCAGTGAGGTTGCTGACGTTGGTGTGGGGGTGGGAGCAGGATTTTGAGCTTCCCTCTCTGTCAGCTGGTGTCTGTTTTCACGACAGATGGTGGGTGGTGACGTGGTTCTATTGTCCTCCCTTGCCTGCCCTGGAGGGAGATTTCCTTTGCCAGCAAACGTGTTATACTTCCAGAGGAAATAGCATCTGCCTCTGAGCACAGGTCCAGAAGGCATTGCTACTCTCTCCATTGCATCCTTTGGCCTGAAAGCAACTCTTTACTCCTTTAAATCCCAAAGAGTAACCTGTTGTTCTGTCAGTTGCAAGGCTCCAGCAAAGGACCGACCTTTTTAAAACTTCCAAAGCAGTCACTAAAGTTAGATGTGAGGACGAACATTTTCTATGTAAGGGTTTGTAGATATATATAATTCAATGAACTCAAAAATTTGAAATCTGTTGATAATGAAACCATGCTCCTCTTTTCAGACATCCTCTCTCCCCTGCACTAATACTGTAATAATTTCTCCTAAGATTGTTCAGTAACGTTTTTAATTTTAGCTAGTAGAAAATGGGAAATACTTTATGGATGGCTTTCAGAGAGCTCAGTGGTACTTCAATTTTAGCATGCCTCAGAATTGCTTCATATGTGCTTATGTCGGGGGTGAGGGGGGAGGATAGGAGAGCTTGTTAAGATGCAGGTTTTAAGGCTATATCAGCAGATTCTTATTCAGTAGGCATGGCTATTCTGGAATATGCAATTTTTGGTAAGAACTCCAGTGATAATAAACTCAAAGTATTTCTGAGGGTTTCAGACTGAGGCTACTTACTTAGCAGACTAAAAATTATCTTGGGGGAGAATAAAATGGACTGAAGATTGGAAGCCTTGTTGCTAATGCAAGACTGAGGAAGGAGGGAAGGGTCATACAGTTAAAGGAGAGAAGAGAGGGAATTTTTGAACTGCAAAGCTCAACTACTCATAAGAAAAGGAAGTCCTGGAGAGCTCCAGGTGAAGGATGAAGGGAAAGAATTTGGCAGTCCCCAAATAATGCGAGAAGACCCAGGATGCAGAGTCCCTTCGAAATAATACTCCTGAATTTTTCTTTGGATTAAACTAGAATCAGAAAGAAAGCACTCACCTGGATTACGGAAGCTGTTGCACTTAGAGCCTAAAACTTGGAAGCCCACTTGAAGACCATGTAGTGTGAAGGGACTTATGATACCCTTGCTCATACACAGCTAGAGAATAACATTAATGTTAGTAATAATAAAAATGTATATTTTCAGTGTCGTATAATAACAGTTTGTTACTGTATCAAATAAATCCTAAATAGTTGTGGCTTAAACAAGATAGAAGTTTGTTTCTTGCTTATCAAGTCTAGAAAGTGTGACCAGGAGTAGTAGGATAATTACCTAGTTTTCAGGGACTCAAGATCCTTTTTCTTTGTTCTATCCTAAACACGCAGCTTTTGTTCATCTCTAAGATGGTTGCTCTCACTTCCACCGTCGGTGTCATGTTCCAGCCAGAAGAAAGGATAGTGATGGGGGGAAGGTGGGTGCCCACGAAGAGAGGAAAAGGTGGGCCCCTGGTTGCTCTTAAAGAGTGTGATCTGGGGGCGCCTGGGTGGCGCAGTCGGTTAAGCGTCCGACTTCAGCCAGGTCATGATCTCGCGGTCCGGGAGTTCGAGCCCCGCGTCAGGCTCTGGGCTGATGGCTCAGAGCCTGGAGCCTGTTTCCGATTCTGTGTCTCCCTCTCTCTCTGCCCCTCCCCCGTTCATGCTCTGTCTCTCTCTGTCCCAAAAATAAATAAACGTTGAAAAAAAAATTAAAAAAAAAAAAAAGAGTGTGATCTGTAAATTACCATAAAACTATGACGGCACTTAGTCACACAGCCATTCAATAGCTGTGAGGGATGCTGAGAAACCATATGCTCAGCCTCACCTTATATTGTAGGTAAAGGCAGAAAAACAAGTGGATGAGTTTGAATGGTCTTTTCTACAAGCAGGTTACAGTTCCTAAAGCCCAACACATGAATCATATCATATTCTCAGTGTGAGACAAGTAATATGGTCAGTATTATTTCCCTTTTCAGGTGAGAAAACTAGGCATTATGAGGCACAGATGGCCAACCTAGACTCTGAACTCTGGTCTTTTGATTACAAGTTTCCTACTTTTCCTACTCGTTCTACTATGTTGGGATGTTTTCCATTAAAACAATGTGAAGGTGGAGCACTCCTGACCTTTCTGATTATATCCAGTAAGTAAATCCAACTCATGTCCCTCTAGACACCTTCCAGTCTAGGCAACCTCCTTTTACTCTCCTCCCACCCTGCCCTATACTGACATCTCTCTAGACATGGTTGGAGAGAGATTTCTAGGTCTCTCATTTTGAGCTCAACAGCTGCCAGGAACCAGGGGCTATATTTTGTGGTTATTTTAATACAGGTTTTGGGAGCAGTCTCTCTGTTTAATCCTTGGCAGATAAACTCACAGTAGAGAGATTGGGAGTTATTTACGAAGACTTGCTGGCTGTAGGAGATTGGACAGTTGTTAATCTTTTCAGCTGAGGTTGAGGGAGCCCATTTTAATCAGAATTTGTACAGGAATAATCCTTTCTTTAAATTCTGGCCCAATCCCTCCAATAATTGCAATCAGGGCAATGTTCTTTGGAAGACAGTGTGTTAATATGGAGTTTAAAAGGATGAAACAGGCAGGCTGAAACAGCCCCAGAAAAGGACTAGCAAGATTCTGAACAATGTTCTTGTATAACTTAAGTCTTCCACAAGTGAAGGGGTCTAACATTCTACCTGTGTCTAGGGAGGACTTATCTGAAGTTATCCCGTATGTGACTTGGGAAATGAGAACAAAACAAAGACCATCAAGACCCTCCTGAAAATTTTACTCTAAGAAATAACATGTAAAAGAAGCAAAGAAGATGTTTTTAACAGTTTATTTATTTATTTTGAGAGAGAGAGAGCACACGTTGGGGAGGGACACAGAGAGAGGGAGAGAGAGAGAATCCCAACCAGGTTCTGCACTGCCAGTGTGGAGCCCAGTGCAGGGCTTGAACCCACGAACCGTGAAATCATGACCTGAGCCAGAGTTAGACACTTAACCAACTGAGCCACCCAGGCACCCCGCAAAGATGATTTTTAAACAGGTCAATAGAGGAGACTTCTTGTGATAGAACCACTGAGTAAATACATGAATATGTTTGTGTGGGGAAGAGGGTATCACTCAACTGTAAGACAAGACACCAAGTATGTTCATTTGGGATCTTTAAGAAACAAATGCCAAGATATGACTAAACAAAGCAAAAGATTCTGGGGGGATAGAAATGCCTATGATGGATAAAGGAGTGGGAACATGCGCAGGAAGGGAAATTTGTCACACCAGGGAAGGAGAGAGGAGGAAGTAGGATCTTTCAGGAAGAGACTCAGACTGCAGCACAGTCTAGGAAAGTTTTGGCCATGTCGGTGGTGAGTCCCTAAGCCAAAACGGTCTGTTGGAGGAGTCCTGCCTGGGGTAGGACCTGTGCTGTGCTTAGTGGTTAAACTGGGAGCACCACAAACATGTGGCATGCACAATGGTGGAACTAGTGGGATGGGAACCAGAGCTGTTCATCGATTATGCTCCCTGCAGTAGCCTGTCTTGCAGAAGATCTCGGTAGTGCATTTTCACGGCCACCACACCTGGGTCCTCTGGTGTTTGACTTTGGGGAAATATCCTTCTTTATCTGTGCCTCTGTTTTCTCATGGCTGTGGCTAGATGATCTCTAGGCTCTGTGCATCTCTTTCAATCTCTGATTTTACAAAGCCTAAGTCTTTAATCCCTAAAGGGTGGATGTGTGTGTGTGTGTGTGTGTGTGTGTGTGTGTGTGTGTTGAGCAGGGGTGTGAGGCGGGGAAAGATTCTAGGGGAGAGAAATGTGTTAGTGGCTGGGAGGAAACATAGGCCATTCTGTCAGGTGCTTTCTTCCTGCTTCAGCTCTCCTCCTTTTCTGTTCTCTGTGCTCCAACCTGGGCTGACGGCGGGACTGGCCACAGCTTCAGCCTAATCTAATCTAATCTATCAGAGAGGTAATGAACTATAAAAGTGTGGATTCAATTACAATTAGAGGGGAGTTTTGTGTTGGCTGGAGTCTGGTGCTAGCCAGAGAATAGAAACTCAGGCTGGGTTGAAAGGCCCCATCTGTGCTAGCAAGGTCTGCCGTTAGGGGCCTGGTGAAACCTTATTGAACACGATACAGAAAGAACAGCACCCATATTAATTATTTTTTTCTTAAGGAAAAAAGTATTTGCAATATATATATATGTATATTTATATATATGTATATGTATATATATATATATGTATGTACATGTATATTTATATATATGTATATTTGTATCAGGACTGGGCCAAAGGGAAGATATTTTTCTTTGATTTTCTTACCCTCATTTCTTGGGTAGAGCCCAGGTGTCCCCAGAGTCCTTATGACTCTGACTTTTTCTTCTCAAAGACTCCTGCCTCCTTACCTCTCACCCTCCTCCCTTCTCTTCCTGAAGTGTACAGATTTAGTCAGTGGAGTAGCCTGTCCTTTGGATTTCAAGAAAGATAGTTCTATTGAGACCTCTACAAATTCTGCCAGAGTGCATCAGGGCTTTCATTCCTCTTTTATCCCTGTATTCCAAAATTGTACCAATCTTTCAAATTCTAGCTTTCTGGCACTTCCTAAGAATGCACCTTCACAAGGCTCAGAGAGATTGATTTGTTTTTCTCTCCTGAAGCTCCATTATACTTTGTAACTCTCCCAAGGAGATCTGTCCTGTTTTGCCTTGCATTAGAGGCATCTCCACACATAGTTTTACTAATTTCCCTTATCGTCTTTACTATGCTATAAGCTCTTTCACGTCAGGGATTATCATCATTATCATTATCATCATCATTATTATTATTACCCATCTCTATATTCTCTGCACTGAGCTCATCTTTAATTAGTATATAATAGTCACTAGAGACTTGAGGAGAATACATATATATTTGAGAAAGATTGCCTTCTCTGTTCTCTTTTTTACTGTTACCCTTCTTCCCGCTTCTTTGCTTAACTTCCCTTTCCAAAGGGAACAATGAGCAAGCCAGTTAAAAAACGAAGCGAGTTTAAAAGAAACAAGCAAAATTAAAGTGAAATTTAAAAAGTGAAGGTTTAGGGGCGCCTGGGTGGCGCAGTCGGTTAAGCGTCCAACTTCAGCCAGGTCACGATCTCGCGGTCCGTGAGTTCGAGCCCCACGTCGGGCTCTGGGCTGATGGCTCGGAGCCTGGAGCCTGTTTCCGATTCTGTGTCTCCCTCTCTCTCTGCCCCTCCCCCGTTCATGCTCTGTCTCTCTCTGTCCCAAAAATAAATAAACGTTAAAAAAAAATTAAAAAAAAAAAAGTGAAGGTTTTTTTTTCTTTTTCTATACCATTTGCTCTTTTTCTTGCCCCTGACCCAATTATTCTTACCTGAGATGTTTAGAAAGTATAAGTCTGGGGATTCTCATGGCAAGATATGGCTTTCCTGAAATTCTATATGATCTTAGCTACAACTATCTTAATATTCATCCATCTGTATAGCAATGTGGTAACATTATATATTTTTAATTTTTAACCTTCATTAAACAAGTAATGAAAGCATGCTTTACCCCAGCTCTGCCTCTCACCAGTAACATGATCTTGGGCCTTCAGGATTTCTCTGTGCCTCAGTTTCCTTATCTTTAAAACAAGTACTGGGGCGCCTGGTTGGCTCAGTCAGTTAAGCGTCCCCTTACAGCTCAGGTCCTGATCTCACAGTTTGTGACTTCAAGCCCCACGTCGGGCTCTGCACACTGACAGTGCAGAGCCTGCTTGGGATTCTCTCTCTCTACCCCTCCCCAGCTCGTGCTCATGCTCTCTCTCTCTCTCTTTCTCTCTCTAAATAAATAAATAAACGTTAAAAAAAAAAAAAAACCAGGTATAACAGGGGCACCTGGCTGGCTCAGTCAGTAGAACATGTGACTTTTGTTCTCAGGGTTGTGCGTTCAAGCCCCAGGTGTAAAGCCTACGTAATAGACAGACAGACAGATAAATAGATATAATAATTTTATCTTCTTCAAAGTTCTTTTGTGATAATATTGTGTGGTAAAGCAAGTGCTATCTAAGTTTGCTATGCTTATTACGATTATTGTCAAAAATTATTTAAAACAGAGAAACATAATTTTAATTATGTTTAAATTAAACCTATCAGGGTCACTAATAATAATTCATTACCATGTGTCCAGATTTCTCTGGAGAAAATTTTTTTTGAGTGGCTAAAACTATTCTCTCTTCTTTCAGTGGGTACATCTGTGTCAGGGACTAAACCAAGAAGATTGTGATGATTTTTATAAAATATCACAAAGGAAAGCTGGACCCTTATTCTTGCCCAGGTTCTCACATTAGACGGATCTAACTGGAATTAAAGAACACTAGGATCATGTCGGGTGTAAGAACTCACGCTCTCTCTGTTAGGAAATGGGAACCATACACAGGAGGGCTTCTGCTTATTTTAAAATCAAGCAGATAACATGAAAATCAGATGCAAAATAAAACCCAGATTAGCATATAATCACATTAGCAGACTAATTGAGTCAGGAGCTCAGCACTTTGGGTAATAAGTTTGCATCCTTCAAAGGGAGAATAAGACAAAGTCCAAATTGTTTATCCATCCTTCTATTTCAATGCAGAGCAGAGGGTCCTGGGACCAGATGTGGCCAGGGTCCCATCCAGGCAGTTCGCACAGTATCACTTACTCTAGGGGACCTATAAGAGGGGATTAGGGGTCATAGACTGAGTGCAGCAGCCCCCTAAGGCCTGAGGGATTAGCATCTAATGCAGTCAGCTTTGTGGAAATCGGGCTCCGATGAGGATCTAACTTCCTTTATTTATTTTTGCTTTTCAAAAACTCTAAGAGTGACGGGTTTCTTTTTCTTTCCATACAGTGATGTGTTTTCCCTCCTGAGAAGTGGGGGTGGGGGTGGGGGTGGGGGTGGGGACAAGCGTGTTGGATCTATAGGTATTTAGCAGTTCTGAAATGAAACTTATTTTCCTTCTATCCACACTTCCTCTGTTCCTTCTGGGCTTTTGTTCCTTCTGTTCATTTTTCTTTTATCCATCCTCTCCTTCTAGATGCCTAACCCCAAATGTTTTCATTGGAACCGGTTCCTTTACTCTCCTGAAGGTCTGAAAGGAAACCACAAAAGAAGTCCTACATTCTAGCATCCTCAAGGTATTTGGAGCGGTTGTTAATGTTGCTACCTTCTCTTTCAGTCATTCAGAAGATACCTGTATAGTCCTTATATTATATAGGGCAGGCATTGCTAAGCTCCCCTGCCTAAATCATTACAATATATTGGAGAACACTAGAATAAAAGAGGCTGGAACTTAATGCAATCTTATGTCTAGACTGACTATAAGTTCATCTAGTTCAATTCCTTCGATTTTACTGATGAGTGAAATGAATGGATGAGATACTTGGCAAGGAGCTCAAGGTCCCAGATCCAGCTATCAGGTAACAAAGCTGTACCCAGATTACTCACTCCCATAACTGTTTATTATATTCCCTACGTACAATCAGTTCATTTTCCAGTTTCCCTCTGCTATTTTTTTTTTAACATCTCATGAAGTTGAGATGTAAAATGCTTATAACTTATCTGTGGAAAATAAGTTTCATCTAAAAATGAAACATTCTGGGGGCACCTGGGTGGCTTAGTCGGTTAAGCTTCCAACTCTTGGTTTCCGCTCAGGTGGTGATCTGACAGTTTCGTGAGTTTTAGCTCCGCTTGGTCTCTGTGCTGACAGTGCAGAGCTTGCTGGGGATTCTCTTTCTCTCTCTGTCTCTCTCAAAATAAATAAACAAAAACTTAAAGAAAATAAAAATGGAACATTCTGTCCCCCTTTATTTCCTCGCTCAAATTGGCATTACACATTATTCGAGGGGGTCAGAAAGTTCCATGAAATAAACATACTTCCTACTCTTTTCTCAGAGGCAGAGGAAAAACACAATAGCAGAAAATATGGAACAAATTTCTTAGTAAATCTGTGAGCTAAGGAGATGCATAGGAGTTCCAGATCAAGCTTTAGGGTCAGACCAGGGTTCTAATAGCACTTCTGATATTCACTGCTTACGTGGCAGTGGGTGAGCTCTATACCTGAGCTTCAGTTTTCCTTACCTATAAATTGGGAGACGGTGTGCCCCTCAGAGTATGGTGTTTTTTTTTTTTAATTTTTTTTTTTAACGTTTATTTATTTTTGAGACAGAGAGAGACAGAGCATGAACGGGGGAGGGGCAGAGAGAGAGGGAGACACAGAATCCGAAACAGGCTCCAGGCTCTGAGCTGTCAGCATAGTGCCTGATGCGGGGCTCGAACTCACAGACCGCGAGATGGTGACCTGAGCTGAAGTCGGACGCTTAACCGACTGCGCCACCCAGGCGCCCCCAGAGTATGGTTTTGAGAAGAAATACGTAAAATGGCTGGCACATGGAAGGTGCCAACCAAATAGTCTGTAAGCAAATATATTTCTTCAGCTGTACTTTGTGGACCTGACATGGAGATAAAGGAGGAATTTAACAGGAGGACACAACACAGTTTATGCTCCAAAGACATCTCGAATCTTGAGAAATGGTCGAAATAAAAAACTGAAGCCCACAGGGAGAATTCCATTTCCCCATTCCATATCTGTGAGGCGTGGAGGTTGCTGCAACTCTATTCTAACAAGTAATAAGCTAAAGAGACTGAAAAAGCAACTGCTCTTGGTGGGTTTGTCAGAAAGGGAAGGACACAAGGCAAGTCACAGCTTCCAAGATTGGAGAGACAGACCGGAGAGTCCAAGTCATTCCAGTTTACCAGCACAGATTCATGAGCAAAAACCACTATGGGAACCAGTGCCGGCGTAGGGAAACCTGAACTCTAAATGACAAATGGCTGGGGGCCGGGTGTGGACAATTTTGATAGGTAAAAACTCCAGGAGGACCCAGCCATAGGGAGGGCCCCAACAATTTTGTGAGGTTTATCTCTAGGGTTCTCACAGTAAATATCTGAGAAAAATGCCCTCAGGCTTCCAGCAGTGGGAGGGAAAAAAAACAAATCTGAAATACATCAGAGCCCTTCTGTTCTTTTTTTTTTTTTCTTAATGTTGAATTATTTTGAGAGAGAGAGAGAGCACAAGTGTGCTAGAGGGGCAGGGAGAAGGAGACAGGTTTCATAGCAGGCTCCACAATGACAGCGGGGAAACAATGTGGGGTTTGAACTCAGGAACATGAGGTTACGACCTGAGGTGAAGTCAGATGCTTATCTGACGGAGCCACCCAGGCGCCCTGCTCTGCTGTTAACAAGGCCTGCCCTCTAGAGAAACTAGTTAACCAGACCCCGGGGTGGGAAATGCCCCACTCCCAGCCATCTCCAGCTCTGAGTCCCACCTGAGGGGGGAGAAATAAAAAAACAACAACAAAAAAACCCCAGAAACTCTTGTGAAGGTCACAGTGTGGGGCACAGGCTCACCAAAAGTCAGAGACCAGTCACAGGACTATAGAATGCTTCCCCTCCGCCACACCTTGCCACCCTCTCACTTCATGGGAGGCCTATTTACAACAGTTCCTAGACCCACGTCAGCATGTTCAGCTTTCAAGAAGAAAACCACAAGGCATACCAAAAAGGCAAAAATCACAATTTGAAGAGATAGACAAGCATCAGAAGCAGACGTGGTTCATTGTCAAGTTCATAGGCACTGTTTAAAAGTGTCACCAGACTCTAGTCTTGGGATAAAAAGCACAAGATGTTGTTCAATCCTTCAAGGAGCAATGTCTTGTGCTTTTTATGTCTAGGGAGAGAGAGAGATTGCATTGGCACAAAATATATGATATTTGCTAATACAAAAGCATCACCCCAGTATTACGTGACACAGAGAAAGGAAGTTTATATAGAGAGAAGACAGAGACTGTTACATTTACGCTGTACCTTAGGGGTAAAAAAAAGTAGAAAGAAGCATGCTAGCAATGGGAATGAATGGCAAGGCAAAAGACAAGCTTGGAAGTTTTTGGAGTGTCCTGGGAATAAGGAATGTTCTAAGGGATCGGTGTGTAGTATTGGTGGTGGTGTGTTTGGCAGGGTTGGTTAAGGATGAGTTCAGGTAAACTACAACCAAGCGGTGCCTGCCTAAGGTGTGGACTTGACCTGCTGGCCATAGTGATGAGGTTTTGGGGTTATGGAGGGGTTTGGAGCTGACAGCCAAGAAAGAATTCTTGAAGATGTCTTTGGTGCAAAAGGTGATTTTATGAAAGCACGGGGATAGGATCCATGGGCAGGAAGAGCTGCGCTGGGGTTGTGAAGAATGGCTGGTTCTATACTATGGACTTGGGAGTGGTAAAGTCAAAAGGGAAGTCTCCAAAGAGATTTTCATATGCTGAAGACTCACAGATTACTGGAGGCCTAGCTATTGTCAGGCTAAGGTTGTTTATCCCCCTGGAAAAACATTAACATTAAGATAGTGGGAGAGTGGGGTGTCTGGGTGGCTCAGTCCGGTAAGTGTCTGACTGCAGCTCAGGTCATGATCTCACGGCTCGCGAGTTCAAGCCCCGTGTTGGGCTCTGTGCTGACAGTTCAGAGCCTGGGGCCTGCCTTGGATTCTGTGTCTTCCTCTCCCTCTACCTTGCGCTCGCACACTCTCTCTCTCAAAAATAAATAGAAAAAAGACAGTAGGGAGTTCCTGGAGAAATGTTATACTCTGTATTTGTCAATGGGCTGCAGGTTATAAGGAAATTTAATTTTACCTGCCATTTCCTTCTTGTCTTTGTTCCCCACATCACTATGGAGGGGAGGGTGATGCTAGGGTTCCAGGAAACGGAGTCTATAGGTTTCCGGAGATTAGGCTATTGATAAGATTGCCTTCTTCTTGTAATTTACTAAGATATTTGTAAACTGATAGAGGCTATCAGTTTAACCATTTGTTTTCTTTCCTTTCCTTTGTCCTTGGGCAGCAGCAAATAATGCCTGAGGAATGTCACACATACCCCACCTGGGGAGGGCTGGGTTAATGCTAGCTTGTGCTTGGCCCTCCACCTGCCTTATGGTCCCTCATCAATAGCAGGGAGGCATTGGAGTTTTTATGCAAAGAAGTGGCAAGATTCAATATCAGTGGCTGGTGTCCTGGCTCTAGGAATGGTTCATTTTGGAGAAGTTGCTCTTAACAAACCAATGTATCCCAGAGGAATTTTTGTTCAGTCTTTTAGGGCAGTATATTTTCTCTGAATTGGGTTTAGAGTTGTATAGATGACTAAGAGCCTCTTTTTAATAGATGGGGAGTAGGTCGTAGGCAAAGATGGCTCATAGATGTTCTGTCCCCAGACCTGGACTCCTCTCCTGTCCCTCTGCAGGCCCATGAGAAACTTTTTCAAGGTGCCAGTCTGGTATTCATACCCCATCTGTCAGATCCCAGTCGCAGTCCTGACTCTCATTAGAGCAGTGGGCAGCCCTTTCCAGGGTCACCTCCACCTCCCTCTCACTCAGCCTCTACACACAAACAATTGGGCCAGAGTCCCGTTGATTGTTTCCTATGGAAATCAGTCATGTGGAGCCCCAGGGGGAATAGCTCTGCTCCCATATTCATTTTCTTCCAGTGAGGACAGGAATTGGGGAGGGCACTTTCTAGCTGTTCACATATGCCTGAGGGAGAATGGGGCAGGAGAACAGAGGAGAGACCAGGAGGCACTGAGAGTGGTTTTGGGTGATACAGGGTGGGGGAGCAGGCGACAGAACTGCTTGCTTGGGTCACAGACAATTCTGTCTGGGGACAACTTCGCAGTCCTTGGATCCTGAGAACTGAGAGAGGCAACTTCATATCTAACTATCCTAAATACTGGTATGTGAATTATATGAGGATATGAGAATGAAAGAAACACCTCATTTGTTTTACTATTAAGCCAGGAGTCCCATAAGCAAACCAAACGTCACCTAAGTTTGCAGGCTGTTTATTTAGCTTTGTGCAGCTGGAGGACACACTTTTTAAAAAAAATTTTAAATTGGTTAATTACTCAGTGATATTTGAAAAGCCAGAATGTTTGTGTTGTGCAGGTAAAACACCGGCAGGTTTCAGCATTGTTTTGAGACTTCCTCTATTTGCTTCCAATATTCTCACATCACTTTCGAACTAAACTGAAATGACGTTGTAATTAGCCATCTGTATCTGTATCTATGTATATTCTGGACATCTTGTTATCCTTTCAAAATTTTTCTACATGTACCTTGCCTGGATCCCTCAATTTTCATTTTCTCAGTCCAGATTTTTGCAAGGAAAGTAAACACACGTTGCTGTTTGTTTGGTTTTTTTTTAAGCCAAAATTGATGTATTTATTAGGGAGAATTTTGATAATATGAAATCAGGGACATTCCTGCTAATCTGAGACATTTGTGTAAATTTGAGACTGAGATAGGTCCAGGGCCCAGGTGTTCTCCCCAAGGGGCAATATGGGTGAAGAGGGGTGTTGGGAGTTAGATCAGAGGGTGAGTGAATGGACAGACGTAGACAGCTGAGGTTTTTATTTGATTTGATGGTTTGATTTGATTTGAGGAACTTGACTCTTAGACAAAGAATAATCCTGTCCCTCTTTGAGTTTGACAAGTGTTTATTTTTTTGACAGCACTTTACTAGAACATTTCCTTTTTTAGAAATGTTAAGGGATTCTCCATCGATATGAATTTCAGTACCTTTGCACGTTCCAACCTTAGATGTCTAGTCATATGTAACATTAAAGGGGTTTGATTCAATGATCTGTAACAGGTATTGATTGATTGATTGATTGATTGACAGTGTTACAGGTTCTAGAGTCCTTTCTAACCATTCATTAAGGGCATCATTTATTATTGTCAGACAGAGACGAGTGTGTTGCTCACAGAACGTGTCCCATACGTATTTATTTGAGTCATAAGCGAATATCTAGAATCTTCTTTGCTTTGTGAAGCTTCCTCTTTGTCCCCCCCTGGTCCTTCCCCAGTTACCACAAATCCTGCTGTGACTGCAGCATCCCATCCCTAGGCCTGGGCCCCAGCTTGCTGGGACTCAGCTTTCCAGAGAGGGTTGCAGCCTTTGGGTGGGTGACAGATGGCTCAGCAGCAGCAACCGTCTGAGGAGAGAGTCACTGAGGGGGATCTGCGAAAGGTGTGTGGCAGGCCTTCCTCGGAGGTAGAAGAACAGACCCAAGGGGCGTATAAATACCAGGGGTTTTATTGACAGGCGTTTGCAAATTGGACTAAGGAAACAAGTGCAAGTTAAAAAGCTTCTTCCTTGGGCACAGAAGCCTTGTTTTCTGCTCTTGCTGCCATCCTCAGAAGCCTCTGTACAGGTTACTCGGTTGCTGCTGTCTCTTTCTGGTCAGCCTCCCTTTGTAATTTCAGACAAAGTCCTCTTCTGATTCAACAGGTTCTGGGAAGGGGTCAACACCTCCCTCAGCCCCAAGGCTAAGGCCCTAACCTGACACCTGAGCTCTGAACCGAGGGTTCCGACAGCTGAGCTTTCACAGACGGAAGGAGGGTAACGGGGCCACTGAGATCTGGACACCCTGGGAGTCCAAGGCCATGAAGAGGCAGTGACCAGGGTGTGGACAGGACTGGGGTCTGCTATGATGTTTTTTCCAAGCCTGCCTCCGGGCAAGTGATGAAATCTCAGGGCTTAATCACCATGCTGTTGAGTCTGTTCACTCACGTGCAGCCCTGGGGCTGGTCCCTCCCTCTGGGGCCATTAACTCTGGAAATCCTCAAGCTTCTAAGCCTATTATACCAGCTCCTCAGGATTAGACTGGGCGTCCGCCTTGTGGCTGTGCAGGGAACAGCAGGGTGGAAGGACGTGTGCCTGATTCACCTTGTCTTTGAGAGGTTGGGAGAAAGAACAGGAAAGAATGGCACCAAGAGACCAGTCATCCATGTCACCGGTGAGGTGACCAAATCCACTGTCTTATGATGTGTTTAATTCAGGCAACCTCTTTTTTCTTCCCCCCAATTTTTTACTTAAGTTCTAGTTAGTTAGTATATAGTGTTAATATTGGGTTCAAGAGTAGGCTTTATTTGAAATAAGGATAAAAATGGTGCGTCCGTGTTTGATTTACTGGAGTTATCCAGTAAAGTGGAGCTTTGGTGTGGGGGCTTCCCTAGAACAGTAAAAATGTCATCCAGGAGTCTTATTTGTGCATATGTTTGCTACCCTAGTTCATGTGGTTCATCCTTAAATTCCTGTGGCTTAGCTCTGGGCCTCACGTATAGCAGTTCTGTGGTTTGCTGAACTGAAGGGAGAGGTGGCAGGAGAGAGAAAAGGGGACAGGGAGACACATTGTGTTTCTTCTGGGTTCATCACACCACAACCCCCAAGTCCCATCTAAAGGAGCTAAGGTAACTGATTTTACTGGTTTCCCTAACATAGGACTTTCATTGTTTTAGAAGGGAAGTCCTGCATTCTGGGAAACCCCTCAGGCCCAGGCAAGCCAGGAAGATTAGTCCCCAGACTATGTTTAACTCAAAGGAGAATCTGATTGTAGAGTCTACTTCAAGGTTTATCTATTTCTATAGCCTATTATTACTTTAGCATGAGCAACCAGCATTCATTTTAAAGTGTAAGAAAATGAGGTTGGGCCCCCAAATGACAAAGCCTAATTAATTCCAGAATCTCTGCCATTTTGCTGTGGGAGGGGTTATGAAATGGGAAGGACCAGAGAAGACATCAGTAGGTCAGGGAGGGCTGGGCCTGGAGAAGGAGTATGAGGACCCAGAGAAGACTTTGCTTGCTGCTCAGTATCATTTTTCTTAGCAATAAGAGTCATCAAAAGGCTTTGGGGTAGAAAAAGGGCGAGATTCAGGCTTCTTGCTGTTAGGAGCATACCCCAGGAGCTGGGAGGTAAGGGTTCTGACCCCGCTTTTGTAACAAACCGCTTGTTTGTGAATAAATGCCTTAATTTTTCAGAAATTTGTTTTCCTCTTTGGAAGGTGGAGGGAAAAGTGTGCCAAATTGTTCCTCAAGCTCTTTCTAACACGTATGATTGAGAACATCTCTTTCAGTGTTTTCTTTCTGACCAGGGACAAGACGAAGCCTAGGCGGTGCTAGCGTGGGAATGTACTGCCATCTCGTGGTCGTTTGGGACGTGTGCATGCACTAGTTTGCAAAATTTCTCCTTTCATACTGTATTTTAATACTGTTCTCCCTTAAAGGAATACAGATCTTTGCTTAACATTTAAAAATTCCAGGATTCTCTACACTTGAGCTTCTTTCTACTGATTGTAAGTGAGCATACAGCACATCTATAGACACTTAAAAAAATAACAATGATAAATCCATTTCATGAACTTAGGAGATTTAAAGCCAGTTATTTCTTAAACACTGAATGCACACTATTTGTATAACATACATAAGCCATTTTTCCTGACTGGTGTTTAGAGAATATGTTGTTCCATACCACTTACACATTTTCCATTAGACAGACAGTTTCTCCAGCACACCACCTTACTGCTAGTAAGCAGCTTATCGATATTTACTATACAAACAATAATGAACAGAATTAACATATATTGAGTACCTTTTATGTGATGGGCACTTATTTAGGTGCAGTGCAAATATTGCTTTGGAAACATGGGTACTACAGTGTATAGTCTAAGCACTTTAAAAATATATTTACAAATAGATTTACTCATATCTGCTTTATCTCATATCTTTCCTCTTCAACATCAAATAAAGCTGAAGCGGGCCTCTGGAAAAGACAGAACAGTGTAGCTGCCCTTTCAAATTTGGGTCTTGGTCCTTGGAGTCCCAACGGCCCCATTCAGAGGAAAAGACACTGCTGGTGTTTTGCTCTGTATAAAGTCACCAGGTCTTAAAAAGCCCTGCCGGTTGAGCAAAATTGGCTATGTTCAATCAATAACAATTGTTTGATTTGTGTGGGGAGGTTTTTGAGTTAGGAAGGGGTTCTGTCCACTTAATGGTTCATCCAGGAATGTGGCGAAATTACTCCTCCAAGCTGTAACACAAAGAAGTAAGTGGTAAGCTAGAGTGTGAGATTAGGTCAACAGGCAAAATTTGGGATTGGCTGATGTCACTTTATTCTGACTGGTATCACATGTGGAATAAGAGCTAGTGAGAGAGGAAAAAGCGAGTCTCATGTGTCATTCAACAACCAGGGAGTCAAGACAAAGACAGCCCATTCTCGTGAGTTTCGCTAAGACAACCTTTCATCATTTTGCTTAATTCCTAAAACAACTGAAACACTTCAACGTTATGGAAAGTACTGAAAATAGTGTAATATATGACATCTACCAACTACCTCCATTTAGCAGATTTAACTTGGTCCATATTTGCTCCAGAGCTCTCAGTTTTCAATTTAAAAAATAAATTGATACATCACTAAAATCTCATACCTCTGTCATTTAAACTCTCTTCTATTCCTGCTATTTATGTTTAGATCCACAGATAATACATAATATACTTTGTATGATTAACAGTTTCTGAAAATTATGTCCTTCCATATATATTATTTAATTTCTTTTCATCATTCATCATTATGTCTGCAAGACGTACACATCCTAATATACAAAAATAGAAGTATATGCACATATATTTATTCATTAAAAGAAACTAACATATAGATCAATATACCACTTATCCAATATCATATTGCTTAGAATTTTGTTTTCATTTTTTTAATTAAAAATGGAAATATGTTGGGGTGCCTGGGTGGGTCAGTCGGTTAAGTGTCTGACTCTTGGTTTTGGCTCAGGTCACGATCTCAAGGTTTGTGGGATGGAGCTCCATGGTAGGCTCTCTGTTGGTGGTGCAGAGCCTGCTTGGGATTCTCTCTCTCACTCCCTCTCTCTCTCTCTCTCTCTGTTCTTCCTCCCACTTGAAATAAATACACAAACATTAAAAAAAAATGGAAAGGGGCGCCTGGGTGGTGCAGTCGGTTAAGCGTCCGACTTCAGCCAGGTCAGGATCTCGCGGTCCGTGAGTTCCAGCCCCGCGTCAGGCTCTGGGCTGATGGCTCAGAGCCTGGAGCCTGTTTCCGATTCTGTGTCTCCCTCTCTCTCTGCCCCTCCCCCGTTCATGCTCTGTCTCTCTCTGTCCCAAAAATAAATAAACGTTGAAAAAAAATTAAAAAAAAAATGGAAATATGTTCATGTACATATGTTCAAGTCCGTTGTGCACATGCCTGAGAACTTACTTGGGGTGTGTGCCTAGAAATGGAATTGCTGGGTCATGCAACATGTATTTTTCTACTTTCTTAGGTATTCATAAATTGCCCCCTGAGTAGGTTATGCCAGTTTATACTTCAAGTATAAGAATGTTCATTTTTCTTTATTCTCATTTGCCAGTTGGATGGGTGTGGAAAAAGTGAGGATTTTAATATCTACCTGATTATTAGTGGTATTGAGTGCAATTTAAAAATTTCATTTATGCTTCCTTTTATACAAATGGCCTGTTATCCTAACTTGCTTATCCATTTACTTGTTTTTTTCTTACAAATTTATTTGAAACAATGATGTATTGTGGATATTAATCCTTTGAGGATTTTGGTCACTGCATGCATTTTCTCTCAGCCTGTGGTTTATTTTTTAAATATTGCTTATGGTCTATTTTGTCATACAGGTTTTTTAAAAAAATGTAAATACAGTCAAATCTATTCACCCAGTATAGCCTTAAAGATAGAAACCTAAATGTGACTTTTTTTTTTTAATTTTATTTACTTATTGATTTATTCCGGAACAGAGAAGGGCAGAGAAAGAGAGGGAGAGAGAGAGGATCCTATGTGGGGCTCAAACTCGTGAACTGTGAGATCATGAACCGTGAGCTGAAATCAAGAGTTGAATGCTTAATCAACTGAGCCACCCAGGTGCCCCTTGACTTTGAAAGCACATTTACTAAGTAAAAGAACTCATGGTTAGAGATTTCTGAAGTAAAAATCAAATTCTTCCTTCTTTCTGGCTGGGCTTTAAGAAGATCCTTTTAACATGTAAATATCTCCAGGTTTTGTTTTTTTTTTTTTTAAACTAAGAAGAATTTGGCTGTGGTTCAGTCAGTAGAAAAAAGAGGTGTCTGCAGGCTTGCTCTGATGAGGCTAGAAAACAGAACCCTCAACAGGCAGCTCTTGACTTGTTTCGGATTCCAGATCAACATTCCACGTCCACAAGCTAAGAACTGCTTATTAATATTCCTTTAAATTTTTTTTTTAAAGAAAAACAGGATAAAGTTTTGAGTAGACCCGAGCCTTAAGATGTGTGTGTGTGTGAGAAAGATCGAGAAAGAGAGAGAGAGAGAGAGAGAGAGAGAGAGAGAGAGAGAGAGTTTCAGGTCTTATATGGATGCCCCCAATTTAATGATACTGTCACTTATTTGGAGTAGAGTATACCCATTTGGCAACCTCACTGATTCCAATTTTTATTTTGTTAGCATTTCAATTACTTCTAAGCAGTGTTGCTTTTAGTAGATACATGCTCAGATCATTTTTTCCTCTTTCTTTTCAGTCATACGTGCTGAATCAAATACAAAGTATTTGGCAGCAAGGAATTAAAGCCTTGCTGAGAGGAGCTGCAAACTTAAGGGGTCTGTTGTTTCAAATATTAAGGTTGCTGGAGATACCTTGACTCTAGGGTGGGTTCAGTGGCCCAAGAAACTCATCAAGGACACAGGTTTTCCTTACCTTCTGTTCTGCCATCATCAGCAGGTCAGTCATGCCATGTATTGTCACATGATCGTTGCCATAGTTCTAGGTATCAATTTATTATTTTGGCTAAAGGAAGATATTGTTAACTCTCTATCATGTAGGCCTTTAAAAAACAGGTGGTTATTATAATAAAAATTTCTAAATACACAGACAATAATAAAATAGAAAAATAGTAAACTCCACATCTATATACTCTCCACCTTCATGTAGGTCAATATTCCAATTCCTTTTATGCCTAAACATTATGAATAATTCATTACGTCACTTAACTTTCTTATAATAAAAATCCCCTATTTCCCAAAATAGGTAATTATGAGTGGCTTGTTGAAACCATGAGTAAATTAAGGAACACTCATTGTATTTGGTTGTATGTCAGTGGTTTAAAAATCGAGAACAGTTGAGCCCTTTTTTTTCATGAGTTTGATTTGTTGTAGAGGCCAGGCTCATTTTTGTGTAAAATGACTCATTGTGGATTTGTCTTAATGTTTCATTGGGGTGAGAGTTAACTTTTCCTCAACTTTTTGTATTTCTTGCAAACTGGAGATTAGATCTAAAGTCTCCATTCAATTTATATCTTTTTGGAAATAATACTTCAGAGATGTATTTTTGTTACATCATATTACAGATATATCATGTTAGATCATACCTCACTAGTAATGCAAAATTTTACCATTGGATTTAGGTGAGTTAGGCTGATCTTGCCATTGTGAAATTACGTGGAGTTCCCCCCGCCCCGATTTAAAACAGCAAATAATTTACATATGATTCTCTGATACCGTGGGAATACCTACTTCTATTTCATTCTTTCAGCTAATGGCTTTAGCATACACTGATGATGATTCTTGTTGAGCAAGTTATTTCCTCAACATCCTCTAAATTTATTAGCTGGCATTTTCTTGGTAGGACAGTTTATTTTTTCTGAAATAGAGTTCTTAGCAGAAAGACAAGAAAAATGTTTAATGCCTTTTCCTTTAATTGTTAATTTTCAGCATAGTAATCAATATGACATATGCCTCTCTATGAAAACTAGAAAAACTTTTCCAACAATAGTGTCAATTTCCTTTTTCTGTCTTATTGTACAGAGTTGTCTCACATGCTCAGATGTAAACTAGTCATTGTCAAGTGAAATTAAATAATCACAATTGGTTTCAAATAATGAAATTTTTATCTTATGAAATCACCCCTGGATGGCTGGATGTACGAGACCCCATAAAGTAAAAGTGTCTATCCAATAACTGGAAAAAAAAGGAGGAAGGATAAGAATAGCTGGCAAGTGGGTAACCAGAGGGGTGTGCTAAGTAGTTTTGGCAGAACGAGGGTGGGCAGACCACTTTAATTTTAATTAATTCCCAGGCTAATCATTTGTGAATTTTTAAATTAAAAAAAAAGGAAAACCTCCTCTTATTTTGATAGGTTTCTGTTAAGATGGTTATGATATTCCTTAACATTCACATCCTCCTTTTGAATTGCTTATTTTCTGCATCTGGTAACATATATTTTTGAGGTTTAAGTGGTAGTATCAGTCGTAGTATAATAAATCCTCACTCAGTTGTAATTTGGCATAGGGGGATTATTTACCAAGGGATATTTTCTAGGGTTATTAGTTAAAGTAGGATAACTTTGACTTAGTAATTGCTAAATGACAATCTACTGGACATCCAATATTGAGACTTATGAGACAGATTATTTAATAGATCTTTTTTTGCTCAGTATTCCTTATATAGATGGATTAATTTATTTTTTCCTCCTCTTTCTTATCTTCACTCGAGCTATTCTGGAACCTGTTTCTATTCATACCTAAAAATGCTGAAATGGTAAGCTGTTTGATTATGCCTTTTTTTTTAGTTCAAAAAAAATTTTTTTTTAATTTTAGAGAGAGGGAGAGCACGAGCTGGGGAGAGGGGCAGAGGGAGAGAGAAAGAGAATCATAAACAAGTTCCACGTCCAGTGCAGAGCCCAGTGTGGGGCTCGATCCCACTACCCTGGAATCATGACCTGAGTCGAAATCAAGATATAGATGCTCAACCAAATGAGGTACCCAGATAGTTCAAAAATAATTTAATGCTAACATATTAAAAGGCTATTTCCAATGGCTTATGTGAACAATATATTGATAGACTAAAACACCCTGTATATGTCATGGTTGGATAACTGTGGTTCTGTTTTTTAGTTAGTGGTTTTATACTGAAAATTAATATAAAATAACAACATTGGTAGTGACAAAAAAAAAATATCACCAAATCTGGATGTGCTTACATGGTAGCAAGACAAAAGGATTAAAAAAATTACTTTAGAATTAATTAATTTAAATTTCATTAAAAAATAAATACTAATCCCACATAACTTGAATGTAATAAATCCCACTGGGAAGGTTCTTGGCTTGTTTGTTAGGGATACCTTCATTGTGAATGTAGTGTGGATTACTTCTATTAAACTTCTTAAACAATGCTCTGATTTGTGGGTCATAATATCATATGTATTTTTTCTTCGGTAATGAGTTCTTCAGCTAAGATTTCTTTAAGATCCTTTTGATATGTATAATAATCCTCAACTGAAAAAATGAAAAAGAGGTTTTTTTTTCAATTTTATTTTTTATTTTTAAAAATTTATATCCAAATTGGTTAGCATATAGTGAAACAACGATTTCAGGAGTAGATTCCTTAATGCCCCTTACCCATTTAGCTCATCCCCCCTCCCACAACCCCTCCCATAACCCTCAGTTTGTTCTCCATATTTATGAGTCTCTTCTGTTTTGTCCCCCTCCCTGTTTTTATATTATTTTTGTTTCCCTTTCCTTATGTTCATCTGTTTTGTCTCTTAAAGTCCTTATATGAGTGAAGTCATAGGATTTTTGTCTTTCTCTGACTGACTAATTTCACTTAGCATAATACCCTCCAGTTCCATCCACGTAGTTGCAAATGGCAATATTTCATTTTTTTTTGATTGCCAGTAATACTCCACTGTGTGTGTGTGTGTGTATATATACATATATATATATATATATATATATATATATATATATATATATACTACATTTTCTTTATCCACTCATCCATCGATGGACATTTGGGCTCTTTCCATACTTTGGTTATTATTGATAGTGCTGCTATAAACATGGGGGTGCATGTGTCCCTTTGAAACAGCACACTTGTATCCCTTGGATAAATGCCTAGTAGTGCAATTGCTGGGTCATAGAGTAGTTTTATTTTTAGTTTTTTGAGGAATCTCTGTACTGTTTTCCAGAGTGGCTGCTTCAGCTTTTGGTCAAGATAAAGTAACAAGAGCCTCTCACCTGAAACAGCCAAAATACTCAGACAAAATCTTTGAAACGGTACTTTTTAATAATAAGGCAGCGAAATGGTTCCTGAGACCAACAAAGGGAATTTAACAAGACTGCCCCTGGCTTAATGGCTTGAGAGAGCTCTAACTTGTGGTACAGTAAGAAGAAATTGAAGCAGGGCCTGGTGGGTTCACTGAGTTAAAGATAGAGCTGAGAGGTCAGATAAACTGAACTCAGAGTTTGTAGGACAGAGTACTGGAAAGATGGGAGTAGCACAAAGAGAGATTCTCCAGATACCTGCAGATGGTTTCCTTCTAATGATCAGCAAAATATTAATTAGCATATGCATGTGGAAAAAATATCCAGAAGGGTTTATGGAAACAGTACTCGACCTTAAACAGTGCTGGCATAGTGCCCATTCTCATCAGACCTCACAGTTAATGCAACATAGGATACTCAGGAAGGGGCACACCTGGGTGGCTCAGTCAGTTGAGTCTGACTCTTGATTTCTGCTAAGGTCATGATCTCACAGTTTATGAGATTGAGCCCTGTGTGGGGCTCTGTGCTCACAGCACAGAGCCTGCTTAGGATTCTCTTTCTCCCTCTCTCTCTGCTCCTCCTCTGCTTGTGTTTTCTCCCCCCTCCCCTAAAAATAAATAAATAAGCTTAAAAAGAAAAGAATACCCAGAGAGGTCTTCATTCAGTAATGAAGAATAGTTAGCCCTAGACTGAACATGGCTTTGATCCTGTCAACCAAATCACAAAAGCAAGACCCAACTTAAAGACATCCTAGACAAAACCTCAAGAATATTTATAGTAATACAAATATATCCAGCATCAAGTAAGAAATAATGAGATATACAAAGAAGCAGGAAACATGACCCATAATGAGAATAATCAGTCAATGAAAACTTATCCAGAACTAAGATAGATGTTGCAATCAGTAGACGAAGACATTGCGATTATAATTGAATTCTGTATGTTGTATAAGTTACAGAGAACATGGAAGGTTTTTAAAAGACCCAAATCAAACTTCTAAAGATAAAAACTACAATGTCTGTGATGAAAAATAGACTGGATGAGATTAACAACATATTATATATGTTAGAAGAAAGATTAGTGAATTTAAAAACATAGCAATAGAAGCTATACACAAGGAGAAAATAAGTAAAAAAATTTCTTTTAATGTTTATTTATTTTTGAGAGAGAGAAAGAACGTGAGTTGGGGAGGGACAGAGACAGAGAGGGAGACACAGAATCTGAAACAGGCTCCAGGCTCTGAGCTGTCAGCCGAGTCTGACATGGGGCTCGAACTCGAGAAGAGTGAGATCATGACCTGAGCTGAAGTTGGATGCTTAACTGACTGAACCACCCAGACACCCCGAGAAAATAATATTTAAAATGAAAGGGTCATCAGTAACACGAAGGACAACTTTAAGTGCTCTAAGATACATGTAATTTGAGTCCCTGAGAGAAGATGAGGGGTGAGAAAAAGATTTAAGAAATTGAGTCTTAGAATTGTGCAAATTTGGTGAAAACTAGAAAGCCACACATCTCACATTTCCAACAAGCTCCAAGCAAACATGAAGAAACTTACACTGAGACATATCATGGTCATTATTATTCACCACCAATGATGGAAAATCTTAAAAGTGGAAAGAAAAAGAACCCATATTACAAACAGAGGCACAAACATAAGAATGACGGTGGGTTTCTTATAGGAAGCAATGCAAGTGAGAATACAGTGGAGAAAAGTCTTTAAAGTGCCAAATGGAAATCCTGTCAACCTAAAATTCTATATCCAGTGAAAACTTCTTTCAATAAATGAAGGTGAAATAAAGACATTTACAAACACGCAACTGCCAAAAGACTTCACCACCGGCAGATCCACGCAACAAGATATGTTAAAGGAAATCCTTTTGACAAAAGGATTAATGATACCAGAGAGAAATATGGATCTACATAAAAGGATAAAAAGCCACAGGAATTACATTGGTAATGTAATAGGAGTTACATTGGTAAATACGTAATCATTTTCTTATTACTTAAATATCTTTTAAAAATAATTGTTTAAACAAAAAGATTATATTGTATGGCCAAATTTATAACATGCATAAGAAAAATGTATGACTACGAGGAGAGAAATAAAAGTAGATTATATAAAGTTGTTTTAATATACATGGACTGGTATAGTATTAGTTGAACATAAGCTGTGGTAGATTTATAATGTATAGTGTAAATCTGAAAGCAACCACTAACATAACAAAACAAAAAAGTTATAGTTAATAAGGAAACAAAGGAGAAAAATTAATAAAAATACTCAATCCAAAATAAAGCAAAAAAGTATGGAACAAAGGAAAAACAGGACAAGTAGAACACAAATAGCAAGATGATTGACTTCCCAAATAGTGACATGAGAACATCTAGCTAGCCAAACCAAATCTTGTGACTAATTTTATGATAAATTTGGATGACAAAGTATGACTGTTATTCTTAAAGAACAAGAAGGTGGAAAAAAAACATCAATAACTTCAGGACCTGAATATTATTGGCCTCTGTGTGGGAAAAAACAAATGAAAAAAATGGAATTTCTAATAGGCACAAGAATAGGAAAACTTAAAATATCCATCAGATCACATTGAAGTGTGAGAAGTTTCCCCCAACCTAATAAGAAGCATATGCCAGGGACCTGTGTTAAGGCCTTTGAAAAGAACCAGTGGTACTCCATTTCAGAACAGAGCCCCTACATTGAAAATATCTCAGTTCTTCACCCCTCCCTTTGCCCATGCTCTGTGCTATGTAATTATGTGTTCTCCCACTCAGGCAAGGCTGCTCTGTCCCATGCCTTGATTCAGCCATATCATTCACTTTGGCCAATAGGATTATGACACTGAAAAAGTACTGGTGCATTTCTGCTTTCACTATTCTCTCTCAAACATCACAACAGGACATATCCAAGATTGCCTCCTGGAAAAAGGACACAATACAGAGAAGAGACAAGCTGCCTGAGTCATCCCAGCTAAGGCCATCCTCAACCGGCCAACAGTTGAGACTTCATGGCCAGGATCAGCAGAATTGCCTAGTTGATGACCCCAGTCACCTGAGGTTATATAACACTAAAATTTGTGTTTCCCTTTTATGCCTTATTTTTGCAATAACTAGCTGGCAAGTATGCTAAAGAAAATGTTATTTAAACATTTTATCTTGGGCAGTATATTCTGTCTTTGGTCACCGAAATTCAGTGTAAGGTATACTAAGGATGGGTACAGTTCTACGTGTTTATTTCCTTAAAGCTCATTTCTTTTTCATTACTTCTTGTATTTCATTGAAATAAGTACATTCTTATATCTGGATCCACAAACTTGTAGTCTAGCTAGAACTAAGTTTTATTCCACCAGAGGTAACAAGGCCTTGAGATAATAATTGTCATTTATATTCAAATAGTTGGGCTTATTAGTAGACTGATACTTATTAATTTGAATTATGAATACACTGGTAACATTGTAATATAATCTATGTATAATGTGCAAAATAAAAATCATCTAGCAGAGAGTAAGCTACAACAAGAAAAAAGAGACAATATAAGACATTGCACTGTCATGTAAGAGCATCAGTACATGTGACTCTAGAAGGCAGAAATTGAATTCAGGAATGGAAATTATGTAAAATATGTTATGTCAACCTTAAAACAAGTTTTCCTAATAAGAAGTCCTGTCCAAAAAGACCCAGAGATGATTCAAGGTGAATAAAGTTCATTCTCTTTGTTTCTTCTACATGGTCCTCATGGGATGGATCTGGAGCCTGCCATTATTATTATCCCATAATTGACTTAATTTTAGCCTCCCTCAGAGGAACTCTCTCAACCCAATACATGTAATAATGACCTGAAATGGTTGCAGTAGAGTTAACTAAGGGCACCATGACTCTTCCTGCTGTGTTCCCCAGGCCATCAGGGACTGCACTATTCACTGGTGATTCTGTCTTTGCCCTACTTAAATTCCCATTTGCTGTCATCGTCCTCGTTCTGAAGTCTGTGAGATACCCTCCTCCCCCCCACCACCCCCCCCCGCCCTTGCAGAAGAGGCATCTCACACAGGGCAGCCCTACAGGCTCAGTTGAATTTTCTTTTCAGTTTCGATAAAGAAGCATTCACAGGTTTGGAAGAGGCTTCACCGGACCACCTCTTCCATTCTCTTGTCTCTACAAAGGTACACAATTACAGGGGATTTTTCAGGTAGAAACACTGCTAACGGAGATAAAAAGATACTCTTAATGGAAGAATGGGGTATTATTCATCTATGAGCAGAGCCTATTTCTATAGAATGAGGTTATGTATTTTAAAACAAGGTTTTTATAGTTTGTGTGAAATTTTAATTTTGAAAAGGCTTAGTTTTGACATAGTCTTTAATTTTCCTTTGTTTAGCTTCATAAATTGTTTGGAATTTCTAGAATTAAACACAGTAACTTTTGCACCCTTGCATCTATCATTAGCAAATTGCTCAAGAAAAGTAAAGAAAGGAATATTCAGGTAAAAGATGGATAAATTTATGTTTATTTCAGTCAAATAATTAGTCATTTATGAGTATATCTGTGTGCCTTCATGCATAAAAATTATTCTATGATTGGTAAGATATACTTGTTACAAATTATTTTTAAAAGTTGGTATGCACCTCTTGGGAAGCAAAAATAATTATAAAAACAGGGAGGGGGACAGAACATGAGACTCATAAATATAGAGAACAAACAGAGGGTTGCTGGAAGGGTTGTGGAAGGGGGGATAGGCTAAATGGGTAAGGGGCTTATGGAATCTACCCCTGAAATCATTGTTGCACTAACTTGGATGTAAATTAGAAAAAATAAATAAATTATAGAAAGTAAAAAAAAAATACAGAGCTCAGGGATACACCTCAGACTAATTAAATCACGACTTCTGTTGTTGAGTCCCGGGCATCAGAAAATTTTAAAGCTGGCAGATGATTCTAATGCCCAGACTTGGCTGAAACCTGCTAGCCTAGATGCAGGGGTGGGAATGGCAGCAGGCAAGTTCATTCATTCATCCTTCTTCCCTGAGACGGGCTCCTGCCAGTCACTGGACCAAGTGCAGGTGATAGAAGGAGCTGTGCTCTCTGCCTTCCCTGGCTTCCAGAAGCCCACGATCTGCTACCAGAGCCTTGAGGCCTGGCCTCTGAGAACAAGGCTGTGAGGGCAGGGGATGGCGTCTAGGACAGGGATGCCCAAGTTTTGGGTACTCACAGTTGTGAAAACATAAAAAGTATGGGAACTGATGATATTGCTTGGCCAGCTTTTTAAAAATAAATAAATAAGTAAATAAATAGGAAAAAAAAGTTGGCATGCACCTCAAAAAGATCATATCCCTTTTCCTGAAGAGCAATTCATAACATACTGGTTATTTCATAATAAAAAGGTAGGCAAAGAAGAAAATGCAAGGCACTTGTACCTTGGGAAGAAAGCCCTTTCTGGTACTTGTGTATTCCTGTACTTTGGTTGGCATACCATAGGTGGCCCACAGTGTTCAGTGACTTAATGAACGATTGGATGGATCCACATTACTCTTGAAAAAAATAACAATCTCAAAACAATGATTTCCTGCCACTGCATACTGGCTGATACAGTTTCAGGCAATATAATAGAATTTGGTTAATAATAATGGCAATTATAAATAAAACAAAAAAAATTCTGCTAAAATACTGCCAGATATCCAGTTGTATGATTGAGTTTGGTAGCTTTGACAAGGACTTCTTACTTTCTCTAAAATCTAAAATCTTTCTTCTCTGCCTTTACTCACTTACAAATGATGTCTGATGCCTGAAATTCCACTGTTAAATCTTTTTTTAAAATATTTTTTTAAAGTTTATTTTATTTATTTTGAGAAAGAGCGAGAGAGGGAGAACCAGGGGACCTGAACTCACAAACTGAGAAATCATGAGCTAAGCCGATATCAAGAGTCGGATGCTTACCCAACTGAGCCACCAAGGTGCCCCTCACTGTGAAATCCTTATTCCTTTAAACCTAGTTTTACAACGATGTTTAAGTGCAAATGTCCTTATACAAGTCAACATGGGCACTTAATGCTTTTCTCAAAAATAAATTTAATTAAGATTATTTCAGTGGATTTCGGTTTGCCCTTGGAGCAATAGGGTAAGGAAGAGGCCTCAGGATATGATTATGGAGCTGTTGCCAGTTTTTTCCTCATGTACACTAAGTTACTAACATTTTGAGAAGGTTGGTATCTGGTGGAGAGGAGAAAGATGGGCTGAGAGCGGTAGGAGCTGAGGGACAAGGGCAGAGGATTGAAGACAGACAGTCACATACCTGATGGAGACTGAGAGCAGAACATGGTGACAATGTCCACATGTGCCAAATCAAAAAATGAATACTTTTTAGATCATTTGGCACTTTTGATAAGCCACAGGAACTGTCCCCTCAGTTGGGTGGTTTAAATCACAATGGATTTTAAAATCTGAATAAAAGAAATAGCTGTGTCACTTTATTGGAGAAAACAGAGACTTTCCGAAGTTATAGGACAGACAAACCAGACTATTTCTAACTGTGTGACAGGTTCAAAATAGTTGTCTTAAAAATTTTAATATGTTCATGATCTCATTTTAAATGGAGACATCATAAAATTACTTTTCCAAAGTTTTAGTCAATACATTGTTTTGAAATTTCTTTTCTTTTTTTTTTTTCATTTGCGCAGATGTTTAAAAGCAAATTGGCTTCTTGACAGATTTGTACAGAGATATATAGAATCCATGGATCTTTCCTCCTGGTGGCATGTCTGAGCTTTGTCCACTTCAAGAAGGTGATGATGCATTCTATTTTCCAAGGTTCTTATTTTGGATACCAAACTAAATATCTTGGGGGTAACCACTTTTTAACTCTCACAAACTATTTAAATATTAATCTCTATTTGGGTCTAATGTCTATTCATGAAGTTTGAATTAATTAATTAATTAAGTTACTCAATGTTTATTTTTGAGAGAGAGTGAGCAGGGAAGGGGCAGAGAGAGAGAGGCAGACAGAGTATCTGAAGCAGACCTGCACTGTCAGCTCAGAGCCTGATGTGGGGCTCGAACCCATGAACATTGAGATCGTGACCTGAGTCGAAGTCGGATGCTTAACCAACTGATCCATCTAGGTGCCTGTTTCATGGAGTTTTACTTCATTCTTTAGTTAGATCCTTCTATCATAAATTGGAAGCATTATCAAGAATAAAATGAATATGAAATTAAAATTAAAGATGAGAACAAATACTTACACGTGTCTAAAACTTTCAGATATATTAAACTTACCACAAAAATAAAGTGAAGAGCTAAACAGATATAAAGAAATAATGCTTTACGCGTAAATGTCACATGTGCTAAATGGGAAGAGCACTGGATTTGGAGAGTCATATTAGAAAACTATGAATTGGGACGCCTGGGTGGCTCAGTCGGTTGAGCATCCGACTTCGGCTTAGGTCGTGATCTCACAGTTCGTGAGTTCAAGCCCCGCGTCGGGCTCTGTGCTGACAGCTCAGAGCCTGCAGCCTGCTTCGGATTCTGTGTCTCCCTTTCTCTCTGCTCTTCCCCTGCTCACACTCTGTCTCTCTCTCAAAAATAAATAAAGATTAAAAAAAATTAAAGCAAAAGAAAACTATGAATTAGGTAACTTACATGTTGTGTGCTGATAGACAATCACAATATACCTTAGATTTACTTTCTATAAAAGGGCGGGGCAAATCATACCTAACACAAGTGGAGAACACAAATTTTAATGTCTTCCACAGGAGAAAAAGGATATTTTATGATGCCAGTAAATAGATAGTAAGTTTAATGTTTAATCTTGTCTTGTACCTCTTATCAGGTTCTTGCCATGGGTGATAAGGGGGCAGGCAACCACTCAGATGTAACTGACTTCATTCTTGTAGGCTTCAGGGTCTGTCCAGAACTCCACATTCTCTTCTTCCTCCTATTCCTGCTGGTCTATGGCATGGTCCTTTTGGGTAACATTAGTATGATGGCAATCATTGTGACAGACTCCCAGCTGAATACACCAATGTTTCTTTCGAGGCAATCTCTCCTTCATTGACCTCTCCTACTCCACTGTTATTGCCCAAAAAGCCATGGTCAACTTCCTGTCTGAGAAAAAGACTATCTCTTTTGCAGGTTTTGTGGCTCAGCTGTTCCTTTATGCATTTTTCATGGTTACAGAAGCTTTTCTCCTGGCAGTCATGGAATATGACCGCTTCATTGCCATAGGCAACCCTCTTCTTTACAGTGTGCACATGTCAAGACGACTTTGCACTCAGCTGGTGGCTGGTTCTTATCTCTGTGGATGGCTCAGTTCCATCCTCCAAGTCAGCACAACATTCTCAGTGTCTTTCTGTGCTTCCCGAGTCATTGATCACTTCTACTGTGATTCTTACCAAATTGAGAAGATCTCCTGCTCCAATCTCTCTGTCAATAAGATGGTGTCTCTTAGTTTGGCTGCCTTCATTATTTTGCCCACCATAGTTGTTATTGTAGTATCTTACATGTACATTTGACCACAGTCTTGAAAATCCCTTCCAGTGGAGGGAGAAAGAAAGCCTTCTCCACCTGCAGCTCCCATTTGGGAGTGGTAAGTTTGCTCTATGGGACTGTCTCCTTTGTGTATCTCACACCTCCAAGCAATCCTGAACTTGCTTAAAGTGGCTTCAGTATTTTACATATTGGTCACACTCATGTTAAATCCTCTGATCTACTCTTTAAGAAACAAGGATGTCAAGCAAGCTTTGGGAAAAATCCTATGGAAGAAGAAATCTTTATACTAATTCTACTTTCTTGTGATTTTCTCATTAATGCTCCCCCTTTCATTGTTTCATTCTGATTTGCTTTTAATATGGGGTTAAGCGTGAGCCACGTATGAGTCCTTTAAGTTGATTATCCCACAATGAACTATTTTTACTGAAGGAATAGTACATCCATTATTTACTTTTCCCTAAAAGCAGTGTTACATCTTCAGCATCAATGCAATTTGTAGCCATTCTACAAACAGAAATAAACTTCTCACTCTTTCTAGGTATAACTTTATGCTAGTGGGTAAAGGAGGATACAATTTAGTAAGATGAAAAATTACTTTGGTGGAATGTTGAGCAGTCTCAAACACTCATGGTAACTTCTCGTATCTATCAGTGATCAATGTCCAATGTGTCCAACATTGTATTCACTACCCATTACCATTAGATATAGTAATATATAAAAGGTAAGTTACATCACCTTTAAAAATACAAAATTTTCCCTTCTCCACCTTATTGTAATCTATTTCCCTTGATATTCGGAGTTAATAATCTCAATCTATTCCATAATCCACTTCTTTGGCTAGTGGCATTTGGAATCTAAAAGCAGTATGCATCTTAACTGCTACTTTTAATTCAACTGAAATACATTATGTCTCTTGGTAGGAGTATTCCTCCAATAGGTACTAAAATTCTCTAAACCGATAAATATTACAGCCCTAGACATAGGAATCTGATATTTTTAAATGGGTCTTCTGGTATAAATGAGAGCTACCACCCATAACTTTACTCCTTGTTCCTCAAAACAGTATATTCTGGTAAAAAATTATTATCAGTGTGAAAACATTAAACTGGTCGTATAATCAGAGAAAAGAATTGGAAAATAATGGATAACCTGATAATCTTATGATGATTTGTCTCTTAGCTGAATAGTGGTAATTCAACAGATGATTCTGTTTTATAAAGGTATTTATTTTGAGTAATCAGGTTGAAAAGACAAGGCATCTGGAAAGCAAGCCTGATTTTTTTTCTAAGTCAATTTTTCAGAGAGAATTCTCAAAGAAGCCACAGACGTGTGTTATTGGCCCAGCCATGTGGCAGAGCAGGTGTGTTGGGAGAGTGAATAACCTGTTAATAGAAATTGCTTATGATTTCAGGCTCTGTTAGTTTTCCAGTTCCACTAATAAAATGTGTGATTTGGAGTACTTCTGGAAATGCCCACTTGATGATTCAGCTTAAAATGCCCAGTTTTTGGGGCGCCTGGGTGGCTTGGTCGGTTGAGCGTCCAACTTCGGCTCAGGTCATGATCTCGCGGTCCATGAGTTCGAGCCCCGCATCGGGCTCTGTGCTGACAGCTCAGAGCCTGGAGCCTGTTTCGGATTCTGTGTCTCCCTCTCTCTCTGTCCCTCCCCTGTTCATGCTCTGTCTCTCTCTGTCTCAAAAATAAATAAACGTTAAAAAAAAATTAAAAAAAAATAAAATAAAATGCCCAGTTTAGGTGAGCAGCTCAGGTTCCAGGGTTGTCTAGTGCATTATGAGCAGGCATTCAGAGTCCACTAGAACTCTTTTGAAAACCACACCTTTTCACAACATAGTATTTGATTTTTACATTTATTTATTGAGAGAGAGAGACAAAGAGAGTGAGCAAGCATGTGAGCAGGGGAAGGGCAGAAAGAATGAGAGAGAGAAATCCCAAGCAGGCTCTGCACTATCAGCAGACAGAATGCTGTAGTGCTGCTTGAACCCACGAACTGTGAGATCATGACCTCAGCCGAAACCAAGAGTCAGATGCTTAACCGACGGAGCCACCCAGGTGCCCCATTTTTTGAGGAAGAAAACCCTTTGTTTCAAAATGTAGGATTATTTTTATTTAAAATCTTATTGGAGCATATCATTGACTCTAGGCATATTGATCTACTATAAAATGTTGTAGCTCCATTGGATTTACTAGACCAGGAAAGCCAAGCAGCAGAGTCTGGACCCTGTGGCAAGCTTATTTAAAAAAAAAAATCCAGGAAGGTCAAGTGCTTTTTGTCAAAGCCTCTTAGAAAAGAACATATGAAACAGTTTGCTTTCAGTTTGAAAGGCCAGCAATACAGGTTCAATACTATGTCCTACCTCAGGAGAACATCAGCTCTCTAGCCCTTTGTCATAATTTAGTTGGCAGGATCTTGATCACCTCTCCTTTCCATGAGATATCACACTGTTCCCTTACATTGCTACCATTAGGTTGACTGGATGTAGGGATAAAGGAGTAGCAACTACTATAGAGTTATTGGTAAGACATTTGCATGGCAGAGGGTGGTAAATAAATCCAGCTAAAATTCAGAAGTCTTTTACGTCAATGAAATTTCAGGTGTGGGGCATATCAAGATATCCCTTCTGAGGTACAGGATATTTTGTTGCATCCAGTGCCTCTTAAAACCAGAAAAGAGGCACAACACCTATTGGGCCATTTGGAATTTTGGAGAAAGCTTATTCCTCATTTGGGTTTGTTACACGGGCCCGTTTATGGAGGGACTTGAAAAGCTGTTAGTTTGGGGTGGGGCCAGGAACAGGAGAAGGCTGGGCAACAGGTGCAGGCTGCTTGTGCAAGCTGCTCTGCCATTGGGAACACATGATCCAGCAGATCCAGTGGTGCCTGAAAGGTCATGGCAGCTAGAGATTCTGTTTGGAACCTTTGGCAGGTCTCTATAGATGAGCCACAGCATAGGTCTTTAGGGTTTTGAAGCAAAGCCCTGCCGTATTCTGCAGGTAACTACTTTCCTTTTGAGAAATAGCTCTTGGTGTGTTACTGGACCTTGGTAGAGACTGAACATTACCATGCAACCTCAGGTGACAACCATGAACTTGGTATTTGGCTGACTTTCCAGGCCATAAAGTTGGGTGTGCTCCATCATCAAATGGAGGCAGTATATATGTGATCAGGCTCAAGCAGGCCCTGAAGGCACAAGAAAATAACCTGAAGAAGCGGCCAAACACCCATGTTTCCCATTTCTGCTACACTGCCTTCCTCTCCCAGGCTGCTCCTATGGCTTCATGGGGAGTTCTCTGTGGTCAACTGACAGAGGAAAAGAAGTCTTGGGCCTGCTTTAGAGATGTTTCTGCATGATATGCAAGGACCACCTGAAAGTGGATGGCTGTAGTTCTCCAGCCCCTTTCTGGGACAGTCCTGAAGGACAGTAGCAAACAAGAATCTTCCCAGTGGGAAGAACTTCAAACAGTGCATCTGTTTGTTCACTTTTCTTAGAAGAAGTGGCCATACATGCAATGATATACAGATTCATGGTCTGTGTTCAATGGTTTCTGTAAATGGCTTGGCACTTAGAAGGAACATAATTGGAAAATTTGTGACAAGGAAATTTTGGGAAGAGTTATGTAGAAAGATCTCTCTGAATGGGCAAAAAATGTGAAGATATTTGTGTTCCATGGGAATGCTCACCTTAGGATGACCTCAGCAGAGGAAGATATTAATAATCAAGTGGAGAAGATATAGCCCATTCTGTGGACATTAATCAGCATCTTTCCCTAGCCACCCTGTCATTGCCTAATGATTTCAGGAACAAAGTGGCCATGGTGGCAAGGATAGAGTTTATGCATGGGCTCGGTAACATGGATTTGCACTCACCAGGCTGACCTATTAGGGCCACTGCTGAATGCTTAATCTGCTAGCAGCAGAGACTAAGACTGAGTTCCCAGTACGGTCCTTTCCCTGAGGTAGTCAACCAGCTACCTAGCAGCAGGTTGGTGGTAACAATGGACCGTTTCCATCAAGGAAGGGGCAGGGTTTTGTTCTAACTGAAATACACATTCTAGATATGAATTCACCTTCCTTGAGTGTAAAGCTTCTGCCCATACTACCGTTCATGGAGAAAGAGAATACTTTATTTACCATCATGGCATTACATACAGCATTGCTTGTGATTAGTGAATTCACTTCATAGCAAAAAGAGGTTAGCAACATGCCCATACTCATGGAATTCTCTGGTGTTAACATGTTTCCCACCGTCTTGAAGCAGCTGTCCTGCTAAAATGGTGGAATGGCCTTTGGAAGACCTATTTATATCACCAACTAGGTGACAATACCTTGCAGGGCTGGGGCATTGTTCTCCAGAAGGCTGTATATGGCATAAATCAGCATCCAATGAGTATCACTGTTTCTTCCCTAGCTAGGATTCATGGGTCCAGAAACAAATGTGTGGAAATGAGAGTGGCATTGCTCATTATTACCCCTAGGCACTTACCTGCCAATTTTTTGCTTCCTCTGCCTGAAGTTATATGATATGTTGGCCTAGAGGTCTTCAATGATTGGATGATTTGGGGTTACCTTGGCCTTGGACCTTGGCAGAAGTTTGATTGGGTCCAGGGTTCTACAACAGAAACCATTTAGTTGTGTTGGTGCTTGGGCCTCCTGGAATGCTATAGATTTCTGGCCATGACACTCCCAGTTTATTCCCTCTTTCTGGCCTGGTGAGGTCCCTCAGCTGCACAGCCTTTGGGCCAGAGCCCCTTTTCTACATCTACCAGAGCCACTGGGGAGAGGGGCTGATGTGTTGTGATTCTGAGTTGGGGGAGAGAGGCATCCATGAGGATTGGGGCTTGCTTGATAGATGACCTAATCCAGACTCCTTATAGATGATCAGGTACCAGGGGGCTTCTGGCACCCAGGACACAGGTGTTTCTCATCCCAGGATTCACCTGCCCAACCCATCCCACCCCCAACTCTGAGATCCTGCCTGAGATCGGGCTTCTTCTGGGAAGTGTGGGTCTTGGCAGCTGCTTCTTAGGCCTGAATGCGTCATTCGCCCAGCTGCTCTTGATGCTCAATGCTTCCCAGCTCATGCTCTGCCTGCCCCTCCATCAGGACCTGTGCTTCCACCTCACACTCCTGAAGCCGCACAGTACATCCTGCAGGCTCCAACTACACCCTGTTTGCCTTCCTGGGAAGCCCTGAATTCCACCAGCTCTACCTGTGGTCTGGTTCTGGCCTGCGGGAGTCCTCCATCACATGTTTTTAATTTATTTTTATTTTTATTAAAAATTTTTTTAATGTGTATTCATTTTTTTGAGAGAGGGAAGAGAGAGAGGGGGAGAGAGTGAGTGCACAAGTCGGGGAGGGCAGATAGAGAGGGAGACACAGAATCCGAAGCAGGTTGTAGGCTCTGAGCTGTCAACACAGAGCCTGACCTGGGGTTCAAACCAATGAACTCTGAGATCATGACCTGAGCTGGCGTTTAACTAACTGAGCCACCCAGGTATTCTTTAATTTTTTTATTAATGTAAATAATCTTAAGATGATTTTGATTTTTGCATCAGAGCCACATTTAACCTTTGTTTACTACCAAAATTAAAGCTAAAATGAAAACAAAAAATATTATTCCTATGGTTTTATTTATTCTTTTTGATAGGTCTTTGATATTGATTCCTTGCATAGAAATGCTAACCTACGAATTAATATGATAAAGCTAATGGCACACCAGAACATAATTTTAAAAGAAGTGCCAGAAAATTTTCAGAGCCCCAGTTATCCTTGACTGTGGATTTACAAATACATACATCGGCTATGAAGTAGTTCTCTCTCCGAACATCAATAACCATAAGCAAATCACATAGACTAAAGTTGTTTTTGTCGTTCCTTTGTCAAAAGAAAATTATTACATTTGTCAGTTATTCCATGTATCTTCAGATATATCTTTTCTCCCTTGTAGTTATAATTCTTGAAAGATTATTTTGGATTCAATTGGGTGAATATTCATCTTGAAAGTTATTTATGAAGAAATCTTTTCTTCAATTATACAGTGAACTATTATAGCTCAGAATGGAACCGTACAAGCAAAATACTCAACGTGTTCATACTTTGATAAATAACTGAAAAAGTACTACCCATAAGTATGATATGCAAGTCTAGGTAGTGCCCTACTTACCTATATTAAAAAAAAAACAAACATCAGAGGAAGGGATAGCATACTTATCAATTTATTGATTTATAGGTCAGTGCAAGCAAGGAAACTTTGATGAAAATGTAATGGGAGCCTTATATACCCGCTCCTTGCAACTCCCCCCGCCCCTGCTGTGACTGTGCAGACTCTAAAATCAAGTACAATTCCAAAGTTGTATATGAAAAGGAGACAGTGACAGAGAAACAGAGGGAAAGAGAGGTTTGCTAATTTGAAAACAAGTCAGTGAACTATAACTGAGGGAATAGTACAAAGTTAATCTTTGGTCCCTCCAACACACTGGATACTGACCAATAACATAGACCAATATAAACACACCACAGTTCTTATGAGGGAAGCTTTAGTCTGTTGAGGGAGCTTTTTTTTTTTCTTATACAGATTTCATTTACATTGTATTAAATTTGTACAACACATTGTGTTTGCCACAATGCTGCACAGTGTGGATTTTGGGCTAAGTCGTGTCACCAACACTCACAAGAGCTCTTGAAGAAGTATTTGATGAATTCATCTAGCTGTCAGCCCACGGTCTGTCTTCACGGTCACACAGTATGTTCACTGAAGGAACAGTCCCTCAGAGTAGCCACACAGAGTAACAGGTACCATCCCCTCAAATGCTCTCAATCTCACACCCCCTGACTGAAGTTCACTGAAAATCAAGTTAATTGGAAAGCCACTGTCAATGGGTAGTACATTTTATTGGTTGAGAAAATGCTCAGAAGAATCTTACAGTACCAGAGACCAGGAATAGTTTGTCACTTTTTCAATGATCTTAGGAATTTCCAGACACAGAATCTCCATTATTCAACTGCATTTAAACAAACAAACGTGGATGGAACTGGAGGGTGTTATGCTAAGTGAAATAAGTCAGTCAGAGAAGGATAAATATCATATGTTTTTACTCATATGTGGATCTTGAGAAACTTAACAGAAGACCAGGGGGAGGGGAAGGGGGAAAAAGTTACAAATAGAGAGGGTGGGAGACAAACCATAAGAGACTCTTAAATACAGAGAGCAAACTGAGGGTGGATGGGGGGTGGGGGAGAGGGGAAAGTGGGTGATGAGCATTGCAGAGGGCACTTGTTGGGTTGAGCACCGGGTGTTGTATGGAAGCCAATTTGACAATAAATTGCATTAAAAAATAAACAGACAATTCATGAGCACTTCCTCCTTACTTTGTTGTGAATACATGTCTTTATGTTAATGCAATGTAAGATGTATTGACTTTCTGTCGTAATATCTAAATATTGGCTTTTGTTGTTATCACTGTTTTCCAGTGTTGTTGAGGTAGGTTTGACGTGTAACACTGTATACATTTAAGGTGCCCAGAATGATGACTTGGTATGTGTACATTATGAAACGATTACCACAATAAGATGAGTTAAAAAAAAATCCATCACCTCGCACACTTAAAAAAATGTGTGTGTGTGTGGTAAGAATATATAAGATCTATTCTATTAGTAATGTTCAGGTATACGGTAGCGTAGTGTTAATTATAGGCACTTACTGTATAGTAAGTTCCCAGAACTTACTCATAACTCGAAGTTTTCACCCTTGAAGTTTGACTATCCTCAACCATTTCCCCACCTTTCAGCCCCTGGCAACCATCATTCTATTCTGTTTATGTTTGGCTTTTTAAAATGCCACCTATAAGTGAGGCCATATAGTATTTGTCTTTCTCTGCCTGACTTATTTCTCATAGCATAATGTCTCCACAGTTCCCCCCTGTTGTCACAAATGGCAGGATTTCCTTCTTCTTAGTGGCTGAATGATAGTCCTTTGTATATATGGGTCACATTTTCTTTATCCGTTCATGTGGTGATGGACACATAGATCCAAGAGAACCACAAGGGAGAGATATTCAGGAGCTGGGGAGGGTTTCTGAAGAACCTACAGAAACCCATTAGTGAAATAGTCATTTTTGCAAGATTTACGAGGTGTGTGAGCGGTTTGGGTAGATCATAATAACAGTATCCATCAAATGAGAATTTCTCTGCTCTCCTTTTGCCTTCCTACACTCTAGTTATGGAAGGTTAACAAGATGGAAGAGAAGAATTCCTACACAATGAAAGAGAGAATTGAAACTCAGTTCTGTTCTGCTACTGTAGGTGACTTTTGTTCAGCAAGCTCAATGTAGGTGAAGTGTTATAAGTTGTGACACAGGTATTTATCCATTTCTTTGGTGAATTTTACATCATGATATGACATCTATTCTGATATGTGGTGTATATCGTATGTGTGTTTCCAGCTAAAATATCCATGACACTAGCTTCATACACCACTCCCTTTCTTTAATCTGTAGATCTATAGTTGCCTATCAGTACTGTCATGGTGAAATCTGCCAGGGACCTTCTAATTCTACAACTTCTACTAGCCTTTTAAATAAGTAATACTTCAGATGCTACACTATTAAAACAATAGTATCTTATGTAAAAGTTTTTCCTATTCAAAACATAAAATACATATTACACATATAAGCTTATTTTCCAGAGATATCTACTTTTAACACTAGTGTGTCTTCATATATCTGTATAACTATTATTTTTCATTAAATTTTTTTTTTTAATATTTAGTTTTGAGAGAGAAAGAATGTGAGTGGGGAAGGAGCAGAGAGAGAGGAAAACAGAATCTGAGGCAGGCTCCAGGCTCTGAGCTGTCAGCACAGAGCCTGATGTGGGGCTCAAAGTCACAAACTGCGAGATCGTGACCTGAACTGAAGTTGGATGCTTAACCAACTGAGCCATCCAGGTGCCCCTTATTTTTCCTTTAAGGGGAAAATTAATAGAAAGGGGAAAAACATATATAGAGACAAGTTTTAAATTCAATTTTTACCTATTTATTAATTTTATTTAGTGGTTACATTGTTTTTTTTATCATTCATTTTCTATGACTTATCATTGGCCTTTTACTTCAAGTGTGGGTTAACCTGCAAAATTTCAACATAATTTTTAGGATCTTTAATTATATAAACATTTGGTGAACTCATTGTGTGCCAGAGACGGTGTTTATGCTGTTTCAAAATCTCCATCTTAAAATTTATATTCATAGCAATGCAGGGTCTTTGTCACATCAGATTTTGATCCTAAATGTGATAGAGTAGAGCTACATTTTTTTTCCTTTTAAGCTAAGTTAGTGTCATTCATTCTGTTACCTGGAGATTTTTTTTTTTTTTGTAACCAACATATTCATGTAGGCATTTAGATATGCATGCTGCTCAGAAAAGTGGACACATCAGAATAAGTTACTCCTAACATTTACTTGCAAAGTTTCCATTCTCAAAAAATGTCTCACTGATTTTATTCCAGAACTCTGTATAATAAATCTTTCTTTAAGTTTTATTTTATTTATTTATTTTTAGATTTTTGTTTTTTTAATATGAAATTTATGTATAATAAATCTTAAATCTGGTTATATTTGGAACAGATCCAAAACTAAAGAAAAAAATTCTGCCTTTTTTTCCTGAAGATATTTGAAGTTCTACTCCATTGCAGATGTACAGTAAGCTTTTTCACAAGCACGAATTTTTATTACGTTCTTTAGCTGTAAGTAGGATACCACCTCATCTGCTTATTTAGTTTCAGTATGAGATTTAGATTGGGGAAGAAATGTCTTCAAACTTGGATAACCAATGTAGCAGTAAAAATAGTTAAGAAGGGATGGATCTGGTGGTGATTTTCCAGTAAAAAATGAAAAAAATATTGATGAAATTTAACATAGAGCACAGAGAAAGTTTAAATATCACCATTATCAGCTTTCATTAGAAAACGGAATTAATCTTGCCTATTCTGAAAAGCTTAACTGTTGTAAATATATAATTAGTGCCTGTTATCATCACTATAGTTACTACAAATTGAATATTTGGATCAAGAGGTTAAGAATATTGTTTCCGAAGCTAGCATTCCTGGGTTAGCATGGGCTCCTCCCATTGATATTAAATTGTTCTACACATCAGTTTTATCATCTCTGCAATGACAAAAATAGTACCTAAGAAGTTGAGACTAGTAGATAACATTATTTTGAGATTAAAATATGCAGTCTATAAAAGTGCTTAGAAAAATGCCTTACACAAACTGAGTTTTCAGTACATTTAACACAAAATTTTTTCACTGCTGTTGCTGCACATTACTCCAAAAGCCTTTTTTAGAATAAGGAGATATAAATGAATTCAATAAATAAACAATAAATGAGTATTTATGATGCACTCCAAATTGTGGTAGGTGCTAAAGGCCTTGCAAAGCAATGAATTCATCTTAAGGTAGCTCAAAATCCAGTTGGGAATGAAAAAATTATACATATGAAGCAATCAAAGTATAGATAGGTACTATAATATGTGGAATAACTATAACTATATTTAAAAATTTTTTTTATTCGACGTTTATTTATTTTTGAGACATAGAGAGACAGAGCATGAACAGGGGAGGGTCAGAGAGAGAGGGAGACACAGAATCTGAAACAGGCTCCAGGCTCTGAGCTGTCAGCACAGAGCCCGATGCGGGGCTCGAACTCACGGAGTGTGAGATCATGACCTGAGCCGAAGTTGGTCACCCAACCGACTGAGCCACCCAGGCACCCCTATAACTATATTTAAAAAGAGTATGAACAAGAGGTACTGAAATTGGTTACTGAAGCAAGACAGTCGTATATAGTGCACAGATCTGAAGTGGGTCTTAGATGTTGGTAGGATTTAGACCTAGACTCAAGGAGAAAGAATCAGGGATAATTGAACTCAGGGTGCTAAGCCTAGACAGAGCAAGATGAATGGATTCAAAGTGAGGCAGCCCATTGATTTCATGAGGTTTTAATTTGGAGAGTAATAAAAAGCCAAATTTGTTAAATAAAAATTGGGAACTAACAAAATTTCTTAAGAAAGGAGGGACATGGGAATGCTAATTCAGATAGTGGAGTAATAGGAGGACCTCATGCTTGCCTTGTCCCTCAAACACAGCTAGATAAATATTGAATCATTCTGAACATCCATGAAATCGACCTGAGGACTGGTAGAACAAACTGCACAATTAGAGGGAGAAAAGAGGCTACCTCATGAAAGGTAGGAGGTGCAGAGACATGATTTGGGGAGGAAAGAATCACCTGCATCTCCTGCATAAGGGAGAGAGCCCTGATAGGGGAGAGTAGAGAGAGGAGGGAGGGAGAGAGAGAGAAAGAGAGAGACAGAGAGAGGGAGACAGAGAGAGAGGGAGAGAGAGGAAGGAGGGAGAGAGAGTGAGAGAGAGAGAAGGAGAAAGAGATAGAAGGGCACAGAGCATTGCATAAGAAAAATGCTTCCCTTAAACCATTAACAAAGAAAATGAGAGGAGCTGATAATCACAAATTTTTATAAACACAGAGCTCAAAGTCTGAAGTTTTAGAAACATGCGCCAATGCCAAGGTGGAGCCTGACAGGCAAAGAGGTGCTCCTGTGGAGAAGGAGGGCAGAGGCCTGGGAGTGGACAGCATGATCTGAGAATCCCCTGGGGTTGCACTGTGAGACAGTTTCCTTTCTTGGAGTACATCTGGGAGAAGTGACAATGCCTCTCAGGGGTCAAAAGAGACGGCAGGCACCATTGAGTTGCCCCATTCATTGACTGCTGAGGGCAACTAACCTGGACGCTGGACTTTTTGTTGCACTTTGCCACAAACTGCAAACCCGTATGCGGTCATGTGACTGCCCTTCTAGGACAAACTGGCACAGAGGATCAGCATGGTTCTGTGGCATGCTGGCTCCCTAAAATTTGGAGTTTTGAAACCTAGTTGGTGTGCCTGAGAGAAAACACAGGAGCATTGGGCCACTTGGTGGGCAGATGGCTCAGACACAGACATGGTGAAGACAGGGATCTGATGGAAGCCTGGGACACAAGAAGCAAGAATATTTGCTCTTCTTAAGGGCTTCCTAAACTGGCAGGCCTGAACTCCCCTCTCTAGGGACAAGAGAGAAAACTGACGCCATTTTTACCCCTGCCCATCATCATGGAAGGACTTTGGTGAGTAGCACAGAGCTAACAGTGGAGACTTGAGCCACTTACACCAAGCCCCACCACCCTGCACTCTGCAGGTGCTTCTGAACTAGGGCAAATATGCCTGATAATCAGAGCAGCAGCAAGCTTCCTCCCCAGAAGACTGGCACAGACACTCTGAACCCACCAAGTCTACTGGCCATAGAGTGCTGCAAAGCTTCAGCTCTAGGGGGAATAGGATCTGGTCTGTTTTAGCAAGCAGACCAAAACACACCTAGTTAACACCTGCCACACAGTGGATAAAGTTCAAATAGCCCCCAAGGCAGGCAAGGAGAAACTCTGTGGAGGATTGATCTGAGAGAAAGAACAGCTAAAACACATCAGCAGAGTGAACATAGCATATACCACAAAAACTTCCTGAAGCACCAGACACTGGCCAGTATATGACCTCTTTTTAAAAAATTATTTATTTATTTAGAGAGAGGGAGAGAGACCAAGAGGGAGCTAGAAAGAGAGAGAGAGAGAGAGAGAGAGAGAGAGAGAGCGCATGAGCATGGCACAGAGAGTGGGAGAGAAAGTCCCAAGGAGGCTCTGTGCTGTCAGCCCAACATGGGGCTTAATCTCATGACTGCAAGATCATGACCTGAGCAGAAATCGAGAGTCAAACACTTAATAAACTGAGCCACCCAGACACCCCAACCTCTTCTTAATATAACCATTACTAACAGGAGCAGGAAACATAACAGGCTTTTCTAACACACAGAAGACAGAGATCTAGGCAAAATGCCAAGATGGAAGAACTCATCCCAATTGAAAGAACAAGAAGAGGTCACAGCCAGGGATCTATTCAAAACAGATATAAGTAATATGCCAGAACAAGAATTTAAAACAACAATCATAAGGATACCAGCTGGGCTTGAGAAAAGCATACAAGACACCAGGAGGTCCTTTATTGCAGAGATAGAAGAACTAAAAACTAGTCAGGCTGAAATAAAAAATGCTATAACAGAGAGGCAAAACAGACTGGAGGTAATGAGCATAAGGATGGAAGAAGCAGAGGAATTAATTAGTGATATAGAAGACAAAATTATGGAAAATAATGAAGCTGAAACAAGAGGGAAAGAATATTGGATCATAAATGTAGACTTGGGGAACTCAGAGACTCTATAAAGCACAATAACATTCATATTTTAGGAGTCTCAGAAGAAGAGAAGGAAAAGGGGCAGAAAGTTTATTTAAGCAAATTAGACCTGAAAAGTTCCCTAACCTGGGGAAAGAAATAGACATCCAAATCCAGGAGGCACAGAAAACTTCTATCAAAATTAACAAAAATAGGCCAACACCAAGACATATTGTAGTAAAACTTGCAAAATACAGAGATAAGCAAAGAATCTTAAAAGTAGCAAGGGAAAAGAAATCCCTAATCTATACATGAAGACAAATCAGCTTAGCAACAAATCTCTCCACAGAAACTTGGCAGGTGAGAAAGGAGTGACATGATATATTCAATGTACTGAATGGGAAAAATATGCATCCAAGAATACTTTATCCATCAAGGTTGTCATTCAGAGTAGAAGGAGAGATAAAGAGTGTCCCAGACAAACAAAAACTAAAGGAGTTTGTGACTACTAAACCAGCTCTGCAAGAAATATTAAAGGGGAATCTGAGTGGGTAAGAAAGACCAAAAGCAATAAAGACTAGAAAAGAAGATAGAAAATCTCCAGAAACATCGACTTTATAGGTAATGCATTGGTACTAAATTCATATCTATCAATCATAACTCTAAATGTAAATGCAATAAATGCTCTGATCAAAAGACATAGGGTACCAGAATAGATTAAAAAAAAAAAAACGAGACCAATCCATATGCTGCCTACAAGACACTCGTTTTAGACCCAATGACACCAGCAGTTTGAAAGTGAGGAGATGGAGAACAACCTATCATGCTAATGGATGTCAAAAGAAAGCCAGAGTGGCAGTACTTCTACCAAATGAACCAGATTTTAAACCAAATACTGTAACTAGAGATGAAGAAGTGCACTACATCATAATAAAGGGATCTACCCAACAAGAATACCTAAGTATTATAAATATTTATGTCAACAACTTGGGAGCACCCCAATATATAAAATAACCAACATAAACACATTGATAACAAAACAATATTAGCAGGGTACTTTAACACCACATTTACATCAATTGACACATCTTCTAAGCAGGAAGCCAACAAGGAATCAGTTGCTTTGCATGACACACTGGACTGGATGGACTTAATAGATATATTCAGAACATTTCAATTTAAGGCAGCAGAATACACATTCTCTTCAAGTGCACATGGGACATTCTCCAGACTAGATCACACACTGGGTCACAAATCAGGCCTCAACAAGTACAAAATGATTGAGATCATACCATGCATCTTTTCCAACCACAATGTTATGAAGCTTGAAGTCAACTATAGGAAAAAATTGGGAAAGCCCTCAAATACATGGAGGTTAAAGAACATCCTACTAAAGAATGAATGGATTAACCAGGAAATTAAAAAAGAAATTAAAAAGTACATGGAAACAAATTATATGAACACATGATAGTCCAGAACCTTTGTGATGCAGCAAAGGTGGTCATATGAGGGAATCATACAGCAATACAGGTCGATCTCAAAAAGCAAAAAAAGTCTCATACACAGTGTAACCCTAAACCTAAAGGAACTAGAAAATCAAATAAAGTCTAAACCAAGCAGGAGAAGGGAAATAATAAAGATTAGAGCAGAAATAAATGATATAGAAACAAACAAACAAACCCCCCACCAAAACAGATCAATGGAACTAAAAGCTGATTCTTTGAAAAAATTAATAAAATTGATACACCCCTAGTCAGACTTATTAAAAAAAAATAAAAAGAAAAAAAGGCAGAAATCATCCAAATAAGTAAAATCACAGAGAGGAGAGATCACAACTAACACCACAGAAATATAAATAATTATGAGAGAATATTATGAAAAATTATATGCTTAATAAACTGGGCAATATGGAAGAAATGGATAAATTCATAGAAACATATAAGCTACCAAAATTGAAACAGGAAGAAATGGAAAATTTGAACAGACCCTAACCAGCAATGACATGGAATCAGTAATCAAAAATCTCCCAACAAACAAAAGTCCAATGCCAGATGGCTTCCCAGGGGAAATTCTACAAAACATTTAAAAAAGAGTTAATATCTATTCTTCTCAAGCGCTTCCAAAAAATAGGAAAACTTCCAAACTCATTCTATGAGGCCAGCATTACCTTGATTCTAAAACCAGGCAAAGATCCACCACAAGGAGAATTACAGGCCAATGTCCCTGATGAAAATGGATGTAAAAATTCTCAACAAGATACTAGCAAACGAGGGGCACCTGGGTGGCGCAGTCGGTTAAGCGTCCCAACTTCAGCCAGGTCACGATCTCACGGTCCGTGAGTTCGAGCCCCGCATCGGACTCTGGGCTGATGGCTCAGAGCCTGGAGTCTGTTTCCCATTCTGTGTCTCCCTCTCTCTCTGCTCCTCCCCCGTTCATGCTCTGTCTCTCTCTGTCCCACAAATAAAATAAACGTTGAAAAAAAAATTAAAAAAAAAAGATACTAGCAAACGAAATCCAATAGTACATTTAAAGAATTATTCACCACAATCAAGTGGGATTTATTCCTGGGCTGCCAGGGTCATTCAGTATTCACAGATCAATCAACATAATACACCACATTAATACAAGAAAGGATAAGAACCATATAATCTTCTCAATAGATTCAGAAAAAGCATTTGGCAAAATACAGCATCCATCCTCAACAATGTAGGGCTAGATGGAACAAACCTCAACATCATAAAGGCCATATACAAAAGATCCACAGATAATATTATCCTCAATAGGGAAAAACTAAGAGCTTTCCCTCTCAGGTCAGGAACAAGACAGGGATGTCCACTCTCATCTCATATCTTATTCAACACAGTACTGGATGTCCTAGCCTCATCAAACAGACAGCAAAAAGACATAAAAGGCATCCAAATCAGCAAGGAAGAAGTCAAACTTTCATATCTGCATGATACTCTATGTAGAAAACCTGAAAGACTCCACCAAAAAATTACTAGAACTGATATATGAATTCAGCACAGTCACAGGATATGAAATCAAAGTCCAGACGTCTGTTGCATTTCTATATACCAATAATGAAGCAGCAATAATGAAGAGAAATCAAGGAATTGATAGCATTTACAATTGCACAAAAACCGAAAGATACATAGGGAAAACCTAACCAAAGAAGTAAAAAGTATGTACTCTGAAAACTATAAAACGCTTATGAAGGATATTGATGATGACTCAAAAAAAAAGGAAAAGCATTCCATGCTCATGGATTGGAAGAATAAATATTGTTAAGCAATCTACACATTTAAGGCAATCCCTATCAAAATACCACTAGCATTTTTCATAGAGCTAGAACAAAGAATCCTAAAATTTCATGGAACCACAAAAGACCCCAAATAGCCAAAGCAATCTTGAAAGAGAAAAGCAAAGCTGGAGTCATTACAATTCCAGACTTCAAGCTATATTACAAAGCTGTAGTCATCAAGACCGTGTGGTGCTGGCACAGAAACAGACACATAGGTCAATGGAACAGAATACAAAACTCAGAAATAGACCCACAACTATATTGTCAACTAATCTTTGACAAAGCAGGAAAGAATATCCAGTGGAAAAAAGACAGTATCTTCAACAAATGGTGCTGGGAGAACTGGACAGCAATGTGCTGAAGAAAGAACCTGGACCACTTTCGTACACCATACACAAAAATAAATTCAAGATAGTTAAAAGACCTAAATATGAGACAGGAAGCCATTAAAATCCTTCAGGAAAACACAGGCAACAACCTCTTTGACATTGGCTGTAGCAGCTTCTTACTAGACACATCTCTGGAGGCAGTGGAAACAAAAGCAAAAATGAACTATTGGAAATTCATCCAAATAAAAATCTGCACAGTGAAGGACACAATCAACAAAACTAACAGGCAACTGATGGAATGGGAGAATATATTTTCAGGTGACATATTAGATAAGGGGCTGTATCCAAAGTCTATAAAGAACTTATGAAACTGAACACCCAAAAAAATAATCCAGTTAAGAGATGAGCAGGAGACACGAATAGACACTTTGCCAAAGAACACATCCAGATGGCTAACAGACACAAGAAAAGATGCTCAAAGTCACTCATATTCAGGGAAATACAAATCAAAACCACAATAAGGTACCACCTCACGCCTGTCAGAATGTCCAAAATTAACACAAGGAACAACAGATATTGGTGAGTATGTGGAGAAAGGGAAACCCTCTTACACTGCTGGTGGGGATGTAAATGGGTGCAGCTACTGTGGAAAACAGTATGGAGGTTCCTCAGAAAGTTAAAAATAGGACTATCCAGCAATTGCACTACTAGGTATTTACCCAAAAGATACAAAAATACTGACTGGAAGGGGCATGGGCACCTCAATTTTTATAGCAGCATTATCTACAATAGTCTAATCATGGAAACAGCCCAAATGTCCATTGATTGATGAATGGATAAAGAAGATGTGGTATGTGCACACACACACACACACAGTAGAATATTACTCAATTACTCAGCTATAAAAAGAATGAAATCTTGCCATTTACAATGAAGTGGATTGAGCTACAGTATTATGCCAAGTAGAATAAGTCAGCCAGAGAAAGACAAATACCATATGATTTCACTCATAATTGGAATTCAAGAAGCAAAACAAATGAACAAAGGGAAAATAGGAGTGGCAAACCAAGAAACTGACCCTTAACTATAGAGAACAAATTGATGGTTACCAGAGGGGAAGGGGGCAGAGGATGCATGAAATAAGTAATGGGGATTAAGGAATGCACTTGTGATGAGCACTGGGTGATGTATGGAAGTGTTGAATCACTATATTGTACACCTGAAACTAATATTATACTGTATGGCAACTAAGTGGAATTTAAATAAAAAGTTTAAAAAAAAACAAAAAAAGAAAAGAGTGAAAAAATTAAAAGAACATTTTAGAAAGACAAATTTGGAAGGTTAAATAATACGAATGTTCAGGAGAATAAGATAATTATGTAGGATAATTTTTTTTGGTTGTATCCAAGTTGAAGTGCAGGTTTCCAAGTATCAATTATCACTGTAGCAGTATACTTTTAAAAATTATACTGCTGAACTTGATTAGCAGTGTTGAACTTGATTATTTTAAGTACTGGATTACAAATATTTTCTCATAAGCAGGAAAAAACCTCTCTGACCTCAGCTGCAGCAACTTCTTACTTGACACACCCCCAAAGGCAAGGGAATTAAAAGCAAAAATGAACTATTGGGACCTCATGAAGATAAAAATCTTCTGCACTGCAAAGAAAGCAATCAACAAAACTAAAAGGCAACCGATGGAATGGGAAAGATATTTGCAAATGACATACGGACAAAGGGCTAGTATCCAAAATCTATAAAGAACTCACCAAACTCCACACCCAAAAACAAATAATCCAGTGAAGAAATGGGCAGAAAACATGAATAGACACTTCTCTAAAGAAGACATCCGGATGGCCAACAGGCACATGAAAAGATGCTCAACGTTGCTCCTCATCAGGGAAATACAAATCAAAAGCACACTGAGATATCACCTCACGCCAGTCAGAGTGGCTAAAATGAACAAATCAGGAGACTATAGATGCTGGCAAGGATGTGGAGAAACGGGAACCCTCTTGCACTGTTGGTGGGAATGCAAACTGGTGCAGCCGCTCTGGAAAACAGTGTGGAGTTTCCTCAAAAAATTAGAAATAGATCTACCCTATGACCCAGCAATAGCACTGCTAGGAATCTACTCTAGGGATACAGGAGTGCTGATGCATAGGGGCACTTGTACCTCAATGTTCATAGCAGCATTTTCAACAATAGTCAAATTATGGAAAGAGCCTAAATGTCCATCAACTGATGAATGGATAAAGAAATTGTGGCTTATATACACAATGGAATACTATGTGGAAATGAGAAAGAAAGAAATATGGCCCTTTGTAGCAACGTGGATGGAACTGGAGAGTGTGATGCTAAGTGAAATAAGTCATAAAGAGAAAGACAGATACCATATGTTTTCACTCTTATGTGGATCCTGAGAAACTTAACAGAAGGCCATGGGGGAGGGAAAGGAAAAAAAAAGGTTAGAGAGGGAGGGAGCCATACCATAAGAGACTCTTAAAAACTGAGAACAAACTGAGGGTTGATGAGGGGTGGGAGGGAGGGGTGGGTGGGTGATGGGCATTGAGGAGGGCACCTGTTGGGAGGAGCACTGGGTGTTGTGTGGAAACCAATCTGACAATAAATTTCATATTAAAAAAAAAGAAAACCTATTTTCTCATATAATAGAAAATATTGTGTTATTAGTTACAGTGATTTAATAAATAGGCTAGGAGCTCATTAAAAGTTGTTACCATTAGTAATTTTGAATTTTATCACATAATGTATCTGTATTTTAATGAGATATTTTAGACTTTGTGAAAAAAGGCTGGATTTACAGGGATTTAACAAGTATACATTTCTTATATTGATTAACAAATCTTCATAAACCTGTAGGGAAGCTTTCTCAAGCAACCTTGAATTATTTATGTCCAAAACTTATATCAATGAAGACTTAGAAGGCTATATGATATAACTTCCTTATGTCTAAAAACATGAGGAACTTACTAATATTAGTGTCCCCAAATATATTTGAATTGGTTTTTATAACAGAAATATAGGCTAAAGCCAACAGTCTAAAATATAAAAAAAGGTTAAATATAAAATACTGCAAACTTGGGGGAAATAGTTGAACAGACAGAAGAAGGGGTAGGAAAAATCCACAGAGCAAGAACAGGGAACATTAGGCTTAGGAACAATTCACATAAGGTCAAAACAGAACAAAGCAAAACAAGTTTCTTTTGCCTGCAAGATTATTAAAAGGCAATATGCTAAAAAAAACCTTCAGTCTTATATGCCTTAAAAGAGTTATAAATCACAAGTAATTAGGAGTGATATTTCAAGGGGATAGATTATATGCAGCCTGATCTCAAATATTGGCAATGGATTATTTGACAGACCCCCACCAAGATAGCAATCATTTAGTTGCTGTTGAAGGAAGATCTAAATAAAAAAATAAGAACATTGAGTCCAGAAATGAGAAAACTATAGGGCAATAGTGTATTTGTCTTTTTAAATTTTGAAAGGATGTCATTTAGAGGATCAAATGGAGGGATGCCTGGGTGGCTCAGTCAGTTAAGCATCCGACTTCAACTCGGGTCATGATCTCACAGCCCCGCATCGGGCTCTGTGCTGACAGCTCGGAGCCTGGAGCCTGCTTCAGATTCTGTCTCCCTCTCTCTCAGCCCCTCCCCCTCCTGCAATCTGTCTCTCTCTCAAAAATAAGTAAACATTTGAGAAATTTTAGAGGATCAAGTGGAGATATTCAGTGTTACTTTAGAAAACAGAATTTTGGGTAGAGGCTTTGAAAGGTGGAGAGAAGTTACAAAGATTAAACAATCAGGTGTGTAGACATTATAGAAGAGCAAACTGTAGCTTAATATAAAGAAACAAAACTTTCTAACAAGGAGTCTTGTCCAAAATAACTTTGTAATTGTCCCGAGAGTATTCAACAAGTGCTCATCATGTAGTCCTCATGGGATGGCCCTGGAGTTTGCTCTTGTTACAAAATTATAATTGACTTATTTTCAGTCCTCTCTCAGAGGGACTTCTTCCTCCAAAAACTTGGTGTCTTTACTTTAAAACTTTATGCTGCAATTCTCTGAAATAGTTTCATGGGATTGGAAAACACTGTGACCACCATCGATTCTGGTTAGTGCTATTTTTGTAGGTCATCAGGGACTGGGGGGTTTTGTTACTGGTCTTAAATTTCCATTTGCCCCCATCGTCATTCTAAGGCCGGCAAAACATGTCAGCATGGAGGCAGAGATTTTCATGGCGTTTGATTTCATAGATTCATTGGCTCTTATTTCAATTTTGGTAGAGAAATACCTATAATTCTCCAAGAGAAAGATTCCTAGTCTATCATTTTCACTCAGCGTTCAGGAAGACAGATACAACAGGTTTTCAAACAAAATTATATAAAAGAAAGAGCAAACTTTAATAATAGGTAATGGGAAGTTATGGACCTATGGGCAATGCCACTAACAAAGAACATAGTCATGCCATGCTTAAGGACGTTGTTATTTTATTGGGGATTAAACATTGTTTGAGATGTTTACTTTTGGGCATTGTCATTGATAGTTTTATTCTTAAAATACATCTTCTTTCCTAGACTGAAAGAAGAAGAGTTTGAATCTCTGCAGTGTCACATGAAAAAGTTCACAAGATAGAAAAGAAATATAAGTTCAGGTAAGAATAATTATAAAGCAATCTTATCTATTTTTGTCACATAAAATAGCCATGGACATTTTCTACATGCTTAAAAGATATTTTTTTGAGTATCAGAATGTGGTATGCCATATATTAAAGATTATCAAGGTGAGAAGAAACCCCCGTGATTTATATTCCATTGCTTGAGGAAAAAAGCATGGCTAAATCAGACTGGCAGTATGATAACTGATTTTTAAATACAGTTTAAATAGTGACATATATTCTATTATCTCTTGTTCTCTCTCCTTTCCACTGCTTAGAAGACCTCACAGTCATAAAAATCCACCATTATCACTGTTTTGAGTATTTCATACCTAATATTAACTATTTTTAATTCATTTATGAACAGAGATGAATCTTTCATCATCCATATTCTCTAATTTTGTATAAAAGCAATAAACAATATTATCTTACTATATTTTATTACTCTAGGTTAGACTTATCACCTTGTCCTTAAAGGTACATTGACAACATTTTCTTTTTTTTTTTTATTTTTTTATTTTTTATTAAAAAAATTTTTTTTTTTTAACGTTTATTTATTTTTGGGACAGAGAGAGCCAGAGCATGAACGGGGGAAGGGCAGAGAGAGAGGGAGACACAGAAACGGAAACAGGCTCCAGGCTCTGAGCCATCAGCCCAGAGCCTGACGCGGAGCTCGAACTCACGGACCGCGAGATCGTGACCTGGCTGAAGTCGGACGCTTAACCGGCTGCGCCACCCAGGCGCCCCACATTGACAACATTTTCTGAACCAAAAATCGTGACGCAATTTGGTCCGAATATAATATGGAGTATTTAATGTGAGGATTGTCCATACTAAGGTTGCTGTGGTCATAGACCTTCATAGCTAAAACTTTTATTATCCTTAGTTTGGCATTAAAAAAATGTGTTCTTGGGGTACCTGGGTGGCTCAGTTGGTTAAGCATCTGATTTCGGCTCAGGTCATGATATCACGGTCGTGAGTTCAAGCCCGGCTTTGGGCTGCATGCTGACAGCTCAGAGCCTGAAGCCTGCTTTGGATTCTGTGTCTCCCTCTCTCTACTCTTCCTCCACTTGACTCTGTCTCTCTCTCTCAAAACTAAATAATAAAACGTTAAAAAATGTGTTATTTCAAAAGCTAGCAGTGAATTTATTATTGAGCATTTAGTAATGCATTAAATGTAGTTATAATACTGTAATAAATATTTCATATCTAGTATCATTTCATGCCATAAATTAGTATTGCATTCATTTCTCTTTATCTTCATAGTCAGTGATAAGCACAATACTTGGCACAGAATTGATGCTCAAAAATATTGAATAAACACATTAATGGATAATAATCAGATGAAAATGCGTATCTTTGAACTATTAATAGCTTACTTTTATTGATATAGCATCAAAAAAGCAACACCTGATTTGGTATATGAACTTAAGAGTTTTTCTCCTGATCTATCTCCTTCTCTACCCCCTTCTCCTTTTTATTTATTTATTGTTATTTATTTATTATTTTTTATTAAGTTTTTTTTACATTTGTTTAGTTTTGAGAAACAGAGTGAGACAAAGCGTGAGCAGGGGAGGGGAAGAGAGAGGAGACACAGAATCTGAAGCGGGCTCCAGGGTCTGAGCAAGCCCTCAGCACAGAGTCTGATGCGGGGCTCGAACCCACTAACTGTGAGTTCATGACTGGAGTCGAAGTCGGAAGCTCAACCGACTGAGCCACCCAGGTGCCCCCCCCTTCTCCTTTTTGAATAAGCCCAAAGGACAAGATCTATGAAGCTTGTGCCTCCTTGCAGAAAGAAGATTTATGTGTGAAAAAATTTTAGCATGTCTTTAAAGGGCTTTCTATTTTCTTTAACAATTATCTTTTTCCCATTCCAACCAAACCAGTAAACGATGACTGATGCTTGAAACTTCTCTATTCAGCTTTATGCCTAAAAAAAAAAAAGGCTTTATTCTATTACTTCTAGAATAAAATATAATCATTCTCATGTATGTTAACCTGTAAACCTAATTTATTCCCCCACTTCCTAACAAAACCATATTAATATGCAATTACTTGAATGGGTTTCAAATACATAGCTGGTGAGTGGAGTGAGGAGAGAGAATAGTAATATATTTCATTAATATTTCCCCCCCTTGTTTTGAATCTATATGAATTAATTTCGTGTCCTTCTTTGACAAAGTTGTTGGGAGAGGCAACAAATGAAAGAAACAAAGAACATCATGAAAGATTTTGGATCTGAGGCATTTTTGTAGACAATGGAAAAACAAAAAGGTAAACTTCTTACAATCGAAGAAGGATAGAAAGTCAAGGAGCAACTGAGTACTGTCTAATTTTGATTGCTCCTAAATCATCCATTTTAAATTTACTAAAGACATTTTGTGGATTATTTGCTGGTTTTCATTATTCATACCTCTCCTAGAAAACACGAATGACACCTGGTTTAAATGCCACCAAAGAAGAAAAGATGTGTGGGGGAGGTCATTCTTAATTGACAGTGAGTGCGTTGTTTCATAGAAAAATAACAAAAAAATGTTTCAAATGAACTAAAGTTGCCTTGGTTGCTTAGCAAGTCACCCAAAACCAAACAGATTAATTTAGATGCTGCTAGAAAATCAAAATCTTTTTTGAAAGCTACTGAGCTTTTACTATCAGGTTAAGAGTTTAATAAAACTTGCTATCTAATCTATTTTTTTTTATACAAGCAGGCTTTTGGTTTGTTCCTCACTTTGAAGTTTCTAATTTTCTTTCAAGTTCAGAAGTTGGAGATGACATGGATTTCTTGACAGACTTATTTGAGAAAAACAGTATCAATAAACTTTACAGGATAAAAATTATGAAGTCATCGATCACATTTTACTTTCTCATGTAAATAAAATTAGATGATTTCCAGAAGTTGAAGTCTGATTTTATTTTTAAAGATCTCAAGTAAGACAATTAAGTCTTTAGTAACTTACTTGCTGTTGTAAGAGCTCTTTTTGGAAGAAAGTTCATATTATCTTGAAATGAACTTTTAGCTTCCTTTTCTTTCATTAATTATTTTTATTACTGTGTGGAAACAAAGTATTATTACAAAAAATAAATATAAAATTATAAATCAAATTTAACGAAGTGTCTTTTTCTTAGTATGAAAAGTTAGACTTTACTATTTTTGAAATCACAAATGACATCTCACAAACCACCCATATGACAAGGTAGTTAGATATAAGGAAATATCAAATTTTGTTGTGTTGAAATTAACAGTAAACTTGAATAATACATATTTCACTTGGAGTTCAAATTCTTGTTTGAACCTTAACCAGTTGTGTTACCTTAACCAGTTGTATTACCTTAGGCAAGTCTAGTATCTTTCTTTAATTTACTCATGTGTGTAAACTTAATGGTGTAATAGATTTGAGAGTATTCTGTCAACTATGAGGTCTTTTTTAATGTGAGTGTTATGCGTGATGAGAGAGAAATAGTGGAAACTTTATGTGTTGACTTTCTGTTATACTTTTAAGCAGAAATTTGCCATGGGTGACAAGGGAGGAGACAACCACTCAGAAGTGACTGACTTCATTCTTGTAGGCATCAGGGTCCGTCCAGAGCTCCACAGTCTCCTCTTCCTACTATTCCTGGTTGTTTATGGGATGGTCCTTCTGGGGAACCTTAGTATGATTGGCATCATTGTGACCGATCCCCGGCTGAACACACCAATGTATTTCTTCCTAGGCAATCTCTCCATCATTGACCTCTCCTACTCCACTGTTATTGTACCCAAAGCCATGGTCAACATCCTATCTCAGAAAAAGACCATATCCTTTGCAGGCTGTGTGACTCAGCTATTTCTTTATGCACTTTTCATGGTCACCGAGGCCTTTGTCCTGGCAGCCATGGCCTATGACCGCTTCATCGCCATCTGCAATCCACTCCTCTACACTGTCCGCATGTCAAGAAGCCTCTGTATCCAGTTGGTGGCTGGTTCCTATCTCTGTGGTTGGGTCAGTTCCATCCTTCAAATCAGTGTAACATTCTCAATGTCTTTCTGTGCTTCCCGAGTCATTGATCACTTCTACTGTGATTCAAACCCCATCGAGAAGATCTCCTGTTCCAATATCTTTATGAATAAGATGGTGTCATTCAGTCTGGCTGTCCTCATTATTTTGCCCACAATAGTTGTTATTGTGGTATCTTACATGTATATTGTGTCTGCAGTTTTAAAAATCCGCTCCAGTGAAGGGAGGAAGAAAGCCTTCTCCACTTGCAGCTCACACCTGGGAGTTGTCAGTTTGCTCTATGGAACTGTTTCCTTTGTCTATCTCACACCTCCAAATAACCCTGAACTTCGTAAAGTGGCTTCAGTATGTTACATTTTGTTCACACCTATGCTGAACCCTTTAATCTATTCTCTGAGAAATAAAGATGTTAAAGATGCCATGAAAAAAGTCATATGGAAGCAAAAAGTTTTACTTTAAATCTGCTTCCACTTGTTTTACTGTTTCTTGCCCCAGTTGATTTTGTCTGCTTGATCTTCCAGACTCAAGCGTTTAAAGCTAGGGTTAATTTAAAAAATAAACACCCCCACTAAAGAAAAACCCACCTTTAACTGTTTTTATTCCGCAGCATTAATAAATAATATCCTATAAGGAAAGCTCCAAACAACATATTCACTTTTTTGCAAGGCAATGTTAAATCTGAAAGTTCTGGACACCATGAAAATTTGCTGCATTTCTACAAAGAGTTATGAATTTCTCATTCTCCAGGTAATACATTGTTACGTACATGGGGAAGTATAGAATTTTATAGTTTCTCTTCCTTGTATGCCAAGGTAAAATTGAAGTACAGAAAATACCTAGTATAATGATTAACTCAGAAACTGTGTGAGCCAACGGTTTATATGCAAATGATATTCCATATAAATGTTAGTGTTGTATCTTGTTTTCGATGTCATGCAAAATATTAGAAAGCATGTGCATAAGGAGGAGGAAAAGGGAAGGTAAAATAACCAGCGATCTTTGTTAAATTAAAGTGGCTAAAGTAGAAGAAATATGTGAAAATTGCATTGATTTTGTAAATTAAGATATTCTATTTGACTTTCCTTGAATGGTACGGCCGTTTCTACTTTGCTGTCACACAACGAAAACATTTTAAGATGTTTATGATATTTTACAATTCATGTCCTCTATCGTTTGGATAATAAAAATTATTGGTAAAGGGTATGCAGTTAGTGAAAGCACCATATTGAAATGAAGTCAGCTTGAAAATCTCAGTTAAAAATATCACAAGGCCTTCCAATAACCTTTATGAATAGTTGGATTATGTGTGTACATGCATGTGTTATGTTTGTGTATATATGAGTGTGTTCATTTTTATTTTTCTATTTTTATTTTTTTAATGCTTATTTATGAGAGAGAGAGAGAGAGAGAGAGAGAGAGAGCATGAGCAAGGGAGGAACAGAGAGAGACACAGAATCCAAAGCAGGCTCCAGGCTCAGAAGTGTCAGCACAGAGTCTGGTGTGGGGCTCGAACCCATAAACCATCATAACCCCAGCCGGAGTTGGACACTCAGCCGACTGAGCCACCCAGGAGCCCCTGTATGAGTGTGTTTATTAGTTTGGTGAAGGGGTAATAGAAATATGATTAATCCTAAACATCAAATGTCAATTGGGAGAAGAGTGGTTCATCCCACAGATTTGAGAGGTATCGAGGGAAGACCAGTTCCAGAGAGAGTCATAGCAAGTTACTGTTTTTACAAGTACTATACGTAATACTTCTACTACATAATCAATGCTTACATCCAGACAATAGCAAATGTGAAAAAATACTCCCATCCTAAGAAGTAAAATACAGTGAATAGTTTTGTCCGTGTACTTGGTATTGTGAAAACCTAAAATATGAATATCTTATTAGGTCTTTTTTCAGCTTTTGTTTAGATAGCGAAGCCTTCTTTGATGAATGCACAAGGGCATGCATTTTGTGGCTCAGTGTTTGTTAGGGTAAGAGACTTGATATATAGTTATTCTTAATTAAGAGATAAAGAGAGAAGCAAAGTGATTTTAAAAATCAAGGTTATATTTATCCTCTCCATCTTAAACCTGTGAATGAATTTACCATTTTTCTTGGTACTCAGATGGTACTGTTTAATTGATATTCAGAAAAACATCATTTGAGAGCAAAATAGGAAACCAGATCGGCTTGGGAAAGTGATTGTTGGCATTGATTGTTATTAGTCTGGAAAACATCCTTTTAGGCTTAGGTTTTACTTATTTCCCTTGGATGGCCATTAGTGTTACAACGTTGCTCTGTGGTAAATCTAACAAGTGCGGGTTACTAAGGACTGCTGGGAAACGATTAGAATATTGGATAAGAATATAGCCTAGATGTGTTTGCTTGTTAGTTTTTAGTCTGGTCGATTCTATTTCTTGTTTTATAGCCATAACAGAGAACAGTATTCCAGTGCGTAACTTTCATGAGTGGCATTGCTGAAACCATTTCCAATGTCTGAAGGAATCTGAGAAAGTTGAAAACCAAGGCATAATACTTTCAAAGGTGCTAAATAAGATCCCTATACTTTTCTTTTAATTTCAATGAACATTTTCCGTAGTAGCTTTTTTTCTGGGTCTTATATGAAAAGTAGTGCCTAATTTATATATCTTGTTATTTGTGCCATTAAGATCCCATCAGGACACCCCAGTGTCTTATCAACATTTTGTTGGCTTTCATTGACAAGGTCTTTTTTTTTAATGGTACATGGATTGTTTGTGAAACACTGATATATCCGAGTGACTTTGAAGATTACATTTTGCGACATATACATCATAAGTTGTTATTTAGAGTGGACTTTAAAATTATACGCAAAAATCCATGTGAAGAAATCTTTTAATAGTGATGCTGTCTTGAGAGGCTGAAGATTGAATTTGCTATCTCAAACATTGTTAACTTATTTGTACTGTATGATTCATCTTGATTATAAGTTTTTGGACATGCACATATATTTATTGTTCTGTAACATCATGTATTGCATTTTGTCTTTAAATTTTATGTATTGTTGATGTTGACCTAACATTTAGTGTAACAATGCAGAACTTTGGTGAGGGCATTTATAATAATATTTTCTATTGCCAGGATGCTAACATTCTCTGACTTAGATAGTTACAAATGATAATTAAGCACTGATTGGAAACTTCACTAATATAAGTTAAAATGACTACATTAAGCATCTGTGGATAAACACCCAAAGCTTACTTCATTGTCTTTCATTATGATAGTTTCAACTTTGTATTATGAAATTTAAATTGTTATGGTGATTGGAGAAGCTGAACTGAATAGATACTGTAAAATGTAACGTTGAATTGATATTGGACTGTTATTCTTACTCTTGTGAGTCAAGTATGAGATGTCACTTTGCCCAATCCCCTGAAAGCAGTATAGGTCATAAAATCAATAAAAGTTTTGAGTGTGTATATGCTATTCTTCTAGAGATGTCTTTGAGCACAAATCTACTTGTGAGGTCTGGAGAGGGAGGGGCAGGAGTTGGAAGAGATGGGATAAGAAAAAGGCAAAATATCCTGGAAGTGAAAACATGAAACCATTTCAAAGTAATTTCTTAATTGTTATAACTTGGTAAAGAAAAAAGACAAAAAAACCCAAAAAACTTTAATCGAAGACTGATTTTTATATTTGTTACTGTAATTAAATATGGATTCTAGATTTTTGAAATGGGTTCTTCTTCCCTTATCAACATTTAAAATTCATCCATTTATTCACACTGTTTGGCACCTGGTGACTGTCACCAGTTCCTTCAATAGAATGTCTTGTACTTAGGTGTCTTTTGTGACAACTTACAGGAATTAACTTTGGATGAATTAAGCAACAGCTAAATAATTAGATATATAAATTTTGTTTGGCTCTGGCTGCACATCCACAATTGTAAGGCTGGAGAGGATGAGTTGTTAGTATTCCAAGAAATTAGACAGTGGAAAATAGGCAAAGAATTTCTAAGTAGGATCCAAACTTGTCTAATGCCACACTATTGGAAATATTTACTTCACAAAATTCAGCTCTTTGTCTCTCTGCTGATTAGTTCTGAGACAAGATCTAAATATTTTTAAAAGTCCAAAAAATGTTTGGTATGTACTTTTCTTCGATGTTTGTCACCTGAGAATTATTTACCAAAATATTTAAGGAAGGCTTGTTGGGAGGATTTCAGTTCACACCTTACTCAAGAGTATTGAGCCTTCTGTACATTCTAGTGGCTGTGTGTGAACCAACTCAGTCTAGGAATTGGAGAATGAACATGATCTGAGTCATGGTGGCTTAAGTCAGGTCTCTCCCTCTCTCTACCTCTCAGAAGACGCCCATTGATTTTATTCCTAGACACCTCATGATTAACTAACCTTACATGGAGATTATTGTACCACATTCATCCTTTTTTGACTAATAAGCCAGAGCTGCTACTATCACGTTAACCAAATCTTCCTTTGCTCTCTCAGTCAGATGCCACAATTTGAGCTCTGTCACTGCCCTGCTTCCAGTGAAGTCAGGGAGCCACTGAACTTTAATGTCTCCCACCAACATCCTTAGAAGCATCACAGATGCTTTGAAGGTTACTGGTTTTTCCCTCTGTCACCTGTGCAGGGAAAATTTTCTGACATCTGTGGGGCACCTAACCAGGGTGTATGAGACCAGAACATCTATGGTTAATCCTCCTCAGCATCACTATCTCCTAAAGAGATTGAATTTCTTTTTCTAAGGTTTTCTCAAAGTGTTTCTAGTGTCCCAGCTTTTTAAATGACATCCATTATTAGTTAACAGGTTGGATTTATCAATCCAGCAAACTATTAGTCCTCTACTTATTTTCATGAACCAGCTCTTTAGTTTTCAAATCTCTGGTAAGTACAAATTCTACCCAATATCTTTCCCCCTCTCCAGTAAAAAAGCCTTCAAAATGTATTCACACCAACATACTTTGCATTTTGCCAGTATGTATCCAAAAAATATTCAGTTTTAAGCCATTTTCCAAAAAAATCTGCATCTGCATTGGAACAGTATTCCTGTCTCAGAATGCTGGGTTCTGATTCTAGTAACTGTGCTCAAGAAAATTAGGAGTAGGATGAAAGGGGAATTTAACTTCTTCCTTCAAGAAATGTCCTCAGCAGTAGTAACATCTTAAAGTAAGTAGGAAAGAGCTCCAACAGGGATATGAGTGGATTTTGTTTCCTATGCAAAGGTGGTTGGGGTAGTGTCAAAAATATCAGGGGGGCCTGGGTGGCTCAGTTGGTTAAGCGTACGACCCTTGACTTTGGCTCTGGTCACGGTCTCACGGTTGTGAGATCGAGCCCCATGTCAGTCTCTGCGTTAAGCATGGAGCCTGATTAAGACTCTCTCCCTCCCTCTCCTTCTGCTCCCCCCTTGCTTGTGATCTGTCTCTATCTTAAAAAATAAAAAAAATAACTAAGACTAAAAAGAAATGTCAGGATATTCCAAGTGTTTTAAGTAATCTTACATACCCAGATGGGCAGAGTTTATTTGTGTAAGAGATATTGGAAGTATGAATTGACATATTTTGTAGTCAACAAACCAAAAGAAATCACACTCTGGGGGTGCCTGGGTGGCTTACTTGGTTAAGTATCCGACTTCGGCTCAGGTCATGAACTTGTCATCCATGAGTTCAAGCCCTGCATCGGGCTCTGTGCTGACAGCTCGGAGTCTGGAGCTGCTTCAGATTCTGTGTCTCCCTCTGTCTCTGAGCCCCTCCCTTGCTTGCACTCTGTCTCTCTCTGTCTCTATGTCTCTCTGGCTCTCAAAAAGAAATCAACATTGAAAAATTTAAAAAAAAAACGCCAAAGCATACTCTGGGATTGAATTTTCTGGTGTTTCACCTCTGCAACTATAAAACATAAGAGGTCATCTTATAGAGCAACAGAAGTTTCCTGTACAGAGGTGTGAATTTAAAAATCTGAGCTTAATTTTTGTTTTAAGTTATCAGAAGTACTCATACTATGTTGCAGGTTTTGAATCAATGATACCATGATTTTGTCTCATGATGGTGACTGTATTGCCTACCACGTTCTCGCTTTCATGGGCATAAGGTTCTATTTAACCATTTATTTAATATGATAAGTTAGTAGGCAATTTTGCCACAAATAATGTGAACATATAGGTTCTATTCCCAATATAAAATAGAGTTTCTTCTTCTTATATTTTTGACTAATTTTACCTGATGTAGTTACATCTATGTACTCTGAAACCAATTTTGGGTATTTGTTTAGAGTTTTGGGTGCAAGTAATAAAAACTGAGTTCAGGAACCTAAGCAGAAAGTTATTTATCAGAAGGCTAAATGTATTGGTAACATACAGAATCGATAAAGAGGCAGAAGAAAAAGATTGAAAATAGGTCAAGACCAAACACACTGCAGAGAATGAAGTAGGACATTCAGTATGGTATAGCGGGGAGTCATTTGAAGAGAATGTCACAAGCCGGAAATAGTAGTATTGGCTGAGTCACTCTGCTGACTTCACATTCTGGTGAGGAAGCATTGTCTTGGCCTTCCTTTGTTATGAGCCCATCCATTTACCGAAGGAAGATGGGACACCTAAATTGAGTCCAGCAGACTCTATCAAATTGGAAACGGTTAATGTCTCAAAAATAAACCAGGCATTATTAAGAAAGGGGAAATAGAAACCAGAGAGCAAAAGAGCAATACCTAGCCACTATACAGTTACAATTTCTCAGTTCTTAGAGGACATTCGATCAGGGCGATGCGTAGATAATAATAATTTTGTCTTAAAATGTATTATTGTTGGGCTGCCTAGCATCTTAATGCCTTCTTCTATGCGGGAAACTTGCTAGTGTACAGTTATTGGTGGGAAGCTTACTCTCACTACTTTTTATGGAAATCTGAAGGTTGAGATGTTTGTCTCTCTATTCCTGGAAACTAGAACATGGGTATATGACCAGGAGTCAGACAACTTGCTGCTCTTGTCTGGGACTTTGAATTTGGAGAAAACTCAGCAGTTTAAAATGAACACTGCTGGTAGCAATGACAGGATCTAATGCGTGAAAAACTTTGCACTGTTGCTTGTGGTGACATTTCACTGTCCTGAGGTACTGATGATGGTGACACAAGGATGGTTCCCAATACAGAGCAGCATGGTGGTGGCATTTCTGGTTGTGAGTCTGGATGTCCAGAATTAGTTTCTACTCACTTTCTGAGTAAGGTTTTCTACCTTTCTGTAGATTTTTTTTGAATTTCCCCTTATGTATTTATTTTTAAAAACAGCTTTATTATGGGAATGCAAGCTGGTGCAGTCACTCTGGAAAACAGTATGGAGGTTCCTCAAAAAATTGAAAATAGAACTACCCTATGACCCAGCAATTGGACTATTAGGTATTTATCCAAGGGATACAGGTGTGCAGTTTTAAAGGGACACAGGCACCCCAATGTTTATAGCAACACTATCAGCAATAGCCAAAGTATGGAAAGAGCCCATATGTCCATCGATGGATGAATGGATAAAGAAGATGTGGTATATATATATACAATGGAGTATTACTCAGGAATCAAAAAGAATGAAATCTTGCCATTTCCAACTATGTGGAGGGAACTAGAGGGCATTATGTTAAGTGCAATTAGTCAGAGAAAGACAAATATCATATGACTTCACTCATATGGGGACTTTAAGAGACCAAACAGATGAACATAAGGGAAGGGAAACAAAAATAATATAAAAACAGGGATGGGGACAAAACAGAAGAGACTCTTAAATATGGAGAACAAACAGAGGGTTTCTGGAGGGGTTGTGGGAGGGGGGATGGGCTAAATGGGTAAGGGGCATTAAGGAATCTACTCCTGAAATCACTGTTTCACTATATGCTAATTTGGATATAAATTTAAAAAATAAAATTAATAAAAAAACAGCTTTATTGAAGCATAGCTGATATAAAAAACTGGACATATTTAATATATGCAATTTAATGAATTTGGAAATATGCATACACCAGTGAGGCCATCACTATCATCAAGGTAGTAAACATACCCATAACCTCCAACAGCTTCCTCCTGCCCTATTTTTGTTTGTTTGGTTGGTTTGGATTTGCTTTGCTTGCTTGGTTGTTTTATTTATTTATTTTTTTAAGTTTTTAAAAAATGTTTTTATTTATTTTTGAGACAGAGCATGAGCAGGGGAGGGGCAGAGAGAGAGAGAGGGAGACACAGAATCCAAAGCAGGCTCCAGGCTCTGAGCTGTCAGCACAGAGCCCGACGTGGGGCTCAAACTCACCAACCGTGAGATCATGACCTGAGCCCAAGTCGGATGCTTAACCGACTGAGCCACCCAGGCACCCCTGCTTGGTTGTTTTAATGGTAAGAATACTTAACATGAGATCTACCCTTTAAAAAATGTTAAGTATACCGTATGAATGGTTAACTATAGGTACTTGCTAAGTGAAATAAGCCAGCCACAGAAGAACAAATACTACATGATTCCTCTTGCTGACGTCTCTAAAATAGTTAAGCTTATGGAAACAGAGTCAAAAGGGGTTCTCAAAGGCTAGGGGAAAGGAAAATGGTGAGTTGTCATTTTCCAGGGATCGAGCGTCAGTTATGCAAGGTGAGCCAGTTCTAGAGATCTGCTGTACAACATAGTGCCTATAGTTAACAATTCAGTATTGTACACTTAAAATTTTAAGAGGGTAGATCTCATGTTATATGTTCTCCTGATTTCTTTAACCATTCTTCTATTGTTGAGTGCTCACTTCGTTTATGTTTTTGCTACTAAAAACTGCTCTAGTAAACATCCTCTGCACATGTTCTTACATACTGTCAGGGTTTTTTCTGCATGAAATACATTACCAAAAGCAAGATTGTTAGAACCAAACTTTTATGCATCTCAATTTTCATAGATGTTTCTTAACTGTTTTCCATAAAAAAATATGTGTCATGTTGACATTAACAATGCAGGCATTTCCTTGTCTTACATCACACCCAACACTGGGTGCTATCAATCTTAATTTTGTCAATCTGACAGGTGAAGAATACATTGTTCAGACACTTCCAACACTTTTGCTCTTATTGTTCTGATATTTGAATTTTTTTTTTCAACGTTTATTTATTTTTGGGACAGAGAGAGACAGAGCATGAACGGGGGAGGGGCAGAGAGAGAGGGAGACACAGAATCCGAAACAGGCTCCAGGCTCTGAGCCATCAGCCCAGAGCCTGACGCGGGGCTCGAACTCACGGACTGCGAGATCCTGACCTGGCTGAAGTCGGACGCTTAACCGACTGCGCCACCCAGGCGCCCCTGTTCTGATATTTGAATGTGTAACTTGGACACAGCACATAGTCGTGTTGTTAATTTGGTCAGAAGATATTTGCCTTAAAAAATTTTTTTTGTAGACATTTATTTATTTTTGATAGAGAGAGACAGACCACAAGTGGGGGAGGGGCAGAGAGAGGGAGACACAGAACCCGACGCAGGCTCCAGGCTCTGAGCTGTCAGCACAGAGCCAGATGCGGGGCTCGAACTCACAAACCATGAGATCATGACCTGAGCCAAAGTCAGACGCTTAACTGACTGAGCCACCCAGGTGCCACAGATATTTGCCATTTGATTGCTATAGTTAGCCAAATTACATCTTATTTTTTGTAACACTGATTTTTGGATTTATTTCTTTGACCAGATTTTGTGATTTCTGTTTCTGTGTGTCTTCTTTTTTCTTCCTATCATCTTTTGGGTTGGTTATTTTTAACATTATTATTTTTAGTATTTATCCGAGAAATTTCTGCAGGCTCATTTAACTTATCTAGGGTCAATTACTAAATGTTTAACATTTTCCTAAACAATACAAGGCCTTAGAGCTCTTTAATGACTTCATTTTTTACTCGGTTGCTTTCATTTTAGTCTTGTCTTACTTTTGAAACTTATATAACATTACATAATATTATGGTTCATTTAAATTTATCAATCAACTTAATCCTTTTTTTATTCATCATTGTTTTGCCATCACATATGCATTTGGGGATCACACTCCTCTTCCTGAAATTGGCCTTTAATATTTCTGCCACAAAATATTGTTTTGAAATATTATACACATTCATTTAAACTTAACTTGAATGAAAGCAAACCTATTCTGAAATTGTTATGCTTTGTTAATTTGAGGAGGAATGAAATGATAAAGAATCTTGGTAGAGAAAACTAATTGGTATATTGCATATATTTATATATATATACACACACACACACACACACACACACACACACGGCTTTCCACAGGCAACATAATGTTTGAGATTGCAACCAATTGAATGAAGGAGGAGATAAGAAAATTTAGCTCTTTTCTATTAAGCAAAATATTAGAGAAATTTGCAAAAATGGAAAACAATGCTACTTGGGTGCCTGTGTGGCTCGGTTGGTTAAGGTTCCAACTCTTGATTTGGCTGAGGTCATGACCTCATGGTTCATGAGTTCGAGCACTGTGTCAGGCTCTGACAGCACAGAACCTTCTTGAGATTCTCACTCTCTCTCTCTCTCTCTGTGTCCCTCCCCCACTTGTTCTCTCTCTCTCTCTCTCTCTCTCTCTCTCAAAGAAATAAACTTAAAAAAACACCCCAAAACACACAGCAAAAAAGCTCAATGTTTCTCGTCTTACTATTTTGTTTGGACCAAATAGCTATTGTTCATAAAATGTTATTTATGCTAACATGAAATGGTCTATTTTTACTTTTCTTTTAATAATTGGAGTCCATTCCTTTTTTCTGTGAACACTTATTTTCCAGTTATTTTAAACAAACCATACACACAGAAGAAAATTTAAACTTCTCTGATGACTTATTTACATTGTCCTAAGTACTAATCACAATGTAATCTTTAAATTATTTGCTGAGACCTGGGGAAGATGGCAGTGTAGGAGGACGCTGGGCTCACCGCGTCCTGCTGGTCACTTAGATTCCACCTAAACCTGCCTAAATAACCCAGAAAACCTCCAGAAGACCAGCAGAATGGAATCTGTGGAGCCAAGTGCAGGCGAGAGGCCCACAGAAGAGGGTAGGAAGGGCGGCAAGGCGGTGCGCGCTACACAGACAGGCGGGAGGCTAGCCGGGTGGAGGGGCAGCCCGCTGGTCAAGCAGAGCCCCGAGTCTGGCTGGCAAAATTGGAGGGGCCAGATGAAGTGTGTTCTGACAGCAAGTGGGACTTAACATCTGGAAGGTTATAAGCTAACAGCTCGGCTCAGAGAACAGGAGGGCTGGAAGACAACGGGAGGGAGAGTTGTTGAGCCCCGGACTACGGAGCGCAGCTTGGCGAGGAACAAAGGCACTCTTCAGCACCATCTCTCTCTTCCAGCCCCCAAAAAGAACCGGTTCCTGCCAGGGAACTTGCTTGCACCGCGCAAACACCCAACACTGTGCTTCTGCGGATCCATCCCTCCGGCGGGTCTCCAAAGGTTCCAATTCTTCGCAGGGCCGCAGGGCACCTCCTGAAGCAGATCTCCGAAGGAAAAGCGAGCTGAGCCTGCCCCTCCTGCCCCTGTGCACTTTGCCGACCCACCCCAGCTAATATGCCAGATCCCCAGCACACCAAGCCTGGCAGTGTGCAAATAGCACAGACGAGCCACACCACCCCACAGTGAATCCCGCCCCTAGGAGAGGGAAAGAGAAGGCACATACCAGTCTGACTGTGGCCCCAGTGGTGGGCTAGGGGCAGACATCAGGTCTGACAGTGGCCCCGTCCACCAACGCAAGTTATTCAAGACAGCACAGGGAAAGTGACCCGAAGTTCCACACCACTCCAGGGACTATCCAAAATGACGAAACGGAAGAATTCCCCTCAAAAAAAGTCCAAGAAATAACGAGAGCTAACTAACTGATCAAAAACGATTTAAACATTATAACAGAAAGTGAATTTAGAATAATAGTCATAGAATTAATTGCTGAGCTTGAAAACAGTATAAAGGACAGCAGAGAATCTATTGCTACAGAGATCAAAGACTAAGGAACAGCCAGGAGGAGCTAAAAAATGCTATTAATGAGCTACAAAATAAAATGGAGGCGACCACGGCTCAGATTGAAGAGGCAGAGGAGAGAATAGGTGAACTGGAAGATAAAATTATGGAAAAAGAAGAAGCTGAGAAAAAGAGAGATAAAAAAAATCCAGGAGTATGAGCGGAAAATTAGAGAACTAAGTGATGCACTAAAGAGAAATAATATATGCATAATTGGTATTTCAGAGGAGGAAGAGAGAGGGACAGGTGCTGAAGGTGTAATTGAAGAAATCATAGCTGAGAACTTCCCTGATCTGGGGAAGGAAAAGGCATTGAAATCCAAGAGGCACAGAGAACTCCCTTCAGACATAACTTGAATCGATCTTTGGCACGACATGTAATAGTGAAACTGGCAAAATACAAGGATAAAGAGAAAATTCTGAAAGCAGCTAGGGATAAACGTGCTCTAAAATATAAAGGGAGACCTATAAGACTCGTGACCGATCTCTCTACTGAAACTTGGCAGGCCAGAAAGGAATGGCAGGATTTCTTCAATGTGATGAACAGAAAAAATATGCAGCCGAGAATCCTTTATCCAGCAAGTCTGTCATTTAGAATAGAAGGAGAGATAAAGGTCTTCCCAAACAAACAAAAACTGAAGGAATTTGTCACCACTAAACCAGCCCTACAAGAGATCCTAAGGGGGACCCTGTGAGACAAAGTACAGAGATATTGCTACAAGCATGAAACCTACAGATGTCACAATGACTCTAAACCCATATCTTTCTATAATAACACTGAATGTAAATGAACTAAATGCGCCAACCAAAAGACATAGGGTATCAGAACGGATAAAAAAACAAGACCCATCTATTTGTTGTCTACAAGAGACTCATTTTAGACCTGAGGACACCTTCAGATTGAGAGTGAGGGGATGGAGAACTATTTATCATGCCACTGGAAGTCAAAAGAAAGCTGGAGTAGCCATCCTTATATTAGACAAACTAGACTTTAAATTAAAGGCTGTAACAAGAGATGAAGAAGGGCATTATATAATAATTACAGGGTCTATCCCTAACAGTTATAAATGTGCCGAACACGAGAGCCCCCAAATATATAAAACAATTACTCATAAACATAAGCAACCTTATTGATAAGAATGTGATAATTGCAGGGGACTTTAACACTCCACTTACAGAAATGGATAGATCATCTAGACACACGGTCAATAAAGAAACAAGGGCCCTGAATGATACATTGGATCAGATGGACTTGACAGATATATTTAGAACTCTGCATCCCAAAGCAACAGAATATACTTTCTTCTCGAGTGCACATGGAACATTCTCCAAGATAGATCACATACTGGGTCACAAAACAGCCCTTCATAAGTATACAAGAATTGAAATCATACCATGCATACTTTCAGACCACAATGCTATGAAGCTTGAAATCCACCACAGGAAAAAGTCTGGAAAACCTCCAAAAGCATGGAGGTTAAAGAACACCCTACTAACGAATGAGTGGGTCAACCACGCAATTAGAGAAGAAATTTAAAAATATATGGAAACAAACGAAAATGAAACTACAACCATCCAAACGCTTTGGAATGCAGTGAAGGCAGTCCTGAGAGGAAAATACATTGCAATCCAGGCCTATCTCAAGAAACAAGAAAAATCCCAAATACAAAATCTAACAGCACACCTAAACGAAATAGAAGCAGAACAGCAAAGGCAGCCTAAACCCAGCAGAAGAGGAGAAATAATAAAGATCAGAGCAGAAATAAATAATATAGAATCTAAAAAAACTGTAGAGAAGGTCAACGAAACCAAGAGTTGGTTTTTTGAAAAAATAAACAAAATTGACAAACCTCTAGCCAGGCTTTTCAAAAAGAAAAGAGAGATGACCCAAATAGATAAAATCATGAATGAAAATGGAATTATAACAACCAATCCCTCAGAGATACAAGCAATTATCAGGGAATACTATGAAAAATTATGTGCCAACAAACTGGACAACCTGGAAGAAATGGACAAAGTCCTAAACACCCACACACTTCCAAAACTCAATCAGGAGGAAATAGAAAGCTTGAACAGACCCATAACCAGCGCAGAAATTGAATCGGTTATCAAAAATCTCCCAACAAATAAGAGTCCAGGACCAGATGGCTTCCCAGGGGAGTTCTACCAGACGTTTAAATCAGAGATAATACCTATCCTTCTCAAGCTATTCCAAAAAATAGAAAGGGAAGGAAAACTTCCAGACTCATTCTATGAAGCCAGTATTACTTTGATTCCTAAACCGAGACCCAGTAAAAAAAGAGAACTACACATCCCTGATGAATATGGATGCAAAAATTCTCAATAAGATACTAGCAAATAGAATTCAACAGCATATAAAAAGAATTATTCACCATGATCAAGTGGGATTCATTCCCTGGATAAGGGGCTGGTTCAACATTCGCAAATCAATCAACGTGATACATCACATTAATAAAAAAAGACAAGAACCATATGATCCTGTCAATCGATACAGAAAAGGCCTTTGACAAAATTCAGCAACCTTTCTTAATAAAAACCCTCGAGAAAGTCGGGATAGAAGGAACATACTTAAAGATCATAAAAGCCATTTATGAAAAGCCCACAGCTAACATCATCCTCAATGGGGAAAAACTGAGAGCTTTTTCCCTGAGATCAGGAACACGACAGGGATGTCCACTCTCACCGCTGTTCTTTAACATAGTGTTGGAAGTTCTAGCATCAGCAATCAGACAACAAAAGGAAATCAAATGCATCAAAATTGGCAAAGATGAAGTCAAGCTTTCACTTTTTGCAGATGACATGATACTATACATGGAAAATCCAAGAGACTCCACCAAAAGTCTGCTAGAACTGATACATGAATTCAGCAAAGTTGCAGGATACAAAATCAATGTACAGAAATCAGTTGCATTCTTATACACTAACAATGAAGCAACAGAAAGACACATAACGAAACTGATCCCATTCACAATTGCACCAAGAAGCATAAAATACCTAGGAATAAATCTAACCAAAGATGTGAAAGATCTGTATGCTGAAAACTATAGAAAGCTTATCAAGGAAATTGAAGAAGATATAAAGAAATGGAAAAAAAATTCCATGCTCATGGACTGGAAGAATAAATATTGTCAAAATGTGAATACTACCCAAAGCTATCTACACATTCAATGCAATCCCAATCAATATTGCACCAGCATTCTTCTCAAAACTAGAACAAGCAATCCTAAAATTCATATGGAACCACAAAAGGCCCCAAATAGCCAAAGGAATTTTGAAGAAGACCAAAGCAGGAGGCATCACAATCCCAGACTTTAGCCTCTACTACAAAGCTGTCATCATCAAGACAGCATGGTATTGGCACAAAAACAGACGCATAGACCAATGGAATAGAATAGAAACCCCAGAACTAGACCCACAAACGTATGGCCAACTCATCTTTGACAAAGCAGGAAAGAACATCCAATGGAAAAAAGACAGTCTCTTTAACAAATGATGCTGGGAAAACTGGACAGCAACATGCAGAAGGTTGAAACTAGACCACTTTCTCACACCATTCACAAAAATAAACTCCAAATGGCAAAGGACCTGAATGTGAGACAGGAAACCATCAAAACCCTAGAGGAGAAAGCAGGAAAAGACCTCTCTGACCTCAGCCGTAGCAATTTATTACTTGACACATCCCCAAAGGCAAGGGAATTAAAAGCAAAAATGAACTACTGAGACCTCATGAAGATAAAAAGCTTCTGCACAGCAAAGGAAACAACCAACAAAACTAAGAGGCAACCAACGGAATGGGAAAAGATATTTGCAAATGACGCATCAGACAAAGGGCTAGTATCCAAAATCTATAAAGAGCTCACCAAACTCCACACCTGAAAAACAAAAAACCCAGTGAAGAAATGGGCAGAAAACATGAATAGACACTTCTCTAAAGAAGACTTCCGGATGGCCTACAGGCACATGAAAAGATGCTCAATGTGGCTCCTCATCAGGGAAATACAAATCAAAACCACACTCAGATATCACCTCACGCCAGTCAGAGTGGCCAAAATGAACAAATCAGGAGACTATAGATGCTGGAGAGGATGTGGAGAAACAGGAACCCTTTTGCACTGTTGGTGGGAATGCAAACTGGTGCAGCCACTCTGGAAAACAGTGTGGAGGTTCCTCAGAAAATTAAAACTAGACCTACCCTATGACCCAGCAATAGCACTGCTAGGAATTTACCCAAGGGATACAGGAGTACTGATGCATAGGAGCACTTGTACCCCAATGTTTATAGCAGCACTCTCAACAATAGCCAAATTATGGAAAGAGCCTAAATGTCCATCAACTGATGAATGGATAAAGAAATTGTGGTTTATATACACAATGGAGTACTACGTGGCAATGAGAAAGAATGAAATATGGCCCTTCGTAGCAACGTGGATGGAACTGGAGAGTGTGATGCTAAGTGAAATAAGCCATACAGAGAAAGACAGATACCATATGTTTTCACTCTTATGTGGATCCTGAGAAACTTAACAGAAACCCGTGGGGGAGGGGAAGGAAAAAAAAAAAAGAGGTAAGAGTGGGAGAGAGAGCCAAAGCATAAGAGACTCTTAATAACTGAGAACAAACTGAGGGTTGATGGGGGGTGGGAGGGAGGGTAGGGTAGGTGATGGGTATTGAGGAGCGCACCCTTTGGGATGAGCACTGGGTGTTGTATGGAAACCAATTTGACAATAAATTTCATATATTGAAAAAAATTATTTGCTGAAAATATAGACACACCAATAGATTATTTAAGCATAGGATGATTGAGACAACAGTGATGAGAGTGGATTTATTTTCATACTGCATCTTATTTTTTGTTTTTTTAAAGTTTTTAAAGTTTTTGTTTAAATTCCAGTCAGTTAACCTACAGTGTAATATTAGTTTCAGATGTATAATATAGTGGTTCAAATATTCCATACATCACCCAGTGCTCATCACAAGTGCATTCCTTAATCCCTATCACCTGGTTCACCTATTCCCAACAGCCCCCCTCTCCCCTGACCTCTCCTCTGGTAGTCATCAGTTTGTTCTCTATAGTTAAGAGTCTGTTTCTTGGTTTGCTCTCTCTGTCTCTCTTTTCTTTTTTTCTTTTGCTTGTTTGTTTTGTTTCTTAAATTCCACATGAGTGAAATCATATGGTATTTGTCTTTCTCTGACTGACTTATTTCACTTAGCATAATACTTTAGCTTGATCCATGTCCTTACAAATGGCAAGATTTCATTCTTTTTTATGGCTGTGAAATATTCTATTGTATATATATACACATCTTTATCCACTCATCAATCAATGGACACTTGGGCTGTTTCCATAATTTGGCTATCGTAGATAATGCTGCTGTAAGCATCATGGTATGTTTATCTCTTTGAATTAGTATGTTTGTATTCTTTATGTACATCCCTAGTAGTGCAATAGCTGGAACATAGGGTAGTTCTATTTTTAACTTTTTGAGAAACCTCCATACCGTTTGCCACAGTGGCTGCATTAGCTTGCCTTCCCACCAACAGTGCAGGAGGGTTCCTCTTTTTCCACATCCTTGCCAACACCTGTTGTTTCTTGTGTTGTCAATTTTAGCCCATATATTTTCTATTCTGGGTGCCACTTTATGCTTTAATATAAATCCTTGGCATTGCACCTTGTATCATGGCTGGACACACATATTGTAAATATTTAAAAAAAAAACTTCTGTATACTATGATGTTTTGACATCTTAGACTCTTCTGGCTGGGGAGAGACTGTCCCTCCTGGGGCTAGCAGATCAGAGGTAACCAGCCAGGAGCATGCTTTTGATAGGTAAATAACCAATCCAGAGCCATACCTCCCCTATCAGGTCCTTACCTCCAAGAGGGGATATTCCTCTGCCTCAGTCATTTCAGAGCTGGGTACTGAGCAAGTGGGGACCACAACTATAGTTAGAGCCAACAGAAATTATTCGAACTAGCCAATCCTAAACCATTTATGTGGCCCTACCTTGCCTTTGCTGTGGAAAAGCCAATAACACCTATGGTCTAAGCCCTCCACTTCTACCTAATTGAGGAGGGAGTATCATGAAGTGCTTTTATTCAACAATAACCCATAGCTGATGAGGACTTCCTGAGTTCCATCTTGGGGTCTTCCCCATGGTCCTCCAAGGCATAGGGTAACCCCTGCCCCTTTCCCCCTTCTTCCTGGGACCTGTGAGCAAAATAAATTTTCTTCTAAGCCTCCTCGTTTCCTCCTGCGGCTGCACCAACTTTACCATATCTTATCCAACAGGCATATTCTTAGAGCAATGAATCTACAGTTAATAGCAGAAATATTCCTGGAAATCATTCCCAGCTAGGATAGCTAGCATTGCCTTATTACATATAAGTGTGACTGAGAAACATAAACTATACCTCACTGAAAGTTTTTAAAATGTATTCTCAACTCAAAGTCCCATTACCTGGATCCAAAATGCAATTGCTACTTCAATACTACCTGACCTGAAAGGAAATATCAGAGAATGGAGCTAGCAGGTTTAATTGACTGCAGGTAACATATTTTCGCAATTTTTAAACACATTGCTAGATAAATATATTGCTAGGCGCTCCCACCCCTTAAGTGACTTCAAAGGGGATCCTGCAGGTTGGGCCCTTAACCCTGTGCTTCTTCAGCTTCATGACGAATATGCCTCTGATCATGGTATATCTTTCACCTCCTTCATGCCTTATTTGATATATTTTGCTCACTTTATAGTGTTCTTTAAAAGACCTTGTTCTTTAAAAGGTCTTGCACACCTATTAAAATCTATTTCTAAATATAACCCAATTTTTATTATAAAAGGGATATTTTCTTTCTCTATTACATTTTCTAATTGCTTTCTGTTTGTATAGAGAAATATTATCTTGAGCACATTGACCAAACTCATATATTAGTCCTCATAATCTCATACAGATTTTTTGTATATTTTATTGTACGGCATTGTGGGCAATTATTTTGCTATATTAATACTTTTTACCCCCTTCCAATTCTTATGTGTTTTCCTTACTGCATTAGCTATCACCTGCAGTGAAATGTTGAAAGACAGTGCTGATCACAAACATCCTTAAGTTGCCATGACTAAGGTGAAATATTTATGAACTTTTACATGATTTTCAGTATAATGCTTTTGGAGAAAAATGTTTAAGTTAAGCAGCATTCTTTCTAGGCCAGTGCAGTAACAGATCATTTTTCTATATCATCCAGGGCAATCATATGTTCTTGTCCTTTAATCTACTGATACTGGGAATGAAATGGATTTTTCTCATGCTGAATCTTTACATCTTTACAAAAAATATCTCTCTTGTGAATAATGTAAGTTTTATAATTTAATGTCTCATGTCTTTCTAAATTTTTCTTTCCAGACTATTGGTATAACTGGGACTCACATTTTTTGGTCTATTTTTCTTAATATATAGGGTATATTATATGAGTTAAGTATCATTTATTTATTTTTTTATTCCCTGCAAAAGAATGCCTTTATGCTAGGCTGCCCTGTAAAATCTTCAGCATATGATAGGTAACGTGAGATCTTTTCAACATTTAAATTTCTTCTTTACCAAAATTTTGTATTTTGTAGAAAGATTGTATTTTGAAATTTTTTTTATTTTTGTAGAAAATTATTCTTTTTTTCTTTGTAATATGTCATTCAGAATTTCTGTTGTAATTAAAACTATCTATTGATTGATTTGTAGAGTTGAGATATATATATTTATATTTTTTATATTTATTTACTTTCCTTTGTGATTTGTGAGAGAATGAAAATAAACGCTTATGATTTGGAAGGTCATTTTATTATTTAGTTTCATTGTTATAATTTTAAGGTCATTAATTGTCACCAGGTTATTTCTTCCCTGTGATTTTTATTCCTAAACACTTCATAAGTTATATTTTTGTGTTATTTTAATATGTATAAATTATTTGGACGCTTTATTATTAGAAAAGCTCTCCTACCTGTGCAAAACTGCCCATTATATACCCTTATGATATTACTTATATCAATACATTTGTCATATTAAATGTGAAGTTTGGGCATAGATTTGTAGTCCCATCATGACTTTGGCTACACTATACTGCTATATCTGTTATGTTTTTCCCAACTACTATATTTTTAATTTACTATAGCATTTTTGTTGTAGAAAAATCTCCTGTCAGCAATATATAATTGGACTTTGTTTTACATTTTTAGGTATTTCAATCCAACTTAGAGTGCTTTGAAAATAATCATAGAGGCAGCATATAGATGGGTCTTGTGTTTTTATTCATTCCATCACTCTATGTCTTTTGACTGGAGCATTTAGTCTATTTACTTTCAAAGTAATTATTGACATGTGTATATTTATAGCCATTCTGTTACATGTTTTATGGTTGTTTTGTAGTTCCTGCCTCTTGCTCTCTTTTGCTCTCTTGTCTCATGATTAGTTACTTTATTCTTCTCTCTCTCTTTTTTAATATAATTTATTGTCAAATTGGCTAACATACAGTGTGTAAAGAGTGCTCGTGTTTTTTGGGGTAGATTCCCATGGTTCATGGATTATATACAACACCCAGTGCTCATCCCAACAAGTGTCCTTCTCAATGCCCATCACCCATTTTCCTCTCTCTCCTGCCCCCATCCACTCTCAGTTTGTTCTCTGTATTTAAGAGTCTCTTATGGTTTGCCTCCCTCCCTCTATGTTTGTAACTATTTTTTTCCCCTTCCCTTCTCCCATTGTCTTCTGTTAAGTTTCTCAAATTCCACATATGAGTGAAAACATGGTATCTGTCCTTCTCTGACTGACTTATTTCACTCAGCATATTACCTTCCAGTTCCATTCACGTTGCTGCAAATGGCATGATTTCATTCTTTCTCATTGCCAAGTAGTATTCCATTGTATTAAACCACTTCTTTATCCACTAATCAGTTGATGGACATTTGGGCTCTTTCTATAATTTGGTTATTGTTGAAAGTGACTGCTATAAACATTGGGGTTACATGTGCCCCTATGAATAAGCACCCCTGTATCCTTTGGATAAATTGCTAGTAGTGCTATTGCTGGGTCATAGGGTAGGTTTATTTTTAACTTTTTGAGGAACCTCCATATTGTTTTCCAGAATAGCTGCACCAGTTTGCATTCCCACCAACAGTGCAAGAGGATTCCTGTTTCCCCATATCCTTGCCAGCATCTCTTGTTTCCTGAATTGTTCATTTTAGCCACTTTGACTGGTGTGAGGTGATATATCATTGTGGTTCTGATTTGTATTTCCCTGATAATGAGTGATGTTGAGCATCTTTTCATGTGTCTGTTGGTCATCTGGATGTCTTCTTTGGAAAGTGTTTATTCATGTCTTTTGCCCATTTCTTCACTGGATTATTTGTTTTTTGGGTGTTGAGTTTGGCAAATTCTTTATAGATTTTGGATAATAACCCTTTATCCAATATGTCATTTGCAAGTGTCTTCTCTGATTCTCTTGGTTCCCTTTTAGTTTTGTTGATTGTTTCCTTTGCAGTGAAGAAGACTTTTATCTTGATAAGGTCTCAATAGTTTATTTTTTTTTAACGTTTATTTATTTTTGAGACAGAGAGAGACAGAGCATGAATGGGGAGGGTCAGAGAGAGAGAGAGAGGGAGACACAGAATCTGAAACATGCTCCAGGCTCCAAACTGTCAGCACAGAGCCTGACGCGGGGCTCGAACTCACGGACCGCAAGATCACGACCTGAGCCGAAGCCGGACGCTCAACTGACTGAGCCACCGAGGCGCCCCTCAATAGTTCATTTTTGGTATTATTTTCCTTGTCTTTGGAGACCTGTTGAGCAAGAAATTGCTGCAGCTGAGGTCAAAGATGTTGTTGCCTGTCTTCTCCTCTAGGGTTTTGATGGTTTCCTGTGTCACATTTAGGCCTTTCATCCCTTTTGAGTTTATTTTTGTGTATGGTGTAAGAAAGCGGTCTAGTTTCATTCTTCTGCATGTTGCTGTCCAGTTCTCCCAACACCACTTGCTAAAGAGATTGTCTTTTTTCCATTGGAGACTCTTTCCTGCTTTGTCAAAGATTAGTTGGCTATACATTTGTAGGTTCAGTTCCGGGTTCTCTATTCTATTCTATTGGTCTATGTGACTGTCTTATGCCAGTAACATACTCTATTGATGATTACAGCTTTGTAATACATCTTGAAGTCTGGGATTGTGATGCCTCCCACTTCGTTTTTCTTTTTCAACATTACTTTTGCTATTCAGGGTCTTTTATGGTTCCATAAAAATTGTAGGATTGTTTGTTCTGGCTTTGAGAAGAATACCAATGCAGTTTTGATTGGGATTGCATTGAATGTGTAGATTACTTTGGGTAGTATTGATATTTTAACACTATTTGTTCTTCTAATACATGAACATGGAATGTTTTTCCATTTCTTTGTGTCCTCTTCAATTTCCTTCATAAGTTTTCTATAGTTTTCAGCATATGCATCTTTTACGTCTTTGGTTAGGTTTATTCCTAGGTATTTTATGATTCTTGGTGCAATTGTAAATGGAATTAATTTCTTGATTTCTTTTTCTGTTGCCTCATCATTGGTGTGTAGAAATGCAACCTATTTCTGTACATTGATTTTGTATCCTGCGACTTTGCTGAATTCATGTATCAGTTCTAACAGCTTTTTGGTGGAGTCTTTAGGGTTTTGCAGGTATGGTATCATGTGATCTGTGAAAAGTCAAAGTTTGGCTTCTTCTTTGCCAATTTGGATGCTTTCTATTTCATTTGGTTGTCAGTTTGCTGAGGCTAGGACTTCCAACACTATGTTAAACAACAGTGGTGAGAGTCGACATCTTTGCTGTGTTCCTGATCTCAGGGGGAAAGCTCTCAGTTTTTCCCCATCGAGGCTGATATTAGCTGCGGGCTTTTCATATATGACTTTTATGACGTTGAGGTATTTTCCTTCTATCCCGACTTTCTTGAGGGTTTTTATTAAGAAAGAATTCTGTATTTTGTCAAATGCTTTTTGTACATCTAATGACAGGATCATATGGTTCTGATCCTTTCTTCTGTTCTTGTGATCTATCACAATGATTTGCGAATATTGAAGCCCTGCATCCCAGGAATGAATCCCACTTAATCATGGTGAATAATTCTTTTGATATACTGTTGAATTCAATTTGCTAGTATCTTGTTGAGAATTTTTGTATCCATGTTCATCAAGGATATTGGCCTATAATGCTCCTTTTTAGTGGGTTCTCTGTCTGGTTTGGAAACCAAGGTAATGCTGGCATTACAGAATGAGTATGAAAGCTTTCTTTCCATTTCTGTTTTTTTTTTTTTGAACATCTCGAGAAGTATAGGTATTAATTCTGCTTTAAATGTCTGGTAGAATTCCCCTGGAAAGCTATCTGTCCCAGGATTCTTATTTCTTGGGAGATTTTTTTGGGGGAGATTTTTGATAAGTGATTCAATTTCTGGTTATGAGTTTGTTCAAATTTTCTATTTCTTCCTATTTGAGTTTTGATAGTGTGTGGGTGTATAGGAATTTGTCTATTTCCTCCAGGTTGTCCAGTTTGTTGGCATATAATTCTTAATAGTAATCTCTGATAATTGTTTGTATTTCTGTGGTGTTGGTTGTGATCTATCCTCTTTCATTTGTGATTTATCTGTTTAGATCCTCTCTATTTTCTTTTTGAGAAGTCTGGATAGGGGTTGATCAATGTTGCTTATTTTTTTTTTAAAGCCAACTCTTAGATTCATTGATCTTTTCTACTGTTTTTTTTTATTCTATATTGTTTATTTCTGCTCTAATGTTTATTATTTCTCTTCTTCTTCTGCCTTTGGGGTTTCTTTGCTGTTCTGCTTCTGGTTCCTTTATGTGTGCTGTTAGATTTTTTAGTTGGGATTTTTCTTATTTCTTGAGATAGGTCTGGATTGCATTGTATTTTCCTCTTAGGACTGCCTTTGCTGCATCCCAAAGGGTTTGGGCTGTCATGTTTTCATTTTCATTTGCTTCCATATATATATTTATTTCTTCTCTAATTGCCTGGTTAACCCATTCTTTAGTAGGATGTTCTTTAACCTCTATGCATTTGGAAGCTTTCTAAATTTATTCTTGTAGTTGATTTCAAGTTTCATAGCATCGTGATCAGAAAATATGCATGGTATGATCTCAATTCTTTTGTATTTATTAGGGGCTGTTTTGTGACCCGGTATGTGACCTATCTTGGAGAATGTTCCATGTGCACTTGAAAAGAATGTGTTCTGCTGCTTTTGGATGAAAAGTTCTGAATATATATGTTAAGTCCATCTGGTCCAGTGTATCATTCAAGGCCACTGTTTCTTTATGGATTTTCTGTCCAGATTTTCTATCCAATGTTGTAAGTAGAGTATTAAAGTTCCCTGCAATTACTGTATTCTTATCAATAATATTGCTTATGTTTGTGATTAATTAATTTATGTATTTGGGTAAATCCATGTTGGGAGCATAAACATTTATAATTGTTAGCTCTTCTTGATGAAGAGCCCCCGTAATAATGATATAAAGCCCTTCTTCATCTCTTGTTACAGGCTTTAGTTTAAAATATAATTTGTCTGATATAAGTGTGGCTACTCTGGCTTTCTTTTGACTTCCAGTAGCATGATAGATGGTTCTCCATCCCCTCATTTTCAATTTGAAGGTATCTTCAGATCTAATGGGTTTCTTATAGACAGCATATAGATGGATCTTGTTTTTTTTTTAAATTTTTTATGATACCCTATGTTTGTTGATTGGAGCATTTAGTCCATTTCCATTCAGAGTTATTATTGAAAGATATAGATTTAGTGTCATTGTGTTATCTGTAGGTTTTATGTTTGTGGTGATGTCTCTTGTTCTTTGTAGTCTTTGCAGCATTCAACTCACAGAGTTCCCCTTAGGATCACTTGCAGGGCTGGCTTAGTGGTCATGAACTCCTTCAGTTTTTGTCTGGGAGAGCCTTTATCTCTCCTATTCTGAATGACAGCCTTGTTGGATAAAGGATTCTTGACTGCATATTTTTCCTATTCAACACATTGTGTATTTCTTGCCACTTCTTTCTGGCCTGCCAAATTTCAGTAGATAGGTCTGCTACTGCCCTTATGTGTCTACCCTTGTAGGTTAAGGCCCGTTTGTTCATAGGGGCTTTCAGAATTCTTTGTTTATCTTTGTATTTTGCCTGGTTCAGTGTGATATGCCTTGGAGATGATCTATTCCTGTTAAATATGAAGGGAATTCTCTGTGCCTTCTGAATGTGGATGTCCATTTTCTTCCCCAGACTAGGAAAGTGCTCAGCCATAATTTATTTAGGTAAACCTCCGGCCCCTTTCTCTCCTTCCAGAACTCCTATGGTACAGATACTATTATGTTTTATTGAATAATTTAATTCTCTAATTATCCCCTCATGGTCTAGTATTTTCTTATCTCTCTTTTTCTCAGCTTCATTATTTTCCATAGTTTTATCTTCTACTTCACTTAATCTCCCTTCTGCCTCCTCTGTCCTTGCTGTCACTACATCTAGTTTATTTTGCACTTCATTTACATTTCCTCTTTTTATAGTTTATCTTTTGTTTATTTTTTTCCAATATATGAAATTTATTGTCAAATAGGTTTCCATACAACACCCAGTGCTCATCCCAAAAGGTGCCCTCCTCAATACCCATCACCCACCCTCCCCTCCTTCCCACCCCCCCATCAACCCTCAGTTTGTTCTCAGTTTTTAAGAGTCTCTTATGCTTTGGCTTTCTCTCCCACTCTAACCTCATTTTTTTCCTTCCCCTCCCCCATGGGTTTCTGTTAAGTTTCTCAGGATCCACATAAGAGTGAAAACATATAGTATCTCTCTTTCTCTGTATGGCTTATTTCACTTAGCATCACACTCTCCAGTTCCATCCACGTTGCTACAAAGGGCCATATTTCATTCTTTCTCATTGCCATGTAGTACTCCATTGTGTATATAAACCACAATTTCTTCATCCATTCATCAGTTGATGGACATTTAGGCTCTTTCCATAATTTGGCTATCATTTACAACATTTCCTAATTGGTTGTGACTATTTCTTAGTTCTTTGATCTCTACAGGAATAGATTCTCTGTTGCCTTCTATTTTTTTCAAGCCCAGCTATTTGTCTTAGGACTATAATTCTAAATTCTTACTCAGTTATATTGTTTATATCTGCTTTGAGCAATTATCTAGCTGTAATTTCTTCCTGGAATTTCTTTTGAAGAGAATTCTTCTGTTTTGTCATTTTGGCTAGTTTTCTGTCCCTTATGTGTTTTAATACTTGTTATGAATCCTGCAACCATAAGCACTACTATATTAAAGAGGGGTCGGGGTGCCTGGGTGGCTCAGTCGGTTAAGCGTCCGACTTCGGCTCAGGTCATGATCTCACGGTCTGTGAGTTCGAGCCCCGCGCCGGGCTCTGTGCTGACAGCTCAGAGCCTGGAGCCTGTTTCAGATTCTGTGTCTCCCTCTCTCTCTGCCCCTCCCCTGTTCATGCTCTGTCTCTCTCTGTCTCAAAAATAAACATTAAAAAAATTTAAAAAAATAAATAAAAAGGGGTCATATGCTATTCAGGACTTGGCTCTTCAGAGGTGTTTTGGAGTGTTTCATGCTCTCTGTTTTTGTGACTCTGGTTGCTTTATCTCCCTACTCATAGTGGTGGATTGTACCTTCCACCAGGTATGCTTTGATTTGTTCATTGAAGTATCCCTGGAAAAAAATTTAATAAAAGGGAGGGGTGGTAGAAGAGGCCTTATCCAACACAAAGAGAGAAATGACAAGGGCAGGGAAAAGGAAAACAAGCAAACAAACAAAATTGACCAGGCAGAGTATCAGAGAAACCATATGGCTTAGGCCAGAGAGAGAGAGAGAGAGAGAGAGGAAAATAAAGAAGAAAGAGATACAGAAGAGGTGTAAAAAGAATAGATTCAAAATGTCTGCATAAAGAAACCAACAGTCAGAGTAACCAGACAAGAGAAAGGAAGAAATAAGAGGAAGAAAAGGAAGAATATATATATATATTCATGCAAAACCACTGTACCGGTATCTGATGGTGCCTTGGAACTGGTGGCTGCAGGGGTTTGGTCAGTGTCACTCTTGCTCTGTTAGATACACAGTTACCAGGCATGAAGGGACATGGTTTGGTGTAGGTGGGTCCTGCCTCCACTGTGGGCCAGTTGTCCCTTCCCTGAAACCCCACCTTGTTGGTGATGGGGAGAAAATGGTGGCAACCCAGTCTCTCCTCCCCAGACTGGGTGTCCCAAACCAGTCTGTTCAGGCCATCTTCACAGTGCCAGGCGGGTGCTAGTGAGCCAGTTCTATTTTGCTCCATAGTCTTCTGTGCCTCTCAGGTGCTCGGCTAGGAATCAAACCCTGATGTCTTAAAGGATCCCACTCCAGTATGTTTTGGTTCCAGGGAAGTGCCACTCCTCCCAGTCAGCCAACTAAGGGCCTCTGGCTCCTCACAGTGCTGAGTGGGCATGAGCAGCCCGCTACCTCCCACTACACCGTCTCCCAGATCTCCCTGGTGCTCTGCTGGGATTCAGCCCTGATGTCTTAAAGGATCCCACTCTGTGAGCCCTGGTTCTGGGGTACTGTCATTCTGCCAGGCAACTGACAAAGGGCCTCTGGCTGGCCTGCAGGGTCTTTTGTTCTCGGAATGACTATTTACCTTCTTCCCACAGCACTCAAGGGAGAGGATTGCCCTCTCTGGCTATGCCTGGAGCCAGCTACTGAGCTTGGATCTGGTTCCCTTCCTCTCCAAATGCACGAATAGGGCACAGAAAGTCCTGCTTTAGAAATTGGTTCTTTCTCCATCTTTTGCATTCCCCAGTCCGTGGTTTTTCTCTTGTTCAAGTAGAATCCTACACTTCCAGAGCCTGTCTTCTTCTTCCCTTTGTCTCTCCACAGAAGGGAATCTCTTCCCTCCATTCCTGTGCCACCCATTCTGTTTCTTCCAGTTTGCAATCATGCACCTATGGCCCACCAAGTTGTCCCCTTGGGCCTCTGGAGATGTTTCTGTCACTCTATAGTCAAGATTCCTGGAATTCCAAGTCTTCTGGCCTCAATACTGCTGTGTTTGAGGGACAAGGGAACTTCAGTTCCCCTACTTCTCCATCATGTTGACTCCTCCTCCCCTAACTCATACGTTGAAGCCTTAGCCCCCAGTACCTCAATATGTGACTGTATTTGGAGATAGAGCCTTCAAAGAAGTCAATAAAATAAGTCTGTTACAGTGGGTTCTGATATAGTTTGGCTGATATCTTTATAAGAAAGTATTTGGACACAAAGAGAGACACTAGGGGTGCATATGCACTGAGGGGCAACAATGTAAAAAGAGAGCAAGAGGATAGACATCTTGAATCCAAGAAGAGAAGCCTCAGAATATTTATTTATGACATCTCAATCATAGACTTTCAGTCTCCATAATTGGGAGAAAAAATTAGTGTTTAATGCACTCATTCTGTGGCAGCCCTAGCAAATTACCATAAACATTATACAGAATAAAAAGGAAGATTAATATGTGTTTGTCCATAGGTGACATAGTTGTCTGTGTAGAAAATATGAAAGAGTTGCCAAAATACCCTTATAAAACTAATAAGATATGTAGGAGTGTTGCAGGATACATGGTTAATATACAAAAGTTAATTGCTTTCTATACCACCAATGAGCAAGTGGAATTTAAAATTAAAAACACGATACTATTTATATTACAATTACCGGCAGTAACATATTTAGATGTCAATCCCACAAAATATGAACATGATCTCTAGGAATAAAAGTATAAAATTCTAATATAAGAAATCAAAGAAGATCTAACTATATGGAAAACTACTGAATGCTCCTGACAAGGAAAACTTAGCATTGTCAAGATGTCTTTTCTTCCCAACTTACTCTATTCATTCAATTCAATCTAAATCAAAATTCTAGCAGGTTATTTTTGTGTTATTGGAAAACTTTAGATATTAAATGAAGTTTATCTGAAAAAGGCAAGACACTAGAATAGCCAACACAATATCAAAGGAAAGAACAGAATCAGAGGAATGACAATACACAAATTCAACTATACACAACCATACGACTATACTCATCCAGACTGTGGTGCTGGTGAAAGAATGAATAGTCAATGAAATAGCGTAGAGAAACTAGAAATAGAGCCACACTGAAGAAGAAAAGCATAATGTTCTCAATAGGAAAGGAAAAGTGTTTGATACAATTCAACATGCATTTCTGATATTAAAAAAAACAAAATTAATTGAAAGTAGGCATAAAAGATAGAATTAAAGAAAAATTTTATAAACATTTTTAAATGTGGAATCATTGGAACCTTTCTATTTGAAACCAGGAATAAAGAAAAGATATCCACTACCAAAGACTCATCTTCATTTACCAAAGGATTATAACCAATGACATAAAAAAACAAATTAAATATATAAGGGAGGAAAAACACTCATTATTTTAAGATATAACTATCTTCTCAATAGGAAATTTATGTACACATTATGAGGGTAGAATCTTTTTAAATTTACTATTAATATTTGAAATTGATACCAAATTCGTAAATTTGGGTTTAGACCTTCGAGTTTTTGTGTGGTGAATATTATAACCATGAGTTATCCCCTTTAACAAGAAAGAATGTCATTATGCTATTTATGACTTGTTTTTTTATGTATGTAATGCTTTTATGAAAATTAATAATGGCCGTGTTGCTACTGATAATGAGTATTATATAATGAATAAAATATATTTATATTCAATCCATTTACCTACATATAATTTTAGGAAGATTGAGCTTTTCTTTTTGATCTATTAATCATTTTGTGGACTTGCAAACAAGGCTATTGAAATAACTGTGATGGGCTAATTAAACAGAGGGAGCACAAACATTATAAATAATTATTTATATCATAATTTCTCAATTGTTACCACTATGTCATCATGAATTACAAGGATTTGGAGCAACCATCTTAAAATCTCAAAAAATATTTATTTATTTAATTATTTAATGTTTATTTCTTTTTGAGAGAGAGAGAGAGAGAGAGCATGAGTAGGGCAGGGGTAGAGACAGAGGGAAACACAGGCTCTGAAGCAGGCTCCAGGCTCTGAGCTGTCATCACAGAGCCCAACACGGAGCTTGAACCCACAAGATGTGAGATCATGCCTAAACTGAAGTCGGATGCTTAACCAGCTGAGCCACCCAGGGACCCTTTCTCAAAAAATATTTTGAGTACAAAATACGTTTTAAAGTTTGTTTTCCATGTTAATTTGGTATCTTGAATTGGGGAAAGCGATTCCAAAAATATTATCAAATTTGGCTGGTCATTTATGAATATTTAAGTATAGATCATACATAGTTTGAAATAATATTGGAATCTTAACATTATTGAGTCCTCAGAAAAAAATTAATTGAACCAGGTTTATAGTTGGTGCTGCATGTGAGCTGATTCTCACATCAGCTGGAAATAGACTACTATTGCAGCATTCTAGTCCAGCTCAAAGTTATTTCATATATCACTTAGAAAGAAAATATTCAAAATAGGCACAATTTCAAGCTGCATAGTTATTTTCTTGTCTGGACTATAGTGTCAGACACATATTTTTAGGGTCAGTAGGCTAGTGGTTGACATGGATAACTAGGAACTTGAAATCAGCAAGCTTGAAGGATTACTGACATGGTGGTCTGTTTGTAGAGGGACCTGCCTGAATGGTAAAAGGAATTGAGAATATAAATTTCCCACATGAAAGCTCAGTAATTTATATCAGATATGAGGTAGCTTATCAATAATCTGCTGAAGGCAATGATCCATTATCTTCCAGATTCTTTGCCATCCAATTTATTGTTCATTCACTAAGTTCTCATCAATAATATAACCATAGTAGAAGAGATAGAACTCACAAAATGGATGGCTCAACATTGGCTGACCTGAAAATTATACATGCTAAGTGCACAATTTTCTGATAGTGGTTATCAAAAATATAGAGAGAAAACCAAGATGTCTACTGATGCATGAATGGATAATGTTGAATATGCATACAGTGGAACCTTATTTGTGATTAAAATGAAGGGAAATTCTGGCTTTTGATAACACTGATGAACATGGAAGACATAATGCTAAAAGAAAATGGCAATCCCAGACAAATATTCTATAATTCCTATTATATAAAGTATCTGAAAAAGTCAAGCTCTTAGAAGCAGAGAGTAGAATGGTGATTGCTGGGGTTGAGTAGAGGGGAAAATGAGGAATTGGCATTCAATTGGTTTCAACTTATTTAAATTATACAGAGGAACAAGTTCTAGAGATCCGTTGTAAAACATTGTGCCTATAGTCACAATACTGTGTTGTACACTTAAAACTTCTTTAAAAGGGAAGGTCTCATGGTAAATATTCTTACTACAATAAAAAAATTCTCCTGATAAATATAGTATAACCTGGGGCTATCAGCCAGTCATCATGCTTCAGTTTGATTACATTGATTTTTCCATGAAGGAGAAGTAGTGATTTGTCCAGGCTCTGCTCTAGTTATAATTTTGCCCTTCCTGCTCAAATTACTTCTGTCAATACCACTATATGAGATGCAACAAATGCCTTATTTGCTACCATGTCTATTGCACTAGGGCTTTGGTGTAAGACACTCACTTTACAAGAAGAGAAGTGAGGGGATACACTCCTATCCATGGGTTTCAAAGGAATTATCATCACCTCGTCAGACAGAATCAGGTGAACTCATGGAATGGTAGAATCACTTATTGAAGACTCCGTTTTCGGATATAACTGTCTGTCAGCACTTTACACAGTTGGGTTATTATCTCTAGGATACTGTATATATACTGCGTTAGCAAATAATACATGAAGTTATTTATTTCGTAATGTGACTATTGGCCCAAGTACCGTGGGTCAATGTTGGAATGTCAACTACCACTCTAAAACCTGTTAACCCACTTTTTTTTCCTTGCTGCCCCTATGACATTGGATTTTGCTGAGTTATTATACTTAATGCTCAACAGAGGGCTAATTTTACTGGGGGTCACAGCAATTGCTCCTGTCTCCTGGGTATTCATTTCACTGAACAGACGGGTAAACAAAATGCTTTGTATACTTTTGGGTACTGATAATGATTAGCAAACGATATTAATAGAAAAGAGAGGAGGAGGTATAGCAGTAATTAAGGAATTTTCCAGGATGCCTTCTAGCACCACCATGCCTGATGGTAAATATTAACGAACAAGTATGGTATGCTTTTGTACTTCTAATTATCAATTATCAATGACAAAATATAGCTAAAGAATAAATATGGAGAGTTTTAAGTGAAAGGGAAATGAACTTTATGACTAGGAATACAAATATCTCTACAAACATATTTCGTAATATAGTATTTTCTTTCACATTTATGTCAGTTTGCCTATGATAAGTTTTGCCGTAATGATAAATTGAAATGCTTCTTTTTCAGTGGAGAATTTCAAGTTGAAAGAAAATTTTGCTCCTTCTAAAGGATTCACACAAGAAAAGAAAAGAAAAGAAAAGAGAAGAAAAGGAAAGAAAAGGAAAAAAATCCAGCTGTTGTATGTATTTTGACACCTATTAAGTTTAGGCTCTTCTTTTTCCTTTCCTTTCCTTCTTCTTTCCTTTCCTTTCCTTTCCTTTCCTTTCCTTTCCTTTCCTTTCCTTTCCTTCTTTCCTTTCCTTTCTCTTTCTTTCTTATTTCCTCCAAATCGAGAGCATCTGTGATCCTGATGGAGCTTGGCTCTGGCACCTACGTACCTTAGTGACTTCTTATGCTTCCTTCTTTCCCAGGAGAACTATCTCCCAGAAGGAAAGAGAAAGCTCAATGCTGTAATTATTTGAAAAAGTTACACTGTTATGGCAAAACCAAAGACAGGATGGATAACTGGTGCTGATATTCTAGTAGATTATCAGAGATTCCAGATGGCTCAAGGCCTCTTACATATCCAAGACAATCTCCTTCACTTCTTTAAAAGCACTTAATATCCAAGAACGAAGGACAGAATATCCTGTGGATTGATTCCTCAGGTTCATTTTGCAAAACTATTGACTGGATCTGTTTCAGTCTTAGCAAAGCATCATTTAGAAAATTCACCTTGTGTCTCTTCTACAAAGGACCATAGCATTTTCCAAGAAGTCGACTACTTAAGAACAGTTGTTAATTAGAGCAATAAGGAGAATTAGTCTGATTTATCTATGGGAAGAACTAAAACTTGTATAATAACCATGCATTTGGAATTTCTTTGGGGGGGGTGATTAATTTTATCCTGACATAATGATTATTTAGTACTTGTAGCACAGTCATTAATTAACTTTATGTTTACCCTTTCTAGAATTAAAACAATTACAAGAGGAAAACATTGGGATTCTGCTGCTTCATTTTCAGAATCTGACAAATTACCAGACCATGTAAGGTAAGAGTACATCTTGAAACATGAAAGTTTTGGGGTGCCTGGGTGGCTCAGTCGGTTAAGCGGCCGACTTTGGCTCAAGTCATGGTCTCACGGTTCGTGAGTTTGAGCCCCACGTTGGGCTCTATGCTAACAGCTCAGAGCCTGGAGCCTGTTTCAGATTCTGTGTCTCCCTCTCTCTGACCCTCCCCTGTTCATGCTCTGTCTCTCCCTATCTCAAAAATAAACAAAACGTTAAAAAAAAAAAGAAATATGAGAATTTTGACAAATAATAAGTCTCAAACTGACTATTTCTTTATTGGCTACTCCAGGAAAGACTCCCTTTTCTAGGTATAAATGTCTTCAGGTATACTTATTAACATTAGAATAAGATTTATAGGAATAAATACGGATAATTAAAATGATGTACAATCTTACCCATTACAAGATGAGAGGAAATAAATAAAATATATGATTAAAAATATTTCATAACTTCTTCAGGCTCTATTCCCACTGTTTAAGTATCTTATGTCGTCTCTTCAGAACCTAAGTATTATATACTTAAAATTTTGCTCTTTTATAATACAATTATTTAAATATTTAAGGTTTATTTATTTATTTTTTTTATTTTTAAAAAAAAATTTTTTTTCAACATTTATTTATTTTTGGGACAGAGAGAGACAGAGCATGAACAGGGGAGGGGCAGAGAGAGACAGAGCATGAACAGGGGAGGGGCAGAGAGAGACAGAGCATGAACAGGGGAGGGGCAGAGAGAGACAGAGCATGAACAGGGGAGGGGCAGAGAGAGAGGGAGACACAGAATCAGAAACAGGCTCCAGGCTCTGAGCCATCAGCCCAGAGCTTGACGCGGGGCTCGAACTCACGGACCGCGAGATCGTGACCTGGCTGAAGTCGGACGCTTAACCGACTGCGCCACCCAGGCGCCCCTAAATATTTAAGTTTTGATGGAGGTGGTGAATAACGAAAATATAACAGGGAGACACCATAACACTTTTCTTTAGTGATCTCCTTCTGGGACAAATATTACACTTCTCTCAGATTTCATTATTCTTTTTAATATTTTAACAGTTTCTCTGATTCCTTCCCTCAACATAGAATCATTTATCCAAAAAGCCCATACACATATTATTTATTTTCAATCTAATTAGTGCCTAATATTTGGTATGCATTGTTGGATTGAACACAGAAAGATATGATAATTGATAATAGTTAATATTTGTCTAGTGCTTAGTTTGTCATAAATGATACTTATGTGCATTATCCTTTTTTTAAGTTTATTTATTTATTTTGGGCACCTGGGTAACTCAGTTAGTTAAGCGACTGACATTTGATCTCAGCTGAGGTCATGATCTCATGGTTTGTGAATCTGAGCCCCCTTCAGGCTCTATGCTGACAGCATGAAGTCTGCTTGGGATTTTCTCTTTCTCCCTCTCTCTTTATGCCTCTCCTCCCTTGCTCTCTTTCTCTCTACAAAATATAAGTAAACATTTAAAGTGAGGTTTATTTATTTATTTTGAGAGTGAGGGAGAGAGAGAACCCCAAGCATGCTGCATGCTGTCAGCGCAGAGACTGAAGCAGAGCTCGAACTCATAATCCATGAGATCATGACCTGAGCTGAGATCAAGGGTCAGTCGCTTAACCAGCTGAGCCACCCAGGTGCCTCTTATGTGCATGGTCTACGTATGTACCCCCAAGAAAACTGGGTAGTTATGTTGTTTTATCCTTGCTCTATGTGACGATACACTGGTATAGTAATTTGCCATATAATTACATCAGTAACTTAAAGAACATAAGGAGGTTGTACAGGAAACAAATAAGTTACATAAGTCACTTAGTCCAAGGTCCCAGTTGGTAAATGTGAGAAGCAGCACTGGATGTTCCCTTACTTAAATCTAAACCCATGCTAACCACCTCAGTATTTCAAAGTCCTCAAGTTTTTCTGATTCTGCATGTTCAAATATCATGCAGTATATACCTATATAAGAAATATTGACTGCTATTTGCCAGACACAGAACACTGTACTGAATTTATGGAGGACAGCTTGAAGTTTGATCTTAAGGAAGAACTTATGAATATTTAATATGCATATTAAAATGTGGTGATCATAGCTACCATCCTTGGGAGCATGATCTATGCAGAAGTGTCTTAACCTAGGTTGCAAATTGAAGAATTTATTTTGGAGATAAGAAACTTTAACTGAATTCTGAGGTACAAATAGAAGTAAGTCACCTAAAGGAACCAGAAGGGCTTATTATAAAAGGTGGTATCCTGCAGTGAATGAGAATGGAGGGATTCTGGAGCCAAGTTTTTACTCTACAAATTCGGATTCTGACACCAGTAGGTGGTATCAAGAGACTTAATTTCTCTGTATTTCAATTTCCCCTTCTGGAATATAATAGTACTCACCTCATATTATTGTTGTGTGGATTAAATGAGCTACTAAAAAGCATTTAGAAAAGTGGCTGGCAGGCCAAAAGTGCAACGTTATTGTTGTCGTTGTTTTTGTTATTATTATTGTTGTTATTATTTAGGCTGAAAAAGTTGCCATTATATTACTATAAGCAGTTCAAATTCTCAGTTGAGCTGTCTAGTAAATGAGGCATGACAGCTATGAAAGTCATATCCAGCGTAAAGAAGAATGCAGTCAACAATCTCTCATATGTATCTTTTGTTCAGCATTTTTCTCTAAAGTAACTTTTCCATCTACACTACCTGGAGGTCTCTTCTTTAAAAAATTCTGAGATTCAGGCTGAGTTAATGCAGGGAAATTATTCTTATGAAAGGGTTATGGATGCCCATCTGGGAGAGACATCTTAGCACATGAGTCCTGATATTATTTGTGTTTATGTGTGCACAACTTTGATCTTAGTGAGCAAATAACCTATACCACAATTCAAAGTTTCCATTACCTACAAAAAGTATTTGCACCTTTTAAGTAATTTTTTATTAAAGTAATTCACTTTCTCTAGATCTGTTTACATGTAATATAAGTCCTCAAAGATAGGGTTTCCTGAAGGAGGCTACTAAATCCCCTAATATATCCAAATGCAGACACTGTAATTCCTTCCCAAATGTCATGTGTTAAATTATTTGTGGTCTCTTTCCAGTCACCTTTTCATGACAATGAATTTATTGCACAAATCATGAGTCAGAAACATACACAGAAGTAATACTTGCAAATGTGAAAGGTCCTTGGGTGGAAGGAAACTGTATTAGATTCAAGGGAAAACATCTAATCCACCATTGCAGAAAGAAGGACATAAAACTAACATTTTGATTCATCCTCAGTTTCAATGGCTTAAAGTGAAGTCACATTAATTTTATAAAGTTAACAAGAATAATGATTATACAATGGCTTTGTAATCCTAATTCTGCAATGGTCAAAGGGCTATGTTCAAGCCCAGAATTCGTTTGTTTATTTTTCCTTGTGCCTGTCAGCAGGTTTCTGCCATGGGTGACAGGGGACCAGACAATCACTCGGAAGTGACTGACTTCATCCTTGTAGGCTTCAGGGTCCGCCCTGAGCTCCACATTCTCCTCTTCCTGATCTTTCTGCTTGTGTATGCCATGATCCTCCTAGGGAATGTTGGGATGATGACCATTATTATGGCCGATCCCCGGCTGAACACACCCATGTATTTCTTCCTGGGCAACCTGTCCTTCATTGATCTCTTCTATTCGTCTGTTATTGCACCCAAGGCCATGATCAACTTCTGGTCTGAGAGCAAGTCCATCTCTTTTGCAGGCTGTGTGACCCAATTCTGTCTCTTTACCCTCTTCATCGTGGCAGAGGGATTTCTCCTGGCAGCCATGGCCTATGACCGCTTCATTGCCATCTGCAACCCACTCCTCTACTCTGTGCAGATGTCAGCACGTCTCTGCACTCAGTTGGTGGCTGGTTCCTATTTATGTGGCTGCATCAGCTCGGTTCTTCAGACCAGTATGACATTTACTCTGTCCTTTTGTGGTTCTCGGGCCATTGACCACTTTTACTGTGACACTCGCCCACTTCAGAGGCTATCTTGTTCTGACCTCTTCATCTCTAGAATCATTTCCTTTTCCTTATCCAGCATCATCATCTTGCCTACCATCATAGTTATTATTGTTTCTTACTTGTATATTGTGTCCACCGTTCTCAAGATACGCTCCTCTGAGGGACGTAAGAAAGCATTCTCCACTTGCAGCTCACACCTGGGAGTCGTGAGTGTGCTGTACGGTGCTGTGTTTTTTATGTATCTCACTCCTGACAGATTTCCTGAGCTGAGTAAAGTGGCCTCTTTGTGTTACACCCTAGTCACTCCCATGTTGAATCCTTTGATTTACTCCCTGAGAAACAAAGATGTCAAAGAAGCTCTAAAAAAACTTCTGGAGAAGAAAAATCCTATTCTTTGATTATTGTTTTTTTTCCTCCATTGATTTTGTGGCTATTTCTTTCATACTCCTTGTGTCCATTAATGAAAGTTATTGCATTAAACATCATAAATATCTTATTGTAACTGTTTTCTGGTGAGGTACCTGGAACATTGTTCATCTTGAATGTCTCAGATATTGGAGATGTCCTGGGTGTTAGAGAAACATTTTTCACAATAATCCTTCCCACTATCTCAAATAACATTCTGTTTCACAAAATTGATCTGTATTTCTTTAATGGCTGCTGCTGAGCATGACTTTTCTGTTAATATAGTGTATAAGCAATGTTTTGTGAGCTGATTGTTTTGGAATTTCTCTTTCCATAGCATAATCACTAATATTGACAAGAATATCCTACTTATTTTTAAAAATAATATGTTTTCCAATTACATAACTACTTTGTTTTAGCATGTTATGTAGTAATTGAATTTTCTTTTTGAATCAGTGATGTGTACTATGTCAAGAGGAAGTGATAATAACATAAATAATACATAATCTTTGGTATAAAGATTAATTTGGAAATTTTTACATGAAATGATCAGGCATTGTAGAGTATTCTAAGACACTGTTAGTTGCTAAATCTGAATATAAAGAACCAAAAAGGAAGATAGAAACTTGCAAACATTGTTGAGCAATCATTGCCTCCATTTGGGTTATCATACATTGTTTTCCTAGGTTAATTATTGTGAAGAATATTTAATAAAGGAATAAAGCAAGTTAGTCATTAACATAGTGTGTTGTCCAAAATTTACTCATCTATGCCTATGAATATTTATATATTTGATTAATTTATTGACAGTGTAATATGTCTTATGGTAGGCTTGGGTATAAATAACCTTATTTATATATTATATTAATTATATTATATTATTATTATATTATTATTATATTATATTATATTATATTATATTATATTATATTAATATAAAGAGTAAATAAATTATTATATTTCTATTCTATTCTATTCTATTATTTAAAGAATATTATATATTCTTTTTTTTTAATTTTTTTTTCAACGTTTATTTATTTTTGGGACAGAGAGAGACAGAGCATGAACGGGGGAGGGGCAGAGAGAGAGGGAGACACAGCATCGGAAACAGGCTCCAGCCTCCGAGCCATTAGCCCAGAGCCTGACGCGGGGCTCGAACTCACGGACCGCGAGATCGTGACCTGGCTGAAGTCGGACGCTTAACCGACTGCGTCACCCAGGCGCCCCAAGAATATTATATATTCTTTAGGTAGCTTACAATTCAGTGTGAAAATCACATCCTTGTATGCACAAGTAATCCAAATCCACAGATTTTTATGCCAAGGGTAAACATACAGATTTCAAAGTGGGGTACCTGCGAGTGTTTTCTGGCAATAAGGGAAAGTCTTCATGCTGTATTGAAGATCTATTTACAGGGAATAAGATTGGAGTCAGTATACTGTTATATTAGTTCATGTTATTGATGTGGGCTTGAAGTATACTAATGTAATTGAAAAAAAAGGTGATTTGAAAAATTGTAGGTTAGACACACAGAACTAATTAATTGCTTAGTGTGAGGGGAGTACATGAAGGGAGGTATGTCTCACCATTTTTGGTCATGTATGATGTTTCTGGTGATGGTACCAACAGATAAAAAGTTAAGGAACTCTTAGCAAATTAGTACTAGAGGGGCATTTCTTTAACTTGAAAGGGAACATCTATTAAAACCTACAGCTGAGATTATATTTAATGATGATGAAATAGAAGCTTTTCCACTAAGATAGGAATCAGGCAAAGATGTCCCCCTTCACCATATCTCTTCAGCACCCTTTTTGGGTGTCTTAGAAAATGTAATAGACAAAAAAGACATAAAAGTATTATGGGCTGAATGATGTCTCTCCAAATTCACATGTTGAAGCCCTGACCCCCAGTATCTCAGTATGTGATTATATTTGGAGATAGAGCCTTCAGGGAAATAACCTAAAGAAGGCTGTTACAGCTGGGTTATAATACAGTGTGGCTGTGTGTTTATAAGAAAATAGTAGGACACACAGAGAGGCACTAGAGGTGCATATGCACTGAGGGAACACCATCTGAAGAGGTAGGAAGAGGGCAGACATCTGAAAATTAAGGGCAGAAGCCTCAGAATATTTACTTAGGACACCTTGATTTTGGGCTTCCAGTCTTCAGAACTGGGAGAAAAAAAAATTGGTGGTTAAGGCATCCTGTCTGTGGTGTTTTGTTATGGCATCCCTAGCAAATTACCATAAAGCATTAAACAGCGTGAAAGGAAGAATAAATCAATCTTTGTTCACAGGTGACAGTTGTATATGTAGGAAATCTGAAATAATTGCCCAAACACCCTCCTAAAACTAATAAGAAATATAGGAGTGTTGCAGGATACAAGATTACTGTACAAAAGTTAATTGCTTTACATATACCAGCAATGAGCAAGTACAATTTAAAATTAAAATCACAATGCTATTTATATTATCACTTTCCCTAACAAAATGCTTAGGTATAAATCTCAAAAAATATGTATAAGATCTCTAGGAGGAAAAGTATAAAATTATAATGAGAGAAATCAAAGAAGAACAATATAAACGGAGAACCATTGAATGTTTAAGGAGAGGAAGACAATATTGTGAAGATGTCATTTCTTGGAGGAAGGAAGATATGCACATGGCAGATAAACATATGAAAAGGTGTTCCCTATCATATACAATCAGGGAATGTCACATAAAACAATGATGGGATACCACTATTTACCTATCAGAATAACCAGAGTGCAGAATACTGACAACATCAAGTCATTGCATGTGGAGCAACAGGAACTCTTAAGCATTGCTAGTGGGTAATGCAAAATAGTACAGCCACTTTTGTAGACAGTTTGGCAGTTTCTCACAAAACTAAACACACTCTTACTGATCTATGATCTAGCAAATATATTGCTTGGAATTTATTCAAAGGAGCTGAAAATTTAGGTCTGTCCCAAACCAGCACATGGAAGTTTATGGAAGCTTTATTGATAATTGCCAAAATTTGGAGGCAACCAAGAATTTCTTCAGTAAGTGAATGGATAAATAAACCATGGTATATTCAGGGAATAAAATTTATTTAGTCCTAAAAAAATTGAACTATCAAGCTGTGAAACGACCAGGAGGAATCTCAAATCCTTATTACTGAGTGAAAGAAGCCAATCTGAAAAGAATACCTTATGTATGAATCCAAATATGGCATTCTGCAAAAGGCAAAACTATAGAGTGAGGAAGAAGATAAGTGGTTGCCAGGGCTGTGGGTGGAGGAAGGGATGAACAGCAAGGTAGGAAAGATTTTTAGGGCAAAAGATTGTATGGCTCCATCATTATGGATACATATCATTTATTATGTGTCCAAATCCATAAAATATATGATACCAAGGGTGAACCCTAAGCAAACTGGATTTTTGATGATAATAGGTGTCACTATAGGTTCATCAGTTGTAATAAACATACCAATCTGGTGGGGAATGTTGGCAGTGGAGGAAGGTATGCATGTGTGGGGTCAGGGGATATCTGGTAAATCTGTCTAGGTTAAATTTCTCTAAAAAATTGAAGTCTTAATTAAAAAAGAAACAAAAAGAAAGAACAGTATACTATTCCTACTACACCCATATTAGAATTACCAAAATAGAAATCACTGACTCCACCAAATGTTGGCAAGATTGCAGAGGAAAAGCAATCCTCACTCATTGCTATGGTGAATGCAAAATGGTACAGGTAATTTGGAATAAAGTTTTTCAATTTCATACAAAACTAAACATACCCTTACTATAAAATCCAGCAATTGTCTTCCATGATATTTAGCCAAACAAGTTGAAAATGCTCATGTCCACACAAGAACCTACACATTAATGTTTCTAGCAGCTTTATTCATAATTGCAAAAACATGGAAATAACCAAAATGCCCTTCAGTAGGTGAATGAATAATAGACTGTGATACATCCAGACAACGGAATAATATTCAGCCCTAAAAAGAAATGAGCTCAGGGATGCTTCAGTCGGTGAAGCATCTGACTCTTGATTTCGACTCAGGTCATGATCCTAGGGTCCTGGGATCGAGCCCCACACCAGGCTCTGTTCTAGGTGGGGAGCCTGCTTAAGATTCTCTCTAGGAGGAGCCAAGATGGCAGAACAGCTTGGAAGTTTTTTGTGTGTCCCGCATCCATGAAATATAGCCAGACCAACATTAAACCATCCTGCACACCTAGAAAACTGATTTGAGGATTAACACAACAATCTGCACAACCTAAACCACAGAATTCAGCAGGGACCCAGCGCAGAGAGGTGAACATGGGGAGAGAGAAGCTGCAGAGGGCAGGGAGCCACTTTTGTCTGTGGAGAGAGGTTGGAGGCAGAGGGATGGTGGGGAGAATATGGGAAAAGCACCTCTCCCCAAAAGCAGCTGGAGAGAAAGTGGAAAATTGGAAACAGCCATAGTGACTGAACTAAAAAGGGAGAAAAGAGAAAGGAGAAGGTTTAAATTCCATTAAGACTGTAAACAGCAGGAGTGCAGAGTCTGCAACTCCGCAACTCGATACCTGGCGATGCTCTGGTGGGAAGGGCAAATCCCCAGGACCAGAGTGGGGTCTGGGAGGTTCTTGGGCCACACAGGGAGAAGCAGTTCCACTGCTGGAAGGACATTTGGTAGATGTTGTGAGGACATTTGGGCCCAGAAGACCCCAGAGAATGGCCACAGTGGCTGGTGCTGGAACAAGGTCATTGGGGGTGAAGCCTGGTGCCAGATGTGTGTTGTGATTTTCCATAATCCCTGAGGCACTGCTGCTACACTGTCTCATGAACTTTTTCTGGGGCAGGATGGCACCTGGCCACAGTCTTTGGGCATTGGCAGCAGCATGGTCCTGCAAATATTCCTGGGTGTGGCCATCACCTGGCCTTTGTTTGGTGACACCCTCTGCAGAGGGGCTGCACAGGTCAAAGCCGCAGTCCCTCAGAAGTGGGGGTTCGGGGAAGGCAGCTGGATCAGAGACAAAACTCGGGAGGGAGGTGCTGCCTGGGGCTTGGTCATGGATGGTATGGAGGCAGTGAGTGTACAGAAGCCAAAGATGAAGGACGGGTGGGGGTTGCTGATCAGGGAGAACAGAGTTGTGACACTAGACACTGGATAGCTGGTTGACCCCATTTTCACCGCTCTTGTGCAGGTACATAAACACCTACAAATGCTACAATCTACCCCAGTAGGCTAGCAGCGCCATCTGGCGGAGAACGGAGCCATTACACTAAGCCCCACCCAACTGGGCCATCCTCTCTTCAAAAACACAAGTCTCGCCGCCTGCTTACTTTATTGACTATAAAGTGCTTCATTGTTTGACTTTCAGGGGAAAAGGAAATAATTTCAGTCACATTTCAGTCTGTTAGCTGGTCCATCTATTCAATTTTCTTTCTTTTTTTAATTTCTTTTCTTTTTCTTGAATACAGAAAGAGAAAAAATTCATTTTTATTTTCAGTTTTTATTAAAAATATTTTCTTTAATTTTTTCTACTATATTTTTTACTTTTGTGCAAAATTTTTAAATTCTATTTTACTTCCATCATTTTATTTTAGTCTACTTCAGTGTATTCATTTTTTTCAAATTTTCAAATGATATCCTTTTTTTTCTTTTGTTTTTCTCTTTTTTCTCTAATCTATCAAGTCCCTTTCAACAACCAGACCAAAACACACCTAGAATGTAGCATCATTTATTCGATTTTTGTGTGTGTGTGTTTGTTTTACATTTTTAAATTTTAATTTTCTTCTACCTCATTAATTCCTTTTATCCCTTCAAAATGACAAAAAAAAAGGAATTCACCCCAAAAGAAAGAGCAGGAAGAAACGACAGCCAGATACTTAACCAACACAGATACAAGCAAGATATCTGAAGCAGAATTTAGAATCATGATAATAAGAATACTAGTTGGAGTCAAAAATAGATTAGAATCCCTTTCTGTGGAGATAAAAGAAGTAAAAGGTAGTCAGGATGAAATAAAAAATGCTATAACTGAGCTGCAATCTCTAATGGATGCCAAGGCAGCAAGGATGATGAGGCAGAACAGAGAATCAGTGATATAGAGGACAAACTTGTGGAGAATAAATAATGAAGCAGAAAAAAAGAGGGAGATTAAGGCAAAAGAGCATGATTTAAGAATTAGAGAAATCAGTGACTCATTAGAAAGGTACATCAGAATCATAGGGGTCGCAGAAGAGGAAGAGACAGATATAGAGGTAGAAGGGTTATGTGAGCAAATCATAGTGGAAAACTTTCCTAACCTGTGGAAAGACACAGACATCAAAATCCAGGAAGCACAGAGGACCCCCATTAGATTCAACAAAAACCGACCATCAACAAGGCATATCATAGTCCAATTCACAAAATACTCAGGCAAAGAGAGAATAGTGAAAGCAGCAAGGGGGAAAAAGTCCTTAACCTATAAGGGAAGACAGATCAGGTTTGCAGCAGACCTATCCACAGAAACTTGGCAGGCCAGAAAGGAGTGGCAGGATGTATTCAATGTGCCGAATCAGAAAAATATGTAGCCAAGAATTATTTATCAAGCAAGGCTGTCATTAAAAATAGAAGGAGAGATAAAAAGTTTCCCAGACCAAAAAAAAAAAAAAAAAATTAAAGGAGTTTGTGACCACTAAACCAGCCCTGCAAGAAATTTTAAGGAGGACTCTCTGAGGGGAGAAAAGACGAAAAATAAATAAATAAATAAATAAATAAATAAATAAATAAATATCAAAAGCAGCAAATATTAGAAAGGACCAGAGAACACCAACAGAAACTCCAACTCTACAAACAACATAATGGCAATAAATTTATATATTTTAGTACTCAGTCTAAATGTCAATGGACTCAATGCTCCAATCAAAAGACATAGGGTAACAGAATGGATAAGAAAACAAGATCCATCTATATGCTGTTTACAAGAGACCCACAAGAGACCTAAAGGCACCTTCAGATTGAAAGGAAGGAGATGGAGAACCATCTATCATGCTAATGGTCAACAAAAGAAAGCCAGAGTAGCCATATATATCAGATGGTCTAGACTTTAAAATAAAGACTGTATCAAGAGATGCAGAAGGGCATTATATCATAATTAAAGGGTTTATCCACCAAGAAGACCTAACAATTATAAACATTTATGCACCAAATGTGATAGCACACAAATATACAAATCAATTAATCACAAACATAAAGAAACTCATTGATAGTAATACCATAATATTAGGAGACTTCAACACCCCCCTCACAGCAATGGACAGATCATCAAATCAAAAATCAACAAGGAAACAATGGCTTTGAATGACACATTGGACCAGATGGGCTTAACAGATATATTCAGAACATTTCATCCTAAGGCAGCAGAATATACATTCTTCTCCAGAGCACATGGAACGTTCTCCAGAATAGACCACATACTGGGACACAAATCAGCCCTAAGCAAGTACAAAAAATCAAGATCATACCGTGCATATTTTCAGACCACAATGCTATGAAACTCTAAATCAACTACAAGAAAAAATTTGGAAAGGTAACAAATACTTGGAGACTGAAGAGCATCCTACTAAAGAATGAATGGGCTAACCAAGAAATTAAACAGGAAATTAAAAAGTATATGGAAGCCAATGAAAATTCTAACACCACAACACAAAACGTAAGGGACGCAGCAAAGGTGGTCATAAGAGGAAAGTCTATAGCAATCCAGGCCTTCCTAAAGAAGGAAGAAAGATCTCAGATACACAACCTAACCTTACACCTTAAGGAGCTGGAAAAAGAACAGCAAATAAAACCCTAAACCAGCAGAAGACAGGAAATAATAAAGATTACAGCAGAAATCAATGCTATTGAAACCAGAAAAACAGTAGAACAGATCAATGAAACCAGAAGCTGGTTCCTTGAAAGAATTAACAAAGTTGATAAACCCCTAGCCAGTTTGATCAAAAATAAAAAAGAAAGGACCCAAATAAATAAAATCAAGAATGAAAGAAAAGTGATCACAACAAACACAGCAGAAATAAAAACAATAATAAGAGAATATTATGAGCAATTATATGCCAAAAAATGGGAAATCTAGAAGAAATAGACATATTCCTAGAAACATATACACTACCAAAACTGAAACAGGAAGAAATAGAAAATTTGAACAGATCCATAACCAGTAAGGAAATCAAATTAGTAATACAAAATCTGCCAAAAAACATCCAGGGCAAGATGGCTTTCGAGGAGAATTCTACCAAACATTTAAGGAAGAGTTAACACCTATTCTCTTGAAGCTGTTCCAAAAAATAGAAATGGAAGGAAAACTTCCAAACTCATTTTATGAAGCCAGCATTACTTTGATTCCAAAACCAGACAGAGACCCCACTAAAAAGGAGTACTACAGACCAATTTCCCTGATGAACATGGATGCAAAAATCCTCAAAAAGATACTAGCTAACTGGATGCAACAATACCTTAAAAGAATTATTCACCATGACCGAGTGGGATTTATACCTGGGATGCAGGGCTGGTTCAATATCTGCAAAACAATTAACGTGATTCATCACATCAATAAAAGAAAGGACAAGGATCATACCTCAAGATCATAAAAGCCATATGTGAACGACCCAATGCTAATATCATCCTCAATGGGGAAAAACTGAGAGCTTTCCCCCTAAGGTCAGAAACAAGACAGGGATGTCCACTCTCACCACTGTTATTCAACATAGTATTGGAAATCTTAACCTCTGCAATCAGAACACAAAGAAAGAAAAGGCATCCAAATCGGCCAGGAGGAGGTCAAACATTCACTCTTCGAAGATAACATGATAATCTATATGGAAAACCCTAAAGAATCCACCAAAAACTGCTAGAACTAATTCATGAATTAAGCAAAGTTGCAGGATATAAAATCAATGCACAGAAATCAGTTGCATTCCTATACACCAACAACGAAGTGACAGAAAGAGAAATCAAGGAATCGATCCCATTTACAGTTGCACAAAACACCATAAAATACCTAGGAATAAATCTAACCAAAGAGGTGAAAAATCTATACAATGGAACTATAGAAAGCTTATGAAAGAAATTGAAGACACACAAAAAAATGGAAAAAGATTCCATGCTCCTAGATAGGAAGAACAAATATTGTTAAAATGTCGATGCTACCCAAAGCAATCTACATATTCAATGCAATCCCTATCCAAATAACACCAGCATTCTTCACAGAGCTAGAACCAATAATCCTAAAATTTGTATGGAACCAGAAAAGACCCCGAATAGCCAAAGCAATCTTGAAAAAGAAAACCAAACCAGGAGGCATCACAATCCCGGACTTCAAGCTGTATTACAAAGCTGTAATCATCAAGACTGTATGGTACTGGCACAAAAACAGACATTCAGATCAATGGAACAGAATAGAGCACCCACAAACGTATAGGAAACTAATCTTTGACAAAGCAGGAAAGACTATCCAATGGAATAAAGACGGTCTCTTCAGCAACTGGTGCTGGGAAAACTTGACAGTGACATGCAGAAAAATGAACCTGGACCACTTTCTTACTCCATACACAAAAATAAACTCAAAATGGATGAAAGACCTCAATGTAAGGCAGGAAGCCATCAAAATCCTCAAGGAGAAAGCAGGCAAAAACTTCTTTGATCTTGGCCGCAGGAACTTCTTACTTAACATGTCTCTGGAGGCAAGGGAAACAAAAGCAAAAATGAACTACTGGGACCTCATCAAAGTAAAAATCTTCTGCACAGCGAAGGAAACAATCAGCAAAACTAAAAGGCAACTGATAGAATGGGAGAAGATATTTGCAAATGACATATCAGATAAAGAGTTAGTATCCAAAATTTATAAAGAACTTATCAAACTCAACACCCAAAAAACACCAAATAATCCAGTGAAGAAATGGGCAAAAGACATGAATAGACACTTCTCCAAAGAAGACATCCAGATGGCCAACCAACACATGAAAAAATGCTCAACATCACTCATCACCAGGGAAATACAAATCACAACCACAATGAGATACCACCTTACACCTGTCAGAATAGCTAACATTAACATCTCAGGCAACAACACATGTTGGCGAGGATGCGGAGAAAGAGGATCTCTTTTGCTCTGTTGGTGGGAATGCGGGCTGGTCAGCCACTCTGGATAACAGTATGGAGGTTCCGCAAAATACTAAAAATAGAAATACCCTATGACCCAGCAATTGCACTACTAGGTATTTATCCATGGGATACAGGTGTGCTGTTTCAAAGGGGCACCTGCACCCAATGTTTTTAGCAGCACTATCAACTATAGCCAAAGTATGGAAAGAACCTAATGTCCATAGATGGATGAAAGGATAAAGAAGACGTGGTATACATATACAATGGGGTATTACTCGGCAATGCAAAGAATGAAATCTTGTCATTTGCAACTATGCGGATGGAACTGGAGGGTATTATGTTAAGTGAAATTAGCCAGAGAAAGACAAAAATCATATGACTTCACTCATATGAGGACTTTAAGAGACCAAACAGATGAACATAGGGAAGGGAAACAAAAATAATGTAAAAACAGAGAGGTAAACAAAACATAAGAGACTCACAAATATGGAGAATAAAACAGAGGGTTACTTGAGGGGGTGTGGGAGGGACAATGGGCTAAATGGGTAAGGAGCACTAAGGAATCGACTCCTGAAATCATTGTTGCACTACATGCTAACTAATTTGGATGTAAATTAAAAAAATAATAAAATTTAAAAAAAATTAAAAAAAGAATACCTTTTGTATTTAATTTGTTTATTTACAACACTTCTTTTTTAGATAACTTTCTTTATATCTTTCTTTTTTTCCCATTTTTTTCTGTTGAGACCCAAAAAGTTTTTATGTAAAACATGAATTTAAGGACACCGTACATTTTCATAGTTGATAGGCACCCCTGGAGGCTATTTTGGCCATTCCCCTGCCTCTTAAAACCAACCAGTCAACATTTCTGTTAACATTTAATGTGTTTTTTTAAATGTTTACTCATTTACTTTGAGAGAGAGAGGGAGATATAGATATAGATAGAGAGAGGGAGAGAGAGTGTGCACACGCATGAATGGGGGAAGAGCAGAAAGAGAAGGGAGAGAATGCCAAGTAGGCTCTGCTGTAAACACAGAGCCCATCTCGAGCTTGATTTCACACTGCGAGATAGTGACATGAGCTGAAATCAAGAGTTGGATGCTCAACTGACTGAGCCACCCAGGCGCCCTTGTTAACATTTAATGTTTTAAAGAAAGTAGACATTGTAGAAACTGAACTAAATTCACTTTAATATACATACTACCATGGTCACAACGTGTCTTAAAATTACATCAAAATTAGTGAAACCGTAGCAGTAGCAACAACAGAAATTACATGAGTTGTGATGAAGCATTGTATAATTTAATTCATATATAATTTAATTTATTGTAATGATATTTATATATATAGAGAGAAAATCATAAGTTTTTAAAATTAAAAGACATTTCTATTGTATGTTAATTTTTGGATTTACCATAAGCCAATTTTCTTTTACATATTATGGTAGCGTTGGTTTTTAATTAAAATTTTTTCATTTGGGTATAGTTGACAAACAATGTTATATTAGTTTCAGGTGATTTGACAAGTTTATACATTATGCTATGTTCACCACAAGGATAACTACCTTATAGCCTATTAAACTGCTATTACAATATCATTGACTGTATTGCTTGTACTGTGTTTTTAGTCCCATGTCTTACCCATTCTGTACCTAAAGGCCCATATCTCTCTCTCCCTCGCATTCATTTTGCCTAACCTTCTGCCTAACCCCTTCCCCTCTGGCAATGGTCAGTTTGTTCTCTGTATTTATAAATCTGATTCTGTTTTTTGTATGTTTGTTCATTTTTTAAAAGTTTAATTTTATTTATTTTGAGAGAGAGAGAGAGAACAGGCACAAGCTGGAGAGAGGCAAAGAGAGAGAATTCCAAGCAGGCTCCCCACCAGCTGCATGTGGAGCCCAACATGGAGCTCAAACCCATGAACCATGAGATCATGACCTAAGCCAAAACCAAGAGTTGGATGCTTAACCAACTGAGCCACCAGGCTCCCCTGTTATTCATTTTTTTAAAAAAGATACCATTAATGGGGCACCTAGGTGGGTCAGACATTTAAGCGTCCAACTTCGGCTCGGGTCATGATCTCAAGTCCGTGAGTTTGAGTTCCACCTTGGACTCTGGGCTGAGGGCTCAGAACCTGGAGCCTGTTTCGGATTCTGTGTCTCCTTCTCTCTCTGCCCCTCTCCTGCTCACGCTCTGTCTCTGTCTCTCAAAAATTAAATACAAACATTAAAAAAAAAAGATTCTGTTAATGAGTGGAATCATATAGTATCTGTTTTCTCAGTCTTATTTCGCTTAGCATGATATCCTCTGGTATTATGATAGATTATTGAATAGTAAGAAACTATGTTGTTTAATTTCATGACTCTAAATAAGTCTTTTAAATTTGTTTTTGTTTCAATTCTCCTATTCATACATTAGAATTAAATTTACTTTTTTTTCTCTATCTCTCTATTATACTTCATTATAGACATTTAATGATCATAATAGCATAAGCCTAAATAAATACAATGCAAGCTTGTTTCAGTGCACATTTATTCCTTTTTTTCCATTTATACCCATATTTAAATTGTTTTGTGTATCTTCTATCCTTCGTATGCACAGGTGTTTCTATTTCTGATAATATTTGTCTATTAGGAAAAAGGCAGAAAAATCTCTGCCCAAGATCTTAGAGTTCTCCTCCTGCATTCCAGCCTGCAAAATCCAAACATAACAACAACCACCACCACCACCACCACAACAACGAAAGGGAGAGGGAAAGAAGGAAGGAAAAAAGGCAAGAGGAAAGGAAGGGAAACAACAAAATCTTATTTTTTGTATTTCAGAAATACAAACAAGAATCACTTCTACTTTTAACAGATGAACTGTGTCAATAAGAGTGTATATCACCACAGGGACAAAACTAATAGAAGAAATAAGAATATAAAGTTTAAAATGTAAAAGAGTGATGCTTTTGTCAGGATCTGGTCTTTTTCCTGATAGAATAAAGACAAATAGAATTTTGGGGTAGATTAAGAAATGGAGTAACCATTTAAAAAAAATGAGAATATCAGTGGAATGGAATTTCACTCCAAATTAAATCTTAGGTGGATGATAATGGGTGTGGGAGCTATCTTCCACCAAAGGAGGCAATTTTCAAAGACGGTAAACCAACAATCAACTAAAAAAGAACAAACAAGCTCTTATTTCTAGACATTTTCCTACTCTCCCATGACCCCAAAGCACACTTAGAGGGCAAATCTGCATTATTTGTGAAGTATATCTAAAAAGTTTAACCAGTCCGACTGAATTCTTCATTAGGAAGACTTTTGAAAATAGTGATCCATTCTTTATGTTAGTGGGTGTTTTGTTAAATATTGGGAACAATATGATAAGATGAAAATTTTCCATGCTTACTTTAGTTGCTTTTATTAAAAACAAGTATTCTGGTCGTTCATTTCTCTCATTTTTACTCCAGTTCCACCTACATCTAGGCCATGAAGAATGAGCTTAATTAAATTACTCAGAAATGACTGGAGTTCATTCTGCCATGGTTCAGGACCCTTCCAGAGCTACAGATCTTCTCATCCCTAGTGTTCTTGCTAATATGCATGGGCACTGTGGAGGGAAATATCAGGATGACAGCTGTCATTGTTATGGACTCCTGATGAAAAAAAAAAAAAAGAGAGAGGCAAACCACGAAACAAACTCTTAATGATAGAGAACAAACTGATGGTTACCAGAGGGGAGGTCGGTGGGGCATGGGTGAAATAGGTGATGGGGATTTAGGAGGGCACTTGTGATGAGCACCAGGTGACTTATGGAAGTGTTCAATCACTATATCGCATACTGAAACTAATCTTACACTGTATGTTAACTAACTGGAATTTAAATAAAAACTTAAAAAAAATATAGACCCCTGACTTTAAATGCCTATTGTGAAAAATTGACATGACTGGAGTCTTTTTTTTTTTTTAACGTTTATTTATTTTTGAGACAGAGACAGAGCATGAACGGGGGAGGGTCAGAGAGAGGGAGACACAGAATCTGAAAGAGGCTCCAGGCTCTGAGCTGTCAGCACAGAGCCCGAGGCGGGGCTCGAACTCACGGACCGCACGGACCGCGAGATCACGACCTGAGCCGAAGTGGGCTGCCCAACCGACTGAGACACCCAGGCGCCCCGACTGGAGTCATTTTTTTTTCTTTATTACTTTTATTTTTTTTTTATATGAAATTTATTGACAAATTGGTTTCCATACAACACCCAGTGCAATGGGGGTGGAGCAGCCCCTGCAGAGGGACCGCCTAAGCCATCTTTGTTTGAACTGGGCCGTATCTTTGAACTAAGCAAAATGGCAGTTGTTTTAAGAAGTTGCATGGGAAATGAGCAGGAGAGTGGACATCCTGATCACAAGACTGATAATTGACTTTCTGGAGATAGAATTAGCAGTCAATCAATGTACAACCCAGAGTAGCTTGGCTTGTTTATGCTTACAGAAAGTTGTTTTTTTTTTCTTTTCTTCAACTCACATATTCCCCCCCCCCCCCCCTTCTTTTTTCGTCATGAAACTCCTTGCTTTAACAAGTTGGACATGATTTGGGTTTCTACCTGGATCTGTGCTTCTTGAATTTTGATTCTTTGATCCTCTAAAATGGTCATTTGTCTCCCACTGGGGCTCTAATTTTCATGTTAACACTATCTATGTCTTCCTTAGAAACTTGTCCTAGTTAGATCTCTGCTACTCAATAGTCATTGCTCCCAAAACTTCAGCCAACTTCCTACCTAAGGTAAAAATTTCTTACAATGGCTGCGCAGCCCAATTTTTCTTCTTTGCCCTGTTTGTCACAACTGAAGGTTTTCTTCTAGCTGTCATGGCATTTGATCGATCTCGGCCATTTGCTCCCCTCTCCTTTACCCCGTGCACATGTCCCAGAAAGTCTGCTCAGTCGGTGACTGGATCCTACATCTGTGGAGGCTTCAACTCGATGGTCCAAACAGGTTTTACCTTCAGTTTGCAGTTCTGTGGAGAAAACAGACTGGACCATTTTTCTGTGACGTCCCAGCCCTGATCAAGATCTCATGCGCTGACACGTCTGTGAATGAGATTGTGCTGTTCATTCTCTTGGCCCTCATCATCATTACCACCACAACCGTCATTGTGGTTTCCTATGCTTACCTCCTGTCCACCGTCCTGAAGCTCCGCTTGACCCATGGGAGGGGTAAGACCTTCTCCACCTGTGGCTCCCATATAGCAGTGGTGAGTTTATTTTATGGGCGGTGTTCTTCATGTATGCCCAGCTTGGGACCGTCTTCTCTCCAGAGACAAACAAGATTGTAGCCGTGCTGTACACAGTGGTGATATCGATGCTAAACTCTCTAATATACAGTTTGAGAAACAGATGTGAAAGAGGCTGTGAAAGCCTCTTACCACACAGGACATGATTCTTCCCCTGATATTTGTAAAGCAATTATTCAGTGGATACATTTTTTAAAAAGTTTATTCATTTATTTTGAGAGAGAGACAGAGAGACAGAGAGAGAGAACGAGCACAAGTGGGTGATGGGCAGAGAGAGAGAAAGAGAGAGAGAATCCCAAGCAAGTTCTGCACTGTCAGCACAGAGGCTGATGTGGAACTTGAAATTATAAACTGGGAGATCATGACCTGAGCTGAAACCAAGAGTCGGAGGCTTAACTGAATGAGCCACCCAGGTGCCCCCACTTTCCTAAGGGCCCTAGCATTATCCTTATTCTTGGAAAATTATTATATCAAAGATATTTTTATATACGGCAACACATATTTTTCTAAGTTTTAAAAAATGGTATTTCTAAAGTATAGGTGTATTCATCATTATTGTATTTGCTTAGAATATATGAAAGCATTGTATATTTTTAATTTGTGATATTTTCATTTCAATTTTACTTTAAGAAGTAAATATTAAGAGATGTTATTGTATAATAATAATATTATATGTGAACCATTCTTCAACCAATAATAGTATGTGAACCATTCTTTAACTTTTCCATTCTACAAAACAAGGAAAACTAATATTGTTTGGAAAAGCAAACAGCTGCATCGTGTAGGTGGCAGAACAGAATGGTAATGTTTACACAGAACGCTTGTCAGTAAAGTTCCTGCTCTTTTCCAAAGTTCTAAGTTTATATTCTGAGGAGTATTTTCCTTAGCATTACTATTCTATAAAAAAGGGACCCCATAATATCTTATTTGAGATGCAATTATTCACATGGAAAATGTGTGACAATAACATTGTTCTAATTTCTGTTTTCCCATTTTCTTCTTAATATAAAGTGAAACATTCCATAATGATAAAATCAGATACATAAAGAACATATATCATTTCATCACCATTATCAAATGAGGAAATTGAGCTAGTGGTTGACTAAGTATCTTGGTATAGCCAAAAGTCAACACTAGTATGACTCCAGAATTTTTATTGTCCAGATATATCTTCCAAACTACATGGAATGTTCTAAATATATTCTCACAACCTAGAACAGCCATTACTAAAGGGAAGTATAGTTAGGGGGCCATCCCAGGAATGATCAAATTTGAGCCATTTTCCTGTCATTATTTGTGCAAATATTATTCTGTGTTTATTTTCTCTTTACATTTTAATGAATTTTTGGTATAGAGAAGGATAATATTTGTGTATAATGTTTGTATATAATTTATTGTTTTTTAATTGTTTTTTTCTTTTAACTTATTGCATATACTCACACATTTAAAATCAGATAAATATTTTTAAATGTTAATGTTTTTATATATTATATTTGAATGTTAGTTATTACAAAAGTTAGTTATTACAAAAGTAATAATTACAAAAGTTAGTTATTACAAAAGTTATACAAAAGTATAACAAAAGTTATTACAAACCAAAAGTTTTCTTGGGTGCCTGGGTAACTCAATTGGTTAAATGTTTGTTAACTTCTAGTCAGTGGTGATCTCATTCGTGGTTGTGAGATCGAGACTTAAATCTAGCTCCGAACTAAGCATGGAGTCTCCTCGGGATTCTCTCCCTCCCCCTCTCCCTGCCCCTCCTCCAGTTGCTCTCTCTCTTTCTCTCTAAAAAAAATGTTTTCTTCTATATGATGTGGACTGAGGTCATTACTCAACTTCTTTTCTATTGATTGGAATTTTTTTAACACTTTAAAAATATAGAGAGTGGAAGCAAAAGTTTTGCCCTATTTTCTCTGCCTTGTTTTCAGTTTCAAGATATGCAAATACTAAGTATGAATCCAGGAACCTTACGAGAAAAATGCATTAGTGAGTGAATCACGTGTTTTAAAAATGTATACATGTGGTTTGTCACTATTTTGACAGCCACATCGAGTCAGGCCAGAAAGTTATTTTCTTCTTTTCTATTCTGCTCACACAGAGGTTTTATATAACCTCATGGTTATAGAGTGTTTTATTTTGTTTTTCTTAACTGATATTAATAATTGAATTTAGGCAGTACCATTTAGACTGTACTTGATCACTACAGCTTTGTGATAGAACTTGAAGTCTGGAATTGTATGTCTCCAGGTTCAGCTTTTTCAAAATTACTTTGGATATTTGAGGTCTCTTGTGATAACATACAAATTTTAGGATTGTTCTAGCTCTAGAAAAAAAATGCTGCTGTATTATGATAGGGATTGCATTAAACGTGTAGATTGCTTTAGGAAATAGAAACACTTTAACAATATTTACTCTTCCAATTAATGAACATGAAATGTTTTTCCATTTCTTTGTGTCTTCTTCAATTTCTTTCATAAATATTCTATAGTTTTCAGAGTAGATCTTTTACCTCTTTGGTTAGGTTTCTTCCTAGGTATCTTAACGGTTTTTGGTGCAATTGTAAATGGGATCGATTCCTCAATTTCTCTTTCTGTTTCTGGTGCTTTGTTATTGGTGTATGGAAATGCACAGATTTCTATAAATTGATTTTGTATCCTGCAACTTTACTGAATTTGTATATTTGTATATCAGTTCTAGCAATTTTTTTGGTGGAGTCTTTCAGGTTTTCTACACAGTGTCATGTCATCTGCAAATAGTGAAAGCTTGACTTTTTCCTTGCCAATTGGGATGCCTTTTATTTCTTTTTGTTGTCTGATTGCTGTGGCTAGGACCTCCAGTACTATGTTAGATAACAGTGGTGTGAGAGATATCTCTGTCTTGTTCCTGACAGTAGAAGAAAATCTCTTAGTTTTTCCCCACTGAGGAAGATATTAGGTGTATGTCTTTCATATATGGCCTTTATGATGTTGAGGTATGTTCCTTCTATCTCTACTTTGTTGAGGGTTTTTATCATGAATGGATGTTGTTCTTTGCACAAAAATAGACACATACATCAATAGAACAGGATAGAAAACCCAGAAATGACCCACAACTATATGGTCAATTAATGTTTGACAAAGCAGGAAAGAATGTGCAATGGAAAAAACAGACTCTTCAACAAATGGTGCTGGAAGATTTGACAGCAACATGCAGAAGAATGAAACCGGACCACTTTCTTATACCATACACAAAAATAAATTCATATGGATTAACATCCAGGTTTTTTTTTAATGCTTTATTTATTTGAGAGACAGAGAGAGAGAGAGAGAGAGCGCATGCACGTGCCCGTGAGTGTGAGTGGGGGAAGGGCAGAGAGAGGGAGAGAGAGAATGCCAAGCAGGTTCTGCACTGTTGATGCAGGCCTTGATCTCACCAACAGTGAGATCATGACCTCAGCGAAAATCAAGAGTTGGATGCTTAACTGACGGAGCCACCCAGGAGCCCCTAAAAAGCAGGTTTTAGGAAGATCTTAAATGGTTTTAAAAATGAATGGCTACCATCAATTTAGGCCCTTCATTCCATAGATGTAGGAATTACATAAAATACTAAAACTCAAGATTTTAGCATAAAAAATGAAATTAATGATAGTGTGTACTATTATTATTATTATTATTATTATCATTATCATCATCTTTTTTATATGTTTTAGAAATGTGGAGTTTATATATTTGAAATCCATGTATTTTTTTATAAACACATTTTTTATATTAGCTGCTGTGACAAAAGTCTTTACTACCTTGTATTTTCTAACAGATAATTCTGTTAGATAATTCAGAGAACTGTTAACATTACTATGTATTTATTTTATATGAGTTCAGTTGACTAAACTTTTGTTCAATTCTTAGAGTTTTCTAATTAAATACTAGATTTGAAGTCTTGCCTAGCAGATTCAATTTTTGAAAAGTTTCCTTTGGCACTTTCTTATAGAGTTGGTATTAATTAGAAATACTTATGACATACGTCAGGTACTGTGAAAAGTACACATGTATTTCCTTACTCCTCAAATCAGACTTATGGTGAAAACAACATTATATGTATCAACTATGTAATTTTTAGTAATATGTTTTACAAGTGTAGACACTGTATCTCAGAAGAATTAAAGTAATATGCTCTATTTCACATTGCCAGTAACAATCAAGGCGAGGGCTGAAACACAGAACTTTCTGATTCCAAAGCCCATAGAGGTAAAAATTATGTGACATTGGCTCAATGAAAGCTTTATCCTCTATAGTTTTTAATATCATAAGGGTATTTGTTAACTCAAATGCATTAATGAAAATATTCAAATCTCTGTATTTTTGTTACTTTTGTTTTGTTTATATTTCACAGCCTGAACGTGTTTAAGTATTGCTTGTGGTTTTGGTCATTTTCTCTGTTATGATATTTTTTGCTTTAGTGTGTTAGATAATACACATTTAATTTTATTAATATCAATGTATTTCTTGTTATATGTGTAAGTACATTATGCTGAGTTTTACTTTATTTAATATCAAGATAGCAATTAAAAATTTTTATCTGGCATATCTTATTAAACTTTGATTTTTGTCTTTTTTATATAGCATTTTATAGGTGTGACTTTTTAGAACTCAACCTCCTCCCCCCTCACACACATATACAGTAGCCTCCCCTTATGCATGCCGGGTACATTCCATGACCCAAGTGGATACCCAAAACTGCAGATAGTACTGAATCTATATACTCCATGGTTTTTTTCTGTACATACATACTTATGATAAAGTTTAATTTAGAAATTAGGCACATAAAAGATTAACAACAGCAACTAATAATAAAATAGAATAATAACTGTAATAAAAGTTATGTGAATGTGGTCTCTCTCTCTCAAAATTTCTTTTTCTACTGTATCACCCTTCTTCCTGGGATGATGTGAGATGATAATGCCTACATGATGAGATAAAGTGAGGTGAATGATGTAGGTGAATGATGTAGGAATGATGTCACATGACAGTACTATTCACCTTCTGACCATAAGTCAGACAAGGACCGTCGGCTTCTAAATCGCAGTTGGCCAGGGGTAACTGAAACCTTGGAAAGGGAAACAGCAGACAAGCGAGGGCTAGTGTACCTAGTAATAGGGAGGGACTTTTCTTATTTCTATTTGTTGTAATACCCTTTATTTGTCTTATTTTTCTTCACTTTTGTTATGTTTAACATCTTTGTTCTTTCTGTATTCCTTTTTCCTTTGTGTTTTACTATTAAAATATTACCCTGATGCTTTCATCTTTGAGTCCTAGAAGCCTACATTGCATCCTATCATTTGTGTCTAAGTATAAGAATTTACTCTCCCTTTAGTCTGTTTTCCTCTCTTCATTTATAGTATAATTTTCTCAAATATTTAATCTCTAGACAGAACCACAGAGGACAATATTATATTTTTGCTTCAACAATCAAACAAATTTAGTGCATGCAAGAGAAGGAACATCTGTTTTTTTTTATCCATTATGTGATTCATCACCCATAATCAATCTTATTATGCTTTGATTTTCAACCTTTCTATGTAATCTTTTATAGCGGTGACTTTTCAGAAGTCAAGTTTCTCCTATCCCAATAGAAATGTTCTTTTCTGGGGTGCCTGGGTGGCGCAGTCGGTTAAGCGTCCGACTTCAGCCAGGTCACGATCTCGCGGTCCGTGAGTTCGAGCCCCGCGTCGGGCTCTGGGCTGATGGCTGGGATCCTGGAGCCTGTTTCCGATTCTGTGTCTCCCTCTCTCTCTGCCCCTCCCTCGTTCATGCTCTGTCTCTCTCTGTCCCAAAAATAAATAAAAAACGTTGAAAATAAAAAGATGTTCTTTTCTTTTTTTTTTTAAGTTTAGTTTTTATTTATTTTGAAAGAGAGAGATAGAGAGCAAGCACAGGAGGGGCAGAGAGAAAGGGAGACAGAATCCCAAGCAGGCTCCGCACTCTCAGCGCAGAGCCTGATGTGGGGCTTGAACTCACAAACCAAGATATCATGACCTGAGACAAAATCAAGAGTCAAACGCTTAACTGACTGAGCCAGCCAGGTGCCCCAGAAATGTCACTTTCTTAAGATGAGGATAGTACTTCTCATTTATATTTATTGTTATAATCTATAAATTTTTTTTCAGTTTTTATTTTTAATACTTTCTTATTTTATGTATGTTCCTCTTCTGTTTTTGAGAAAATAATATTGGTGCCATTTTTGCCTTTGAGCCTATATCATCATATCACTTTATCTATGTTTAGCAAATAAGTGTCACATTTTTTACTTTTCAATTTTTAAGACACACAAATTATTATAACTCATCTTTTATGAATAGGTTTTTCAGCCTTGTGAAATTATATATGCCTTTTAGTTGTTCTTATATTAGAAACAAATGATCTGAAATGTAATAATTTTTTTTCCAGAAAACATTATTGCACCATTTGACATATGAGAAATATGAGATCATTATAATTTTACAGATATTTAAAAATCTATGTTATATATAATCATAGGTGGAAAATTAGTTTATTATTATTATTATTTAAAAAAAATTTTTTTTTCAATGTTTATTTATTTTTGGGACAGAGAGAGACAGAGCATGAACGGGGAAGGGGCAGAGAGAGAGGGAGACACAGAATCAGAAGCAGGCTCCAGGCTCCGAGCCATCAGCCCAGAGCCGACGCGGGGCTCGAACTCACGGACCGCGAGATCGTGACCTGGCTGAAGTCGGACGCTTAACCGACTGCGCCACCCAGGTGCCCCTATTATTATTTTTTTAATGTTTTATTTATTTTTGAGTGAGCGAGAGGGAGGGAGAGAGACAGCACTAGCAGGGGAAGGGCAGAGAGAGAGGGAGACACAGAATCTGAAGCAGGCTCCAGGCTCTGAGCTGTCAGCACAGAGCCCGATGCGGGGCTCAAATTCATGGACTGTGAGATCATGACCTGAGCTGAAGTCAGGCACTTAACTGATTGAGCCACCCAGGAGCCCCAATTATTTTAATTCTTATAAGTCAAGTCACATTTATGAGAATCATATATTCCTCTATGCTTTTTCATCTTTTCTATTGCCCTTTAAAATGTATCAATTTTATTTTTGTTTCTGGCAATAGCTAGTGAATGTCTCCATAGCAAAGACCATATCTTCAGTGAGTCTTTCCAAGGCCTTAGAGTCTCTTTTTGACTTATTAAACTTTGTTTCCTGTAAACACATTAAAATTACTAAGAAAAAGAGTTTATAAAACATGATCAAATAGATTAAAAAACTAACAAGAATGGTATCACCTAGACAAAAATATACGGAATTGACCTAGACAAAAATATACAATATTTCTGGAGAGTTCTGGCTCCAGAAGCAAACCCTGGATGCAGCTGCAGTTTGCTGCCATCTGGCGGGAGCTGTCCACTTCAAATAAATCTAAAGTAAAGAATCAGGTACTGTGATTGGATGAAACTTCCAGAACAATGGCTAATAAAGTATTTTTTAGTTGTGGATTTCCCCTTCTGTCCAAACGTAGAGCATTGCCACGAAACCTTTCCTAAATTGAAATGGCAGAAATCAAAGAAGCAGTACCATTATTAATATGGATTTTTTTTTTAGCATTTCCCATACTCAAAAAATAACCTCTCATGTTTCTCTGATACCTTATGACACATCTGGTTCACAGATGCACAGAATAAATTGAGATGAAGCGCAGATGTTCACAGACAAGTTCAAAGCAATGGTGGCTTGATGTTGAGATGCTAGGTGCAGTTCCCTGGGAAGGAGCTTCGCTGTGCCTCTATAATGGTTTGCTGCCAAACAAACGCTGGATACTGTTTTCATTTTTCACCTTTTTTTTCATAAAAAGGAAAATTCCTTTTGGATATATTTTGCATAGTATAGTGAAAACACATACTCATGTAGGTTCTTCAGAAAAAACAAATTGGCTTAATGAAAACTTTCAAACCACAAGGGGTATCTGTACTGGTTTTCATCCCCATTATATTGTTCTGAACATGGGAAATTGGTTGGAAATAACTAGGAATGGGCAAAGTCACCTTATACCTTGGCCAGAATAAGTCCAGTCATACCTGTTTTATTTTCCTAGCTAAATTAAACTTCTTTTCCAATATGCCTAAGTAGCAGAAAGGCAGTTATCTTAATTTTTTTTTTTTCATTATCAATTTCACTAAGGACCTCCATAGGTATGGTAGATTTCATATACCTACTGCTTTTCACTGAACATTGAAGAGTCACTGATGGCAACTAAACCTAAATTTCCTACGGATAAAACAGTTCTGCCATTGATGAAGTTGCCTACACAGGCTATACGATATTCAAGGAAGAAAGTTACATATTTCCATTCATTTTTTTAAAGGATAGGCTCACTCTCTGAAGGCCAAATTCTATTTAATGTTGCTTCTCTTAGTTCTCAGCATTTTTTATTCCATCCTCAAGAAAAGACCCACTAAAGTGTGACAGTGGATCCAAGAATATACAATGGGGGAAAGGACAGTCCTTTCAATAAATGGTGTTGGGAAAACTGGACAGCCACATGCAAAAGACTGAAATTGTACCACTATCTTACACCATGCAGAAAAATCTAACTCAAAATGGATTAAAGACTTGAACATAAGACCTGAAACCCTAATGCTCTTAGAAGAAAATATACAGTAAGCTCCTTCACATTGATCTTTGTGTTGATTTCTTTGGATTTGACACCAAAATCAAAGACATCAAAAGCAAAAATAAACAAGTAGGACTATACCAAACTAAAAAGCTCCTGCAGAACAAAAGAAACCATTAACAAAATGAAAAGGCAATTCACTGAATAGGAACAACCATTTGCAGATCATATATCTGAGGAGGCGTTAGTATCCAAAATATGTAACAAACTCCTACAACTCAACAGCAGAAGAAATCAATTCAATTAAAAAATGGGCAGAATATTTGAATACATATTTTTCAAAGAAGATGTACAGATGGCCAACAGGTGCATGAAAAGTTGCACAACGTTACTAATAATCAGAGAAATGCAAATCAATACCACAGTGAGATATCACCTCATACCTGTGAGAATGTCTATTATCAGAAAGGCAAGAAGTAACAAGTGTTGGTGAAGATGTGGAGAAAAGGGAATCCTCGTATACTGTTGGTGGGAATGCAAATTGGTGCAGGCACTGTAGAAAACAGTATGGAGGGTCCTCAAAAAATTAAAAATAGAATTATCACATGCTCTAGCAATTACACTTTTGGGTATTTATGGGAAGATACAAAAAACACTCACTTGAAAAAATATATGCAACACCACATTCACTGCAGCATTATTTCCTATAGCCAAGATATGGAAACAACCTTAGTGTCTTTCAATGGATGTATGGGTAAAGAAAAATGTCATAATGATGGATTATTATTCAGCCACAAACAAAAAAAGAAATCTTGTCATTTGTGACAACACGGATGGACCTTGAAGGCATTATGCTAAGTGAAAGAAGTCAGAGAAAGATAAATACCATATAATATCACTTACATGTGGAATCTTAAAAAAAAAAGAGCTCAGGGGCGCCTGGGTGGCGCAGTCGGTTAAGCCTCCGACTTCAGCCAGGTCACGATCTCGCGGTCCGTGAGTTCGAGCCCCACGTTGGGCTCTGGGCTGATGGCTCAGAGCCTGCAGCCTGTTTCCGATTCTGTGTCTCCCTCTCTCTCTGCCCCTCCTTTGCTCATGCTCTGTCTCTCTCTGTCCCAAAAATAAAATAAAACGTTGAAAAAAAATTAAAAAAAAAAAAGCTCAAAGATACAGAGAAAAGATTGGTGGTTGCGAGGAGTTGGCAAAATGGGTGAAAATGGCCAAAAGCTACAGACTTCCAGTTCTAAAATAAGTAAGTCCTGGGGATATAATGTACAGCATGGTGACTATAGTTAATAATATTGCATTGTACATTTGAAGGTTACTAAGAGAGAGATGTTGACATTTCTCATCTCAAGAGAAAAAGTTTTGTAACTCTGTTTGGTGATGGATGTTAACTAGAGTTATTGTGATGATCATTTTGTAGTCTATACTCATAACATTGTACACCTGCAACTAATATAATGCATGTAAATTATATTTCAGTTTAAATGGTTACAATAAATAAAAAAGAGAAAAATCTGCAGTGATTAACAGCACTATAGTTATAATTCTGTGATTGAACTAAATATGATTTGTTCTGGAAGCCTCCAAGGTGGGAAAGTCTCCTGCAATGTAAGTAAAATAAGACTGCACATGTTAGCTATTGGATTAATTGATACAGATATAGACACATAATGTCATGATTTGTCTTGTCATAGCATTGGCTTCTGCAGGGTCCTAGTGCATTTTGAAAGAAATTTGGTAAATTCTCAGTCAATTTTGTATTTTCAGCTAAAAGAAAATATTCACCCACTTCTTCATTTCCTTTTAGTAAAATTATATATATATATATATATATATATATATATATATATATATGCACCTCTGCCATTCCTTATAGTGGGCTGAACGAACAGACTTTCTCCTTGGCCATACAACTTGTCTGAAGAATGAGATGTTAGGGGTGCCTGGGTGGCTCAGTTGGTTAAGCATCTGACTTTGGCTCAGGTCATGATCTCAGGGTTCTTGAGTTTGAGTCCCACATTGGGCTCTCGGCTCTCAGCAGCTCTCAGCACGGAGCTCGTATCAGATCCTCTGTCTCCCTCTCTCTCTGCTCCTCCCCCCTCTCAAAAATAAACATTAAAAAAAAAACAATGTTAGCAGACATGTCATAAACATGAGGGTTGGGCATATTCTCTTGGCAATTGTGATTCTCTGAGAAGACTATATCCGAATAACTGCTACTCCTCCTTCAGCCCAGGTCCCAGAATGCAACACAGAATTCGCTTGAACCCAATCCCAGACAGGAGCTTCTACCTGAGAACATGGAGCCTAAATTAGAGATGTTCAGACAAGCCTATTTTAGATGAGACAATAGCAGTCAACCCGAGAACCTAAGCATGAGAACAAATACTGTTTTAAACTACTGGATTTGGGGCTGAGTTTCTGACTGAATTTATTATGTAGCATTACTATAGCAATAGCTGATTTATACAAGTAATGTTATTTTTCATTTATTTCTTTTATAGTGATAATTATAATAGGGGCGAGTAAAGACTCTTCTGCCAAGACCAAGTGTTCACTGAAGAAAATAGGAAACAATGAAGGACCAGGAAAGAGCCAACTGGAAGATTTCCACAGAGACAACCAGTAGACAATTCTAGGTCAAATGACTACTTCCCAAAAGACAAATAGGTCTGCCTATACTCCAATGACAGTGTATGATTTGAGTGGATCAAAACAATGGGACTCTTTACATTTGTCTTTATTCATTATCTTTTGTATTTGATAATTAAACACTATAGAATATTTGCAAATAAGTGACACTAGGGTGTCCAATAGATATAAGGGGTTCCTCAAAAAAAAAGTGTTTCAACACTCTCTAAAGAAATCAAGCCCCCTTTGTCTGATGAATCAAGTCTCTTTTATTTGATGCTTCTCTGAAGAAAAAGCTCACTCCAATACAATTGTGGCTATGTAGACAGTGTGTACATAATATGGTACTGACCTTTAATTATTGGCAAGTGAAAATGGGAAAACCATTTATTTTTAAAATTTTGATTATAGTATAGTTAACATACAGTGTATATTAGTTTCAGCTGTATAATATAGTAATTCAACAATTCCATATATTACTCAGTTCTCATCAAGATAACTGTACTCTTAATTCCAGCCACCTATTTCACCCATCCTTCCACCCACCACCCCTCTGGTAACCACCTGTTCTCTATAGTTAAGAGTCTGCTTTTTGGTTTGTCTTTTTTTCTCCTTTGCTCATTTGTTTTCTTTCTCAAATTTCACATATGAGTGAAGTTATATGGTATTTGTCTTTCTTTGACTTATTTCTCTTAGTATTATACTGTCTAGAGCTGTCCGTGTTGTTGCAAGTGGCAAGATTTCATTATTTTTTATGGTTGAATAATATTCTCTTATATATAAATACCACTTCCTCCTTGTCCATTCATCTATCAATGGACATGGGCTGCTTCCATATCTTGACTATTGTAAATAATGGTGCTATAAACAAAGAGGTGCATTCCTTTGAACTCTTGTCCTTGTATTCTTTGGGTAAATAACCAGTAGTGCAATTACTGGATCATAGGGTAGTTGTATTTTTAATTTTCTGAGCAACCTTCATAGTGTCTTCCACAGGGGCTGCACCAGTTTGCATTCCCACCAACAGTACATGAGAATTAATTTTTCTCCACATCTTTGCCAACACTTGTTAAGTTTTGAATTTTTTATTTTAGCCATTGTGACAAGTGTAAGGTAATATCTTTTTTGTGGTTTTGATTTGCCTTTACCTGATGATGAATGATGTTGGGAATCTTTTTTTTTGTGTGTGTGTGTATTGAAACTTTGTATGTTTCTTTGGAGAAATGTCTGTTCATGTCTTCTGTACATTTTTAAATTGAATTTGTGTGTGTGTGTGTGTGTGTGTGTGTGTGTGTGTGTGTTGAGTTTATATATTTTGGATACTAACCCTTTGATATGTCATCTGCAAATATCTTCTCCCATTCAGTGGATTATATATATTTTTAATATAAATTATTGTCAAATTGGTTAACATACAGTGTGCTCTTGGCTTTTGGAGTAGATTCCCACGGTTCCTTGCTTACATACAACACCAAGTGCTCATCCCAACAAGTGCCCTCCTCAATGTCCACCACCCATTTGTCCCTCTCCTCCACCCCCCCCCCATCCACCCTCGGTTTGTTCTCTGTATTTAAGAGTCTCTTACGGTTTGCCTCGCTCCCTCCCTCTCTGTTTGTAACTATTTTTCTCCCCTTCCCTTCTCTCATGGTCTTCTGTTAAGTTTCTCAAGATCTATATACAAGTGAAAACATCCTTTAGTTTTGTTGGTTGCTTCCTTTGCTGTGCAGAAACTTTTCATTTTGATGTAGTCCCAATAGTTTACTTTTGTTTTTATTTCCCTTACTTCAGGAGACATATCTAGAAGGATGTTGCTATGGCTAATGTCAGGGAAATTAATACCTGTGATCTCTTCTAGGATTTTATGGTTTCAAGTGTCATATTTAAGTTCTTAATCCAGAAAATGGGAAATGTTTAAAAGGTAAAGATGTGAAAAAGTTTTTAAAAATCAGCTAATTAATAATCTTAATTTCCTATACAAATTCCCTTTTTCTTTGTAACAATGGATATGGCACTAGAAAGCAAAGGTTATCGGGGCCAAAATGCTTACCATAGTCCAGTTCTCATACCAGAGAAGGCATCATGTTTAGCAGGTTTCCACCTGAACTTCTGGGAAGATGATGGTAGTTATTGGATCTTCTTAAATATCCACACAAAAACAGACAGAATATCTAGAAAACAAAACCAAACCTCATGGACAATTTTACAACAAATTTATATGACAACGCATGAGACTGAATCTCTAAGTACAAGAAGGTGACAACAAACCACCAACAGTCTCAAGAACTGAATGTAATTGGCTGCTGTGTGGGACAAAGCAAATGAAGAATGGGATTTCTAATACACAAGAGCAGAGAAAAAAGTCAAAATGGCCAGCAGATATTCACTGGAATGTGTGGCAGACCATTTAGAGAATATGAGCTGAAATTGGGAGAAGTTCTACCCATTAAAATGGGGTGTGTATACCAGGGACCCGTGGTAAGGCCTTTCAAAAAGAACCAACTGGACTCCATTTCAGGACATAGCCCTACATTGAAATGATCCCAATTCTTGCTCCCTTCCTTTGCCCATGCTCCGTGCTATACAATTGCGTGTTCTCCCACTTAGGTGAGGCTGCTCTGCCCCATGCCTTGATTCAGCCATATCACTCACTCTGACCAATGAGATTATTACACTGAAAAGTGCTAGTACATTTATGCTTTCACTTTTCTCTCTCAACCATCATAAGACATGCCCAGGGTTGCCTGCTGGAGGGGAGGACACACATGGAGAAGAGACAAACTGCTTGAGTCATCCCAGCTAAGGCCCACCTCAACCAGCCAACAGTAGAGACTCCATGGCCAGGATCAACAGAGTTGCCTAGTTGATGACCTCAGTTGCAACCTGTGGTTATATGACACTAAAGTTTTATGGTTGCTCTCTATATGTTATTTTTGCAATGTGTATGCTAATAAAAAATTTATTTAAGCATTTTATCTTGTGTATTATATTCTGAAGTCTGTAATAACTGAAATTCAGTATAAGTTATACTAAGAATGACTACAGTTTCATGTGTTTATTTTCTTCAAGTTTATTGCTTCTTTCTTGTATGTCAGTAAAATAGACACATTCTGATATTTGGACCCTCAAACTGGAACCACAATTTTAGTCCACGGGAGATGACAAGGCCTTGAGATAGTAGTTGTAATTTATATTCAAATAGACTTATTTATTGATTCTTAATATTAATTATGAATACACTAGTAACATTGTAATGTATTTTGTGGGATAATATGCAAAAAGAAATCATTTAGCAGAGGGTAAGATCTGATGGGAAAATAGGGACAATGAACCCAGACAATTCAAGACTATGAGCTGTCACATAAAAGCATCAGTAGATAAATTCAGTGAGACTGTAGAAAGCAGAAATTACACCGAGGGATGGAAGTCATGCAAAATATGTATCTCAACCTTAAAACAAGTTTTTCTAACAAGAAGATATGGAAAGAGACCAGAGTTAATTCAAGGTGAGTAATAAGAGTAAATATAATCCGTAATCCATTCTCTTTGTCTCTTCTTGTGTGGCCCTATGGGATGGATGTGGAGCCTGCCATTGTTATCATCCTGTAATTGACTTATTCTTACTTCTTTCTGAGGGACCCTTTCCCAAGCAATGCATGCTGTAACTACCTGAAATGGTTGCAGTAGAGCTAACTAAGGGCACCAGGACTCTTCCTGCTGTGTTCCCCAGGCCATCAGGGACTGCACTATTCACTGGTGATTTTGCTTTGCCCTACTTAAATTCCCACTTGCTCTCACCACCCTTGTTCTGAGGCCTGTGACATACCCCCTGTGCAGGAGAGGCGTCTCATGCAGGGTGGCTCTAGAGACTCAAGGGTGGCTCTAGAGGCTCAGTTGCATTTTATTTTCAGCTTTGATAGAGAAACATTCACAGGGTTGGAAAAGTCTTCGCTGGACCACCTCTTCCATCCTCTTGTCTCTACAAAGGTACAAAATTACAGGGGATTTTCAGGCAGAAACACTGATAAAGAAGATAAAAAAGACAATCTTAATCAAAGAAAAGGATAATATTAACTTATGAGCAGAGCCTAAAACAGAATAAAACTATGTAATTATTTTATATCTTGTATGAAATGTTAACTCCAAAAAATGTTTTCTTTTGTCATTGTCCTTAATTTCCTTTATATAGTTTTATACACTTTTTTGCATTTCTGGAATTAAACACAATAGCTTTTGCATCCTTGCATCTACCATTAGAGTATTGCTCAAGAGAAGTAAAGAAAGGAATATTCAGTAGGAGATGAGATAAATTTATGTTTATTTCAGCCAAATAATTAGTCATTTATGGATATGTCTATGTGCCTTCACGTACAAAAATTATTTTATAAATGGCAAGATTTCTTTGTTACAAATTATAAAAAACGTTAGTATGAACCTCAAAAAACCATACCCTTTTTTCCTGAGGGGCAAATCACAACATACTCATTATTTCATAATAAAAAGGTAAGCAAAGAAAAAAATGCAATGCACTTGTACTCCGGGAAGAAACTCCTTTATGATACTTGTGTATTCCTGTACTTTGGCTGGCGTACCATAGGTGGCCCATAGTGTTCAGTGACTTAATGAACGACTGGATGAATACACATTACTCTTGAAAAATGAGAGCAATCTCAAAACAATGAATTCTTGTCACTGCATACTGCCTGATATAGTTTCAGGCATATATAATTTGGTTAATAACAAAGAGAACTATAAATAAAACAAAAAAAAGTTTCTGCTAATACTGCCAGATATCCAGTTGTATGATGTGAATTTGGTAGCTTTGACAAGGCTTTCTTACTTTCTCTAACATCTCTAGTCTTTTTTCTGTTCCTTTACTCACTTAAATTTGATGTCTGATGCCTGAAATTCCACTGTTAAATGTTTATTCCTTTAAGCCTAGTGTTACAACAATACTTAATTGCAGATGTCCTTATACAAGTTAACATTGGCACTTAGTGCTTTGCTTAATTAAGATTATTTCAGTGGATTTTGGTTTGTCCTGGGAGTGCTGGGGTAAAGAAGAGGCTGAAGGATTTCATTATTGAGATGTTGCTAGTTTGAGAAGGTTGGTATCTGGTCGAGAGAAGAAAGATGGGCTGAGAGCAGTAGGAGCTGAGGGACAAGGGCAGAGGATTGAAGACAGACAGTCACATGCGGATGGAGACTGAGAGCAGAGCATGGTGACTCTGCCCACATGTGCCAAGTTGAAAATGAATTCTTTAGATCATTTGGCGCTTTTGATAAGCCACGTGAGCTGTCCCCTCTGTTGGGCGGTTTAAATCACAAATGATTTTAAAATCTGAGTAACAGAAATAGCTGTGTCACTTTATTGGAGAAAACAGAGAGTTTCCAATGTTATAGGACAAAAAAAAATCAGACTATTTCTGTGTACCAGGTTTAAAATAATTGTTTTAAAAATTCTAATATATTTATGGATCTCACTCTAAATGGAGACATCATAAAATTACTTTTCCAAAATTTAATCAATACATTGTTTTGAAGTGCCCCCCCTTTTTTTCTCATTTGCACAGATGTTTAAAATCAAATTGGCTTCTTGACAGATTTGTGCACAGATATGTGGAATCCATGGATTTCTTCTCCTGGTAGTGTGTCTGAGCTTTGTTCACTTCAAGAAGGTGATGATGCATTCTGTTTTCCAAGATTTTTATTTTGGATACTGACTAAATCTCTAGGTGACCTAAACTCTCACAAACTACTTAAATAGTAACCTCTATTTAGATCTAATGTTTATTCATGAAGTTTTAAATCACTCTGAAATTAAATTTTTCTATTGTATATTGGAAGCATTACAAGGATAAAATGAGTTTAAAATTACTAATTAAAGATGAGGACAAATACTTATGCAACTCTAAAACCTTCAGACATATTCAACTTACCATGACAATCAAGTGAAGAGTTAAACAGGTTTAAGGAAATAATGTTTTATGCATAAATGTCACACGTGCTATAATGGGAAGAACGCTGGATTTGGAGAGTCACATTAGAAAACTATGACTTGGATAATTTACATGTTGTGTACTGATGGACAGTCACAATTATACTTTAGATTCACCTTCTATCAAAAGGCACAGCAAATCATACCTACCACAGTTGGATGGCAAGAAGGATAACAAATCTCAATGTTGTCCACAGAAAGGGTGTTTTATGATAGCAGAAAATAAATAGGAAGTTCAATGTTTAATCTTGTCTTGTACCTCTTATCAGGTTCTTGCCATGGGTGACAAGGGAGCAGGCAACCACTCAGATGTAACTGACTTCATTCTTGTAGGCTTCAGGGTTCATCCAGAGCTCCACATTCTCCTCTTCCTCCTATTCCTGCTGGTCTATGGCATGGTTCTTTTTGGGAACATTAGTATGATGACAATCATTGTGACTGACTCCCAGCTGAACACACCAATGTATTTCTTTCTAGGCAATCTCTCCTTCATTGACCTCTCCTACTCCACTGTTATTGCCCCGAAAGCCATGGTCAACTTCCTGTCTGAGAAAAAGACTGTCTCCTTTGTGGGGTGTGCTGCCCAGCTCTTCTTTTTTGCCTTCTTCATTGTAACAGAAGGGTTTGTTCTGGCAGCCATGGCTTATGACCGTTTCATCGCCATTTGCAACCCTCTTCTTTACAGTGTGCACATGTCAAGACGACTTTGCACTCAGCTGGTGGCTGGTTCCTATCTCTGTGGATGGCTCAGTTCCATCCTCCAAGTCAGCACAACATTCTCAGTGTCTTTCTGTGCTTCCCGAGTCATTGATCACTTCTACTGTGATTCTTACCAAATTGAGAAGATCTCCTGCTCCAATCTCTCTGTCAATAAGATGGTGTCTCTTAGTTTGGCTGCCTTCATTATTTTGCCTACCATAGTTGTTATTGTAGTATCTTACATGTACATTGGGACCACAGTCTTGAAAATCCCTTCCAGTGAAGGGAGAAGGAAAGCCTTCTCCACCTGCAGCTCCCATTTGGGAGTAGTAAGTTTGCTCTATGGGACTGTCTCATTTGTGTATCTCACACCTCCAAGCAATCCTGAACTGCGTAAAGTGGCTTCAGTATTTTATATATTGGTCACACCCATGTTAAACCCTCTGATCTATTCTCTAAGAAACAAAGATGTCAAACAAGCTTTGGGAAAAATCCTGTGGAAGAAAAAAGCTTTATACTAATTCCCTTTTTTTGTGACTCATAATGGGTTCATTGATAGTTTTGTCCTGATTTGGTTTTAACATGGGGTCAAGTATGAGTCACTTAAGGATCCTTTAAGTTGACCACCTACAGATGAATGAATAGTTTTCATTGAAGGAGTAGTAGCAATCTATCATTCACTCTTCCTTGAGAGCAGTGTTATATCTTCAGCATCAATAGCATTTCCAGTCATCCGATCAACATTATAGTCTCCAATCTTTGTAGGTATAACTTTATGATGGTGGAGATAGTAGGGAAAGGGGGATTTAATTTTGTTATTATTTTCCTTTGGAATTACTTAGATGATAGACAGAAAATTGGTTTGGTAGGATGTTAATCTTAGAATATATTATCTCTTATTTATGAGTAGAGGGAGTGTTAACTCAAAGCAGGATGATTTCTCAGTTGTAATATTTAATTTCTGTATGAATCTATTCATAGTGATTTAATTTTGGGCCCACCATTCTTGAGTAGAAATATGGTGTCATATTTTAAGATTTTTTTTGTGTGCCATTGTGAGTTTATCTCAATAAAATCATGGGTGTTTATATCTTGTTATTTTTTTAAAATATTGATTGTTACTGATTTATTATCATATCAAAGAGATGGAGAAAGTTATTTCATACCCAGTGTTTACAAAACTGGGCCCCCATATCTAGTCTTCAGTATCAGTGTTCTATCTTGAGGGGACAAAAATCGCATTGGATGTTCCAAATCACTTTTGCCAATTTGTACTGGATTATTTTTTTTCTTTGATAAATGCTATTTACCTGTACACAATTTTTGTTTGCTTTGTATTTGGTATTTTAGTTGCATATGATCTTTTTGTTTTCCTAATATTTGTTGAATCGGTGTTGTAATTATAATGAAGTAATATGCACTTGGAGAGTAATATCTTTGTTGTCATGTTGCTATAATTTTTAAATTCAGGTTGTGCTTTCCAATGCAAATTGTAGTTAATTCCAATATAAAAAAAGTCAACAGAAAATATTGCTGGAAAAAATCAAGGGTTCACTCCTACTGTATATCTTTTATTTGTGTATTATGAGATAAAATTGTAATGATGGGAAGATGCCCAAGGCAGAAGTGGAAGGATGTTGTAAAAGATGTACTGTTTCATGTGTTTGCCTGTTTCTGTAATATCAGAATATATCAATATAGCCAGTAAATTCTGAGAAATCTGGGGAGTACACCACTTGCAAAGTTAGGAAAGGAGGTGGCGAAATACGCGGCAGATGGGGAATGGTAAAGTACTCTGGTATGTAACCTGCTACTAACAAAAATAAGCTTCTCTTTTAATTCTTACAAAACCAACTTAGAAAAATTCTTTTACCAAAGACTACTTCAATATTTTTGTTACAGGACAATGTTTTTTGTTTGTTTCTTTGTTTTTACCATTCTGAATGTGGTCTAGAATTTAAAAATAGATGTTCTTGGCTCCATACCAATGTTTCCAATAAAGGAATTATTATTTTACTATCTTTGACCTTTTTCATTTGTTTAACTGAGGGTACAGTAGTCCCCTCATTATTCATGGTTTTGCTTTCCACGATTTTCGGTACCTGAGGTCAGTCATAGTCCAGAAGCAGATGATTCTCCTTTGACACAATATCAGAAGATGAGTAGTAGCCTTGCACTACGTCACAATGCCTACATCATTCACCTCACTTCTCAGCACATAGGCACTTTATCCCCTCACATCATCCCAAGAAGAAGGGTGAGTACAGGACAGTAATATATTTTGAGAGAGAGAGCACATTTACATAACTTTTATTAAAGTATATTGCTATAATTGTTCTATTTCCTTATTAGTGTTTGGTTTTAATACTTTATTGTGCCTAATGTATAAATTAAGCTTTGCCATAAGCATATAGGTATAAGAGAAAAAACAGTATCTAGAGACTTTGGTACTATCTGCTGTTTTTTGGCCTCCACTGGGAATCTTGACAGCGATCCCCTGTGGACGAAGGGAGACCAGTATATATATGTTAGGTTTATTTGTTCATAAAACATTAAAAGTTACTTTGGCTAATGTAAGCAAGGGAAATTTATTAGAAGGCTCTGTAGAACACATGAATGGATAGAAGAACTAGGGAACCACCCTTATAATTGAGTAGAAACCAAGGAATCCCAAGACATGAAGAGATAAGAACTGTAGAAGAGTCTGCTAGCAGAATTCAGTCTTACTGAAGCCTATATCTGGAGCACGTGAGCGCCAAGCATTTTCAAACATTTTTCCCCTTTCCTATAATTTAAATTCTGATTTAGTGTGCCATATAGGCTGAATTTTGAGTCCGTGTGTGGCCCTTTAGTAGGGGATGGCTAGCCACTTGCCTGTAACTTTATTTAATTAGAAAAAAAAAAGAATCTTCAAAATAAAATGGCACACCTATAAAATGGCTTACGTCCAAAAATCTGACAATACTAAATATTGGTGAAGTGGTGGAGTGATAGAAACTCTCATGTATTGCTGATGAGGAATAGCAGAAAGTATAGCAGATAGTTAGCAGATGCTTATTTATTAAACATAGGCAAATTCCGCAAACAAACCTCTATGGTCCCACATATTTACCTAGCTGATTTGAAAACTTATGTTCACATGAAAATCCAAGGGCTATTCAGTGGTGGAATTAATCTTAATAGTACTTCTGTGGTCGATACTTGGCACCATGCATTTGTCAAAGCCCACAGGCTTTCGTGACACAAATGATGAATAATCACATATACACATTTAAAAAATTTAGGAGGTTACGGATCCATGGATGAAATGTAGACTGTGATAAAAGAACCACACTGTTACGAATATATGACATAATTGTAATGAAGAGAATCAAGGGAAATATAAGACAAAGTATAAAAGGAACAGTGCATACACATTGCACTCTGGTTGGTAATGTTCTTTCTCACAGGGAGACAGGTTACAACTGTGAAACTTGGCTGCATGTATAGTGGGATGGAACAAATTAAAGTAAATGCATGGCAAATGGTGGAGACCATCACATTTCTCACTTCTGAAATGGGGGGTTACAGATCAGCAAAACAGAAGGCTAGCGTAAATCACATGGCATGGGATTAGAGTTGGGGACTTTAGTATGAACTCGTCTTTAGATTAGTGTAGATGCAGATTAGCGTAGTGTAATCTGCAGATGCAGCCTAGGGTAGATGGAGAAATGATTATAGATTTGTATGTAAACCTACACACGTGTGTGTGTGTGTGTGTGTGTGTGTGTGTGTGTGTGTGTATCTTGACACAAGGAGGCAATGACACCTCAATAACAATAAGCATACCTAGGAACCCAATTCTGGTTTCTAATTACATTCTCTAGCAAAAGGAAGCAAGAATCAATGTACAAATTGTTGATTCTAGGTTTGGGCAAGGGACATCCAAGGTGAGTATGAAGAATCTTATAGTGCCAGAAAGTAAGAGAGTCCGTAAAACATAAAAGCATGGGACATTTTATTTTATTTTATATTTTATTTATTTTTTTGAGTGAGGTCAGGGGCAGAGGGAGAGAAGGAGAGGAAGAGAGAATCTTAAGCAAGCTCCATTCCCAGTGCAGAACCTGACACAGAGCTCGATCTCACAACCTGACATTATGACCTTAGCTGAAATCAAGAGTCAGAGGCTTAACCAGCCTAGCCACCTAGTTTGTTTGTTTGTTTGTTTATTTATTACATCCAAGTTAGTTAGCATATAGTGCAATAATGATTTCAGGAGTAGACTCCAGTGATTCATCTCCTACATATAATACCCAGTGCTCATCCCAACAAGTGTTCTTCTTAATGCCCCATGCCTATTTAGTCCATGCCCCCACCCACAGCCTCTCCAGCAATCCTCAGTGTGTTCTCTGTACTTAACAGTCTCTTATGTTCATGTTTTGTTTCTTAAATTCCACATACGAGTGATCAAATGGCAATATTTCATTCTTTTTGATTGCCGAATAATACTCCATTATATATGTATACCACTTCGTTATCCATTCATCCATCGATGGACATTTGGGCTCTTTCCATACTTTGGCTATTGTTGATAGTGCTGCTATAAACACTGGGGTGCATGTGCCCCTTTGAAACAGCACACCTGTGTCCCTTGGATATATACCTAGTAGTGCAATTGCTGGGCCATAGAGAAGTTCTACTTTTAATTTTTTTGGGAACCTTCACACTGTTTTCCAGAGTGGCTGCACCAGTTTGCATTCCCACCAGCAGTGTAAAAGGGCTCCTCTTTCTCTGCATCCTCGCTAACATCAGTTGTTGTCTGAGTTGTTAATTTTAGCCATTCTGACTGGTGTGAGGTGGTATCTCGTTGTGGTTTTATTTGTAGTTCCCTGATAATAAGTGGTGTTGAGCATTTTTTCATGTGTCTGTTAGCCATCTGGATGTCTTCTTTGGAAAGTGTCTATTCACAACATAGGAAATTTTTAAAAAATACAGGAGGGGCACCTGGGTGGCTCAGTCAGTTGAGTGTCCGACTTCAGCTGAGGTCATGATCTCATGGTTCGTGGGTTCGAGCCCTGCGTCAGGTTCTGTGCTGACACCTCAGATCCTGGAGCCCCTTTCAGATTCTGTGTCTCCCTCTCTGTCTGCCCCTCCCCTGTTCATGTTCTGTCTGTCTCTCTCTCTCTCAAAAATAAATACTAATTTTTTTTTAAATGTCACAGGAATCAATTTGAAAGAACTCCATATGACCAGATGTGGGAAAATTTGAGCAAGAAATAAAGAAGAAGCCATACAGAGAAAGACAGATATGATACGTGTTCACTCTTACGTGGATCCTGAGAAACTTAACAGGAACCCATGGGGGAGGGGAAGAAAAAAAAAGAGGTTAGAGTAGGAGAGAGACAAAGCACGAGAGACTCTTAAAAACTGAAAACAAACTGAGGGCTGATGGGGGGTGGGAGGGAGGAGAGGGTGGGTGATGAGTATTGAGGAGGGCACCTGTTGGGATGAGCACTGGGTGTTGTATGGAAACCAATTTGACAATGAATTTCATATATTAAAAAAATAAATAAATAAAACTAAAAAAAAGAAGATAGTATTAGATTATAACTCAAAGTATAAAATAAATACCAAGTCCATAATTCATAATGGTTTAAGAAATAAATAAATCAGAGAGAGGAGACAACTTTTCTGTAGAGAGGAATTCCCAATAATTTATGCAGATACCTTCCAACCTCAAGAAAGTAGAACTTAGCCTCTTGAATATGAGATCCTGTTAGAGAACTGCTTATAGAGAACAGTGTTACGGAAGGTGTGAGGATAATTTGTTTTGATAAGGGAGAAACCTGGAAAACACTGTCTCAGCCAGATAACTCTATAGTTTATATCATCAATGTTAAGTCATGTTGACAGTATGAATGTGGTCATATGGTGTGATGAGAATAGCACTTTATTTCTATCGTTTTTCTTCTCAAAACCCACTCTCAGTTTAACCAGGATAAAAGCATCAAACAAAGCCAAATTGAAGGACATTTTGTAAAATACCTGACCAGTGTTCTTCAAAACAACAAGGTCATCAAAAACAAGAAAAGCCTGACAAACTGTCTGAGTCAAGACATGCCTCAGAGACATGAGAATTAATGCAGTGTCCTGGATGGAATCCTGGAACAGCAAAAGGACATCAAGGGAAAAAATGTTAGTGAAATCTACATTAAGTGTGGAGTTTAGTTAGTAGTATACCATTCTTGCTTCCTTTATTGTGATAAATACTCCATAGTATTGTAAGGTGTTAACAGCATGGAAAGTTTGGCAAGGGGTATGTAGGAACTCTCTGTACTATCTTTGTAATTTTTCTATAAATATAAAACCATTAGAAAGGAAAAATTATATTTAAATAAAAGTAATGAGGGCTACCTGACTGGTTCAGTCAGTAGAGCATGTGACTCTTGATTTTGGGGTCGTGAGTTCAAACCCCATGTTGGGGATAGAGTTTTACCAAAAATGAAACTAAAATAAATAAATAAATAAAATATTAAAAAAAAACCCCAAAAAGCTCGTGCTTAAAATGAATAAATTAAAATATCCAACATATTTTAGAAAAGGAACATTAACACCAGACTAATTTCAAAAAAAAATTCACTTCAGTCCAGCACTTTCTTTTTTTTTTAATGTTTATTTATTTTTGAGACAGAGAGAGACAGAGCATGAATGGGGGAGGGTCAGGGAGAGGGAGACACACAGAATCCAAAACAGGCTCCAGGCTCTGAGCTGTCAGCACAGAGCCCGATGCGGGGCTCAAACTCATGGACCACGAGATCATGACCTGAGCCGAAGTCGGTTGCTTAACCGACTGAGCCACCCAGGCGCCCCATAGTCCAGCACTTTCAAAGCCAACTGTGACATGCCCATTCTGAAACATATATTTCTGTTTCTGACACCCAGCAATTATTCTTGGGACTGACAAAAAAGAAAATAAAAATAAAAAATCTCCAAATTTTCCTAAAAAGAGAAAAATACCTTGTGACTTCTTATATTCAAAATCAAGTCAGAATTTTTGGATGATAGCTATGAGTTCCTCTCTAATTGCTTTAGGCAACTACCTGGACATATGGCCATCTGTGGAATAAACAGTAAATTAACTACCATTTACACATCATATGTAGAAGGAGAAGTGAAAAGAAGACACATGGTACTGTCTATATTGGTGCTATATTATATATAAGAATAATAAAAGAAGGTAGCTTAAATCACCTTTAAAAATCCAAAATTTTTCTTCTCCACTTTATAGCAGCCTATTTCCCTTGATATTCAGAGTTAATAATCTAAATCTACTCCATAATCCACTTTTTTTGCCTAGTGGCACTTGGAATCTAAGTTTAGTATGCATGTTGTTACTTTTAAGTTGGCCTGAAATATATTATGTCTCTCGGTAGGAGTATTCCTCCAGTGGGTCCTAAAATCTCTAAGCCAACAGATGTTAGAGCCCTAAATATAGGAATCTGATATTTTTAAATGGGTCTTCAAGTATGAATGAGAGATACTGCCCATATCTTTACTCCTTCTTCGTCAAAATAGTATATTCTGGTTGTCAGTGAACAACATTATGTGCTGGTCATATAATCAGAGAAAATAATTGCATAATGATGAATAGCTTGCTAGTCTTACAATGATTTGTTTCTCTGCCGAAGAAGTAGTGGTAATTCAACAGTTGATTCCATTTTATGAAGCTATTTCTTTTGAGTAGACAAGGTACTTGAGAAGGTACTTGAGAAGACAAGGCCTCTGGAAGGCAATCCTGATTTTTTTTTTTTTAGTCAATTTTTCATAGAAAACTCTCGAAGAAGCCACAGACATGTGTTAATGGGCCACCCATGTGACAGAAGCAGGTATGTTGGGAGAGTGATTAACCTGTTAACAGAAATTGCTTATGATTTCAGGCTCTGTTAGTTTTCCAGTTCCACTAGTAAAATGTGTGATTTGGAGTACTGGAAATGTCCACTTTATGATTCACTTTAAAATGCCCAATTTAGGTGAGCAGCTCAGGTTCTAGGGTCGTCTATTGCATTATGAGCAGACATTCAGCCTCCACTAGAACTTTTTGAAAACCAGACATTTTCTAAAATAGTATTTGATTTTTGAGGAAGACAAAACTTAGCTTCAAAATGTAAGGTTCTTTTTATTTGAAATCTCATTGGGGTTTATTATTTGGCTTCATCAGGCATATTGATCTCCCATAAAAAGTTGAAGCTCCCTTGGACTTAATATACCAGAAGAGCTAAACAACAGAGCCTGGATCATGTGGTAAGCTTATTTGAAAAAATGTCTAAGTAGGTCAAGTGCTTTTTCTCAATACCTCTTAGTAAAGATCAAGGGAACAGTTTGCTTTCAGCTAGAAAGGCCAGCAATACAGGTTCAATACTCTGTCCTGCCTCAAGGGTACATCAATTCCAACCCCTTGTCATAATTTCGTTTGTAGGCATCTTGATTACCTTTCCCTTCCATGAGATATCACACTGATCCATTACATTGATCACATTAAACTGATTGGATGTAGTGAGAAAGAAGTAACAACTACTCCAGACTTATTGGTAAAACATTTGCACAGCAGAGGTTGGGAAATAAATCCAGCTAAAAATCAGAGGCTTTCTATCTCAGTGAAATTTCTAGGTTCTGGGGCATATCAAGATATCTCTTCTAAGTGAAAGATAAGTTGCTGCATCTGGCCCTTCTTTCTTTAATTTTAAGTTTATTTATTTATTTTTCAGAGAGAGAGAGAGAGAGAGAGAGAGAGAGAGAGAGAGAATCCCAAGCAGACTCTGTCCTGTCAGTGCAAGGCCTGATGTGGGGTTCAAACTGTGAGATCATGATCTGAGCCAAAACCTAAGTCCAATGCTTAAATGACTGAGCTACCCAGGGGCCCTGCCTCTGGCCTCTCTTAAAGCCAAAAATAAGGAACAACATTTAGCGGGTCTTTTGGAATTTTGGAGACAGCTTAGTCCTCATTTAGGTTTGTTACACTGGCCCATTTATGGAGTGACCTGAAAAGCTGCTAGTTTTGGGTGGGGCCAGGAACAGGAGAAGGTTGGGAAACAGGTGCAGACTGCTTGTGGGATCACATGATCCAGCAGATACAGTGATGCTTAAAAGGTCATGGCAACTAGAGATTCTGCTTGGAGCCTTTGGTGGGTCCCTATAGATGAGTCACAGCATAGGTCTTTAGGATTTTGAAGAAAAGCCCTGCCATATTCTGCAGATAATTACTTTCCATTAGAGAAATAGCTCTTGGTCTGTTACTAGACCTCAGTGGAGACTAAACATTTGACAATAAAGCCCCAAAGTTACCATGAAATCTCAGCTGGCAATCATGAACTGGGTATTTGTCTAATTCAAGAAGCCATATAGTTGGTGTGGACAGCATCTCTCCATCATCAAATGAAAGTGGTATATATGTGTTCAGGTTCAAGAAGGCCCTGAAGGCACAAGAAAGTAACCTGAAGAAGCGGCCGAACACCCATGCTCCCCATTCCGGCTACACTGCCCTCCTCTCCCAGCCTGTACCTCTGGCTTCATGGGGAGTTCTCTGTGATTAAATGACAGAGGAAAAGAAGTCTTGGGCCTGCTTTATAGATGTTTCTACATGATATGCAGGAACCACCTGAAAGTGGATGGCTGTAGTTCTACAGCCCCTTTCTGGGACATTCCTGAAGGACAGTGGTGAAGCAAAACCTTCTTAGTGGGCAGAACTTCAAACAGTGCATCTGTTTGTTCACTTTGCTTAGAAGGATAAATGACCAGGCATGCAATTCTATACATATTCATGGGCTATGTCCAATGGTTTCATTTAATGGTAAGGCACTTGGAAGTTACATGATTGGAAAATTTGTGACTAGGAAATTTTGCAGGAAAGCATATAGATAGACCTTACTTGAGGGCAAAAATATGTGAGGATATTTGTGTTCCATGTGAATGCTCACCAAAGGATGACCTCAGCAGAAGATTTTAATAATTAAGTGGATAGGTTAGCCCATTCTGTGGATACCAGTCATCGTATTTTCCCAGCCTTTCCCATCATTGCTCAGAGAGCTCAGGAACAAAGTGGCCATAGTGGCAGGGATGGAGGTTATGCAGAATCTCAGCAGCATGGATTTGCATTCACCAAGGTACCAGCAGCCCAGTCTACCAGAAACAGAGACTAAGACTGAGTTCCCAAAATTGTCTGTTTCCCAGGGTGATCATCCAGCTAGCTACCTGGTGGCTGGTTGATTACACTGGGCTGCTTCCATCGTTGAAGGGGCAGAGTTTTGTCTTACTAGAATAGACAATCTACATATGAATTTACTTTCCCTGAATGCAATGCTTCTGCTCACACTGCCATTCATGGAGAAAGAGAATGTGTTGTCCTCTACCATGGTCTTACATACAGCTTTGTATGTACAGTTTTGATCAATGAACCCTCTTCATAGCAAAGGGAGTATAGCAATATGCCCACACTCATGGAGTTTTCTGGTATTACTATGTTTCCCACCACCCTAAAGCATTCCATGGTGGAATGGCTTTTTGAAGACCTAATTCTATCACAAGCTAGGTGACAATACCTTGCAGGGCTGGGACAAGGTTCTCCAGAAAGCTGTATATGCTCTGAGTCAGCATCCAATGAATGCTACTGTTTTCTTCTATAGCCAGGATTTATGGGTCCAGGAATCAATGGGTGAAAATGAGAGTGGCATCACTCATTATTACTCAAAAAAACCCTCTAGCAAGATATTTGCTTACTGTTCCTGTGGTCAAATGATCTACTGGCATGGAGGTCTACCATCACTGGGCATCTTTGGGTTGCTGTGGCTCTGGAGCTTGGCAGAGGTTTGATTGGGCCTCAGACTTCTGTACCAGAAGAAGTCCATATTGTTGTCCTAAGGCGTTGGGCCTCCTGGAAGACTATATATTTGCACCCAAGCATGTGCAGTTCATTCTTTCCTTCTGGCCTATGAGGTCCCTCAGCTGCAAGTCTTTGGTCCAAAGCCCTTTTCCAAAGCCTAGCCTAACCACTGGGGAGAGGTCCTGCATGTTGCAATCCAGGAAACAGTTGGTCACACAGTGGAAAAAGCTCTATGGACTGTTCCATGTAGACAATCTATGTTTAATCTGAAAGGCTGAGATTCAAATGGTATGCAAAATTTTTAATTGGGTAGCAGTGTCTGGCACTAACTCATTGTTTAGGAGTAAAGCTAGAGGGGTGGAGAAAGGAGAGGTCAACAGCCAAATGGGCTCCTGCCTTAAGTTTCTACCTGGCTACACAGCAGAACTAGAGATCAAACTTTCTGGGTAAGACTCTCAAAATGAATGAAAAGTAAAAGAGAAAGAAAAATGTGGGATGAGGGCAGTAGTTACAGTGAAATAAGCAGATAGAGGGGAGAAAGTTGTGTATTTTGCTGGTTAATTAAGTAAATCTCTTCGTTTATAAGGAGAGGTTCAAACCATGAGTGAGAATCAAGAATTATCAGCCATAGAAAAGAGGTGAGCTGCATAGGAATGAGTAAAAATTTGTGAGACAGAAAATCCTTGAAATGTAAGGAACTATCTTTTTTTAATTTTATTTTTATTTATTTTTATTTATTTATTTAATTTTTTTTAATATATTAAATTTATTGTCAAATTGGTTTCCATACAACATCCAGTGCTCATCCCAAAAGATCCCCTCTTCAATACCTATCACCCACCCACCCCTCCCTCCCACCCCCCATCAGCCCTCAGTTTGTTCTCATTTTTTAAGAGTCTCTTATGCTTTGGCTCTCTCCCACTCTAACCTCTCTCTCTCTCTTTTTTTTTTCTTCCCCTCCCCCCATGGGTTTCTGTTAAGTTTCTCAGGATCCACATAAGAGTGAGAACATATGGTATCTGTCTTTCTCTGTATGGCTTAGCATATTCACTTAGCATAATATTCTCCAGTTCCATCCACGTTGCTACAAAGGGCCATATTTCATTCTTTCTCATTGCCACGTAGTACTCCATTGTGTATATAAACCACAATTTCTTTATCCATTCATCAGTTGATGGACATTTAGGCTCTTTCCATAACCTGGCTATTGTTGAGAGTGCTGCTATAAACACTGGGGTACAAGTGCCCTTATGCATCAGTACTCCTGTATCCCTTGGGTAAATTCCTAGCAGTGCTACTGCTGGGTCATAGGGTAGGTCTATTTTTAATTTTTTGAGGAACCTCCACACTGTTTTCCAGAGTGGCTGCACCAGTTTGCATTCCCACCAACAGTGCAAGAGGGTTCCTGTTTCTCCACATTGTAAGGAACTATCTTAAATTGCGCAATCCAAGACCACACATTTAGTATCCCTTGTTTTCCAAAATTCCTATAAAAATAACAATGCCCTAACCTTAGATGCTAGGAAGACTACTAATATAATATTAGACCTGGTTCCTAGTAACTTTTGTAAAGATTGGTTGTAATTTTTTATTTTATTTTATTTTATTTTATTTTATTTTATTTTATTTTATTTTTCCTTAACCTTCCAGTAGGAAAATTTGGTTTTCTAACTATTGTTGCCAAAACAAATTCCCCAGTTTTATCTGTTTTTTTTTTCTTTTTTTCCCTAAGTATCACAGGGAATTCTTGCAGGAAAACAATTAAAATGTCTCTGGAGAGAGATGTTCCTGAGAAGTGTACCCTAAAGTTTAGATGAATAATTTTAATTAAGTATTCTTGGCAAATGGTTTTGTTTTTTTAAACTAAACATCAGAAAGGTGCATAATGTATAGAACAATAGTAAGGGAAAAAAAAGTCTTAGAATTATTTTGGGTTTCATATTATCAATGTTATTTTATTTTAACCCGAAATAAATGTCTGTCAAGGCACTATAGTCCAATTTCATGTAAACTTGCAAAGAGGCAGAAAATAGCAAGAGAAAAGGGCCACAAGGGTATAAAATGTGCTATTCAAATGTTTCATTTGTTAATAAAAAACATACTGAGTATATATTTTAGGTAAGGTAGAGTTAGTAGATAGGCACATCATCCAGATACAGTCCAAATTGTAAGACTGATTTATAAAAATAAAACTCATGAACCTGGTTATCTGGAAACCTCCTTACCTATTGCTTCTTCCACATTAGAAAATAAGGCAAGCAGACTTTAAGTACTGCTTTTTTTTATTTGTCTAATTTTTCCTACCAGTCCGTTTGGGATCTGGTAACTTGTTTCCAGTTACTGAATTATTTGATTCACATTTTTGTCTTTTTCTTACAGTATTTTTTATGCATGCTGTGTTAAATTCTTTTTGTCCTCAGAATGATATATTTGCCCTTTCCTGAACTTGCTGTAGCAGATGAATCTATGGGAGTGGGTCAGGGGGAAATACTGGTGGCTTAGGCTGGTTAACTTATTTTAATAGAACTTTAAATAAAGGCCAGTATTTTTCCAGCCAAAACATAGTACATTTTCCTCTTTTTTCTAATATTTTGTAATGTCATGTTTAGCATGATTTGGGCCATTTAAAAGAATTCTCCACGCAGTTTCCAGGAAAATATTTCCTTTCCAAGATACGGCAGGTAGAGTTTAAAGGAGTCTCCATGATTCCTAATTCTTGCTGTCCATGTTCTTGTACAATCTCATCTCCACAAGTCTAGGCAGACTCCATAACTTGCTTCCAGTCAATACAATATGACAAAGATGATGTGATATTGCTCTCATGATTATGTTATGTGCTATAAAACTCTTGCTAACAAACTTGCTGTGGAGTCTCTCTCTCCATTGTTATAAATAAGCCACCAGGAATTTGATAGCCATTAAAAATGTGATTCTGCCAACAATTTTGAAGTGGACCTACCCCCAGTCAAACCTTCAGATCATGATTCAGGCTTCATTATGGCTTGATTGTAGCTTTGCAGACCTCCCAGCTAGACAGTGCCCAGGTTTCTCAGTTAAGAAATTGTGAGATAATTTGTGTTTTAAGGTGTTAAGATTGTGGTAATTTGTTATGCAGCATGGAAAACTATTATACAAGGTCTTCCTTCTGTTCATAAATGATGTCTTTTTAAGAAATCTGGTTCAGATCCTGAAAGCTTTCCAATATTTTTCCTTTGGACTCCCTAGTTATTGGCCATCTGATACACAAAAGTTACTATTTTTCCCTTTAGTGAATGATATTCCTTCTATGGTAAACTCTCATTAACATTATGAGTTTGTTTTTCATTAAAAATTTTTTTGTCACATCTAAGAGTCCAACTAACTTTCCTACACCTCACAAAGTTCCTACATTACTCCTTGTTTTCTGGTGGATTTAGAGATGATTATTCTAGTCTTCTAATTACATTGAGGGCTTGAGCCCTGGGTAATGATACATACACTTGCTTTTTAAGTTATTGTTTTTAGAAGGTGTGTGGAAGGATTTTTTATTTGGGGAACATGATTTTTCGGAAAGAAACTAGACTTGAAAAAGCATTTATTTCCTTTGTCACTTCAGCTAGATTTAAAAAAGTCGATTAGCAAATGTGTGCTAACTAGCATAGACTCTTCCTTTAATTCTTAAATCAATAAAACATTTCCTCACTTATAAGTTGCTCCTAAAGAGCAACTTTAGGGAGAACAGCATACTCTTGCCTAATGTAAAGCCCCTATATTTTGATCAAAAGCAGATTCAATCTCTTTACCAAGGGAAGGGGACATTGTCATCCGTTTTATTTTTCTTTGGGTGACATTCATTCCCCTTGTAGTTCAGTGGAAAGTCTCTCTTTGATGCCTTGCAAAAATATGTTTAAATTACCTCGTTTAAAGTCATCATCATCTTTTTTTTTTGTATAAAATAGTTGGAAGAATGTAGACAGGTAACAGAACAAGGAAAACATATGAATAGTTACCACTGTGCTTCTTTTCTTCAGTTGTTCATAAGGTCATCATTGCTATACTATTGATGATTATCTGTGGTGTGCTTCATTCACAAACAAGATCAAAAGTCCAGTGGTTAAGCCTTAATTATTTCTCCTTCCCAACACATGTCAAATGCAGGTTGGCTAAAGACTCTGCCCCACAAGATGCTCTTTCTGGGATCCGAGTGAATATCATTTAAGATAGCATCAGTAATGGGGCGCCTAGGTGGTTCAGTTAGTTGACGTCTGTCTATTGATTTTGGCTCAGGTTGGATCTCAAGATTCATGAGTTCGAGCCCCATGTCAGTCTCCATGCTGCCAGTGAAGATCCTGCTTGGAATTCTCTCTCCCCCTCTCTCTGCCCCTCCCCTGCTCATGAGCTCTGTCTCTCTGTCTCAAAAGAAATAAATAAACTTTAAAAAAAGGATATGATCAGTAACAATCAGGAGGAAGCTAAGGTGCAATACGTTGTAGAGGCTACTATATACTCCCATTTATAAGTAGCATAGCTTTTCTACTTATATTTCATGGTCCCAAGTAGTTGAGTAGACATATTTATAATCTTGAATATAAGGAAAGAAAAGTATACTAAGTGTCAGACAGGAAAATATGCTAATTTTTAATGACAATTTTCAACTCCACTTAATACTTCGCTCTGTGATATTGGGGATCGATGCTGAAAAACTACACCACCCAGTCTCCTTTGCTGTCAGGTTTCCTGATAGACACTGACAATAAGAGGCACTGCAGAAAAAGTAGAAAGTGGGAGAAAACAATCAGATTTACTTTTTCCAGTATTTGGTCTTGGTGTCTGTCTGATGGCCCTAGCAGCGGAAGTTGACCTCCCAAAAGCAATTGGCTCCAGGGTTTTTCAGAACCAGATACATCGTGGCCTTCAGATACATAAGCAGGTGTAAGGAAGCGCCCTGTCCTCAGGTTTCTCCTCTGAGTTCCCAGAAACCAAAGCATCCCCACATCACACCCTCATAAGTAAGAAGCACAACCCCAGGCAGTGGCCGCTCTGAGTACCTGAGGTCTGGGAATCCACCTCATTCCCCAGAAGAGGCAATCCAAGGGCCAGGCAGAAGCAGCAATGTTTTTTGTGACCTAGCCTCAGGAGCCATACATTTCCTTTTATTTAAACCACATCCCTGAAAGGGTAGTTATTATCTCTGCATTACCTCAGTGTTCTTTTGTTTGCTTGTTTTTGCCTCTTGTCTTGCTCCCTTTACAACCTAAATAGCAAGTTCCTTGTGTGGAATTCTCCCTGGTGATATTTGCCTTTTCCTTTCCTGATTGCAATCAGTATGGAGAAGAAAGAAATATGGAGGAATAGCAGAAGCAGCTACCGTACATGGTATTTATATATCCTGCCTCCATTACCTATTCTATTTTCCCTTTGGCAATGGCCCAGACTTGAGAAAAGTATATTCAGTTACTGACTGGAGAGACACAAAAACTCTCTACCAAGGGTTTTGAATTCATAATGATTTTGCCTGCATTAAATTTCAAAAAGCTTCTTTTCCTTTATAAAAAAAAAGGTTTTTTAAAAATGTTTATTTATTTTTGAGAGAGAGAGAGAGTGACAGAGCATGAATGGGAGAGGGGCAGGGAGACAGAGGAGGAGACACAGAATCCGAAGCAGGCTCCAGGCTCTGAGCTGTCAGCACAGAGTCCAACTCGGGGCTCCAGCTCCCTCACTGTGAGATCACGACCTGAGCTGAAGTCGGAGGTTTAACCCACTGAGCCGCCCACGCGCCCCCAATTTCAGTAAGTTTTAATGAAGAGACCACTGAGTGTCTTCACTGAGTGGATTTCCCTGAGCTTCTTGATTGAGTCTGTGGGTTGATGTTACCGCATTTTAGAAAATTCTTTGCAGTATTTGCTTTGAATATTACTTCTGCCTTATATTCTCTCTCTTATACTTCTGCGATGCTAACTTACATGTATATTAGAACTATTGGCTGTGCCCCACATGTACCTTACCCACCATATTTTTCTTTTCTTTTTTTTTATTTTGGGCATTTATTATTTACCTGTCTTCCAATTTACATTTCCAGCCTTCAAATATTATTAAAATGATTTACTACATTCTTACATTTAGATGTTTTATTGTTTAATTCTGCTAAACTGATTCTTTTATACAGGTTTCAAATATCTATTGAAATTTCCATATTTTAATCATTTTACTAATTTCTTTCCATTTCCTTGAACATACCATCAATAATAAACATATGATCTTAATATCCTAATTATAATATGTATATCATTTATTACTTCTATTGTTTTTTATTGGTCTTATAACTCTATATTTTTACTTGATTATTTATTCATGTTGAATGCCAAACATTGTTTTAAAGAATTCTTGTATGTTTCTGATAAGTTACTATTTCCTTTGATATGAAGATAGAGGTGAGGCTGACTGACTTAATCCAAACAGGAATTATGTTGAATTGAAGCTGGATTTATGTAGATAGATCCAACCTATTTCTGGATCACTCTTATATCTAGTGTGTGCCTCTCCAAAGATTCTAATTAATGCTTTGAAGTGGGATGAATGCTTTTTGGCACACAGAATTTGCGTACGTATATATCAGAAACATAAATATCAGCTGTTTAGGACTCCTGCTCTATTCATCTTCAAAATTTGGCAAATATCTTGAGGAAGAAACTGCTGGATTAGTTTAACTCATTAGTTTTAAATATCAGACAGCTTTAGGGGCTGGCACAGGTCTATAGTAGTAAAATTAGCCATCTGCTTGAGGTTCTCAATTTTTCATTCCAGTTATACTGGACTTCCCAAAGTGTTTTTGATTTGTTTGACCCACAAAAGTGGTCCTCTACCAAGGTTAAGCCCAAATTCTCATATTTGACCAAAAGTTGGATGTAGCAAATGATCCCAGTGAGTAGACATTAGTTCCTTCTGTGAAAGTTTCTTTTTTTCTGGAATTTTAATGTCTCTAGTCTCCATTGCTTCTGCAGAAATCTGTCATCTTTGAAATGAACAAATCAGGAGAGTATAGATGTTGGAGAGGCTGTGGAGAGACGGGAACCCTCTTGCACTGTTGGTGGGAATGCAAATTGATGCAGCCGATCTGGAAAGCAGTGTGGATGTTCCTCAAAAAATTGAAAATACAGCTACCCTATGACCCAGCAATAGCACTGCTAGGAATTTACCCAAGGAACACAGGAGTGCTGATGCATAGGGGCACTTGTACTCCAATGTTTATAGCAGCACTCTCAACAATAGCCAAATTATGGAAAGCCTAAATGTCCATCAACTGATGAATGGATAAAGAAATTGTGGTTTATATACACAATGGAATACTACGTAGCAATGAGAAAGAATGAAATATGGCCTTTTGTAGCAACGTGGATGGAACTGGAGAGTGTTATGCTAGGTGAAATAAGTCATACAGAGAAAGACAGATACCATATGTTTTCACTCTTATGTGGATCCTGAGAAACTTAACAGACGACCATGGGGGAGAAGGGGAAAAAAAAGTTACAGAGAGGAAAGGAGGCAAATAATAAGAGACTCTTAAAAACTGAGAATAAATTGAGGGTTGAAGGGGGGTGGGAGGGAGGGGAAAGTGGGTGATGCGCATTGAGGAGGACACCTGTTGGGATGAGCACTGGGTGTTGTATGGAAACCAATTTGGCAATAAATTTCCTATTAAAAATTATTTTAATAAAAAAAATACATAAAATAAAAGTAAAATTTCCCCTGTCTCACATCTGGGTTTCTTCTGAAATGCCTACTCTATTTCTACAATAACTTTAGGGGGCCACCAGAAACAGAAGCCAGAAACATATATTTATAAGCTTTTTTCCCCATTCAGTTCCATAATTGTGCATGGCCAATATCACTAATAATCAGTTGTTTCTGGTATCAAACCCTAGCAAGTATTCCATCCTTCTCTGCTGTTTTCAAAGTCCATGTGAAGAGGTTCTACCAATACCTAAAAAGTGAAAAAAGTTTTGTTAGTTTAGTATTTGAATTTTAGACATTTTCTAAAATTATCTGTTCACACATGGAATGTAAGTTCAGTGAAAATAGGGGCTTTAATTTGTTCAACATGTTATTCCCAAAGCCTAGGGCACTCTCTATATGCTACCAAATGGTGCTCAATTATATTTGTCAAATAAATAAATAAATAAATAAATAAATAAATAAATAAATAAATAAATGTGTTTATTTAACTATAGAATCATGTTAATCATCCTTCATTAATATACTTACTCAGAAATTTTCTTGAAGAGTTTCATGGTTTTGTTAATGTAACACAGTAAGTCATGTTTGCTATTTATAAGGTAATGCCTTTTATATTTAAACTGGATAGGTTATTGATAGTTCATTTTAATTACCTTTTTTAATTCAATCTGATTTTTGTCTTTAGTTTTTTGTTTTTAATAACTATTGCATATTGTTCATCATAGTTTAACATAAGATTTTTCTATGTATATCTTTGCCTATTTATCTGTCATCTATTTATCATTTTTCTATTATATACCCATAATCTATTATCTGTTTTTATAATTATATTTTGCTTATTGACTTTATTCTTCTCAGTAGTTATTTGTGTTTTTTCTTCCTTTCCATTGCTTATTTTCTCTAACTGTGGTATACAACGCTTCCACATTTTAAACTCTCCATTATTTTTTGTCCTCATCTATTAAATTATTTCCTGCCATTTAAAAACATTCTGAGTTTGGGGGAAACTTCTTTATGTGTATTCTGTTAATCACAGATTTGAAATGATGCAATGTCAGAATTTTTGGACTTTTATTCATCTGACTTGTGATTCTATTTTAGTTGATATCTTTCTATAACTTTCTTTTATAATCAAGCTTTAAATTTTTTAAAAGTAAAGACTTTTTAGTATTATTACCATGATTAGATTGCTCTTTATTGAACAGTTTTATTTTTATTTTTTAAGTTAACCTTGTGTGTGCATGTGTGTGTGTTTAAGATATCAAACTTGCCAGCAATCTTTCAAACTTTCTTCTGGACTCGTGATTTTTTGGAAGTAGCTTTTCCTTTATTTTCCTCTGTTTCTTGTTTGTTTTCTTTTAAAATTTCTTTTCTCTTATTCTCCTTTCTTTTCTCTCTTTCTTTCCTCCCCCTTTTTTTCTTTATTTTTTGAGTGTGTTGGATGATAGTTATTTTCGTATATTTTCTTTTTTCTTCCATTTTTATCTGTTCCTTCTTAAATTTTTTCTTCCTGTCCTCCAATATTCCTAATAATGTTTTATTGTCTAGATGTACCAAAGTTGATTTATCTATAGACTTGCTGAAGGACATCTTCGTAGTTTCCTAAATTTTAACAATTGTGAATATAGGTGCTATAACATTTGTGGGCAGACGTTGTGTAGACCTAAATTTTCAACTCCTTTGGGTTGACTCCTTTGCTGACCATATTATAAGAGTATTTAATTTTGTAAGAGATCGCCAAATTTTCTTTCAAAGTGGCTGGTCTACCAGCAATGAATGAGAATTACTGATGCTTCATATTCTCACCAGCATTTGGTGTTGCCATATTTTGTTTATTTATTTAGTTTTTGAAACAGCTCACTACACTTATAAGGCAATGTGTTGTATACAGTTCCCATTACTACTTTTGTGTGTGACTTATTCTACAATGCCTTCTGCCTGTTTGATCATCTGAATTTAAAGGAATCAATTAAAAAAAATGGACTTATCCACAAGGTGTATGCCCAACATTTTTCCCAAAAGAGCTTTGTATGTGTGTGTCATATATATCAAAATCCAATGAGCCACCACCACTGCTCACCACACAAAATGCACTCCTTTTACATTTTCTTTTAAAAGTGTGGATGTATAGGGTCGCTTGGGTGGCTCAGTAGGTTGAGCATCACATTCTTGGTTTGGCTCAGGTTGTGGTTGCAGGGTTGTGGGATCAAGCCCAGGGTCAGGCTTCATGTTGAGCATGGAACCTGCTTAGGATTCTCTCTCTCTCTCTCTCTCTCTCCCTCTACCCCTCTGCCCCTCCCACTTTAAAAAAATAAAATAAAACAAAAGTGTGTATGAATCTGTTGAAGATGCATGATTATGTAGTAAAACATCATTCTGATTATTTCACGCATCAAAACTTATGGGAATAGAAAAATAGCTGTGAATTTCCTTATTCCCAGCCCCCCCCCCCCACCATACAAAAAAATAAATAAACAAAAATCCTCTTCCGAGATGGCTGTGATTTTTCTCCATCTGGATTATTTCAAGGTTTCATTTTTTTCTGTATTTTGAATATGGATAGTTGTGATTTTTTAGGTATGTATCCTGTTTGATGTTCTCTAATCTTCTATATCTGTGTTTTGGTCTGTCATTAATTTGAAAAGTTCTACTGCCATTATTTCTTCAGATGTTCCTTTTTCTCATTTCCCTTTTCTCCTCCCAGTATTCCAATTAAGTATTTGTTACACTTTTTCAGATTGTCACATAATTCTTGGATGCCATGCTCTGTTAAGTTTTTCTCTTTTTTTCTTTGCATTTAAGCTTGCTAAGTTTCTATTGAGCAGTCTTCAGGAATCACTGATTCCTTCTTCTAACTTGTTCAGTCTACTAGTGTGCCTATCAAAGGCATTCTTCATTTCAGTTACAATGTTTTTGATATCTAGCATTTCTTTTGATTCTTTCTTACATTTTCTCTTTGTCCGCTTATATTAGTCATCTGTTATTGCATGCTACTTTTTCCTTTAGAGCCCTTACTGTATTAATCATCATTATTTTCAGTTCCCTGTTAGATATGTCCACCATCTGATTCTGTTGCTTGCTTTGGGTTTTTTCTTCCTTTTGTTACACATAGTAATTTTTTGTTGTTGTTGAAAGCAGAACACCTTGTATTAGACAATAGAAACTGATGTAAATAGGACATTAGTGTGAAGATTTATGAAAATCTTGCTAGGATAATCTTTTTAGGATGTGTTTAATATTTGCTGTGTTGCTGAAGCTCTAGGTACTTCTGGAAAGTAGTATCTTCTAATGTCTTTGCTTTTGTCTTGTCTCTTGACTCTGAACTCTTATAAGTATTCTTTCTCAGAGAGAAAAGGGCTCTACAACTATAATACACTGTATTATGTTATATATTGTGTGGTGGTAGTTGTGGAAAGGGGTAGTGTTCTGTAATATTATGGTTATACCTCAATATTTTAGGCCCGTGTCCGTAAGCTGTGATTTTCCCAACTGTTTCTCCAGTGATGTCAACTGACTAAGCCACCCAGACCCCCCCTCCTTTTTAACTCAATCTTAAGTTTGGTTTGTTTCTATTGTTATGTATTCAAGTTTAAAATCTTTCCCTCCTGATTTGTTTCCTCTTTGTCAAGAATTATAGTAATTCACTGCCTATTGTACAATCTCTGAAAATAGTTGTTCATATGTTTTTTTCCAGAATTTAGTTTTTTGTCACAGAAGGCAAATCTTGTGGGAATGGTTCTTACATGACTAGATGTGGAAACATCTTAAATTCATTATTTTTAAACATTAAATGACATTTACATTTGTAGTGTAAGCACACATTTCAGTGAGAGTTTACTATTCTTTATATATTGACATATTTTATTTGTTTATATTCTGTTTAAAACTTTTGAAGTGAAATTTATGAGACTGACTTACCTATAATTTTTATATTAGTTTCTATATAAGACTCATGACAGACTCATAAATATAGGTTGGAAATATTGCCTTTATGATCACTCTTGGGTTTGTAAGAATGGTCTTGTTTCTTTTATTTATTTTTTTATTTTTTATTTTAAAAATATATTTAATATGAAATTTATTGTCAAATTGGTTTCCATACAACACCTAGTGCTCATCCCAACAGGTGCCCTCCTCAATGCCCATCACCCACTTTCCCCTCTTTCTCTTGAACATTAATAGTAAATAGTGAAGCCAATTACAAAAGAGTCATTTTTCACTTGAAGATTATTAATAAAAATTTAATTTCTTTAGTAAATAGTTTAAAATCTATGTTTCTCCTTTATACATCACTTGATCTATTTAAAATTTTTTATTAAAAAAATTAATTTTTGGTAAAAATATTGTTTATTATACAGTTGAATCCCTGAGCAGAGGTTGGGAACATAGAACTCCCATGTAGCCAGAAATCTGCATATAATTCTTGACTCCCTAAAGTTGAAACTGCTAATATCTTACTGACAGCCAGAAGACTTACTGATAACAGAAACAGTTGACTAACATATATTTTGTGTGCTATATGTATTTTATGCTGTTTTCTTACAATTAAGTAAGCTAGAGAAGAGAAAATGTTATTAAGAAAATCATAAGGAAGGGACAATACATTTACAGCACTGTACTGTATTTATTGAAAAAGATCTGTGTTGAAGTGGACCCATGCAGTTCAAGTCCATGTTGTTCAGGGATGAACTGTGTATATATTTTAAATATCAGGAGTACCTGTCTATAGTGCTATCCCCTTTTCATTCCCGATACTTGTGATTTGATGTTGCTGTTTTTCCATTGTTATATTGGTTAGGGTTTTATACATCTTACTGGTCTTTCTGAGAATCAATGTTAAGCCATGTGATCATCTCACACCTGTCAGAATGGCTAAAATCAAAAACAAGAAACAAGCGCAGGTGAGGATGCAGTTCTCCATGGAGGAAACTTCATGCACTGTTGGTGGGAATGCAAACTGGAGCAGCCACTATGGAAAACGGTATGGAGTTTCCTCAAAAAGTTAAAAACAGAACTACCCTGTGATCTGGCACGCACACTACTGGGTATTTACCCAAAAAATACAAAAACGCTGATTCAAAGGGATACACACACCCCTGTGTCTATTGCAGCATTATTGCCAATAGCCAAATTATGGAAGTGGCCCAAGTGTCCATCAATAAATGAATGGAAGAGAATATGTGGTCTAAATATACAATGGAATATTATCCAGCCATAAAAAAGAATGAAATCTTGCCATTTGCAATGACATAGATGGAGCTAGAAAATATAATGTTAAACGAGATAACTTAGAGAAAGACAAATACCATATGACTTCACTTATATATGGAATTTAAGGAACATAACTAAATAGCAAAGGAAAAAGGAGACAGAGACACAGAGAGAGAGAAACAAAGAAATCAACTCTTAACCATAGAGAACAAACTGATGGTTACCAGATGGGAGGAGGAGAGGTGACTGGGGAGATGGGGGAAATAAAAGAAGGGGATTAAAGAGTACACTTATCATGATAAGCACTGAATAAAATATACAATTGAAGAATCACCATATTATACACCTGTGACTAATATGACGTGTATGTTCACTATACCAAAATTAAAATTAAAAACTTAATAAAACATACAAAAATAGCCAGTAGAAAAAAATGTTAAGCCATGTGAATATCCTATATTATCCTTATTTTTTCTATTTCATGAATTTTTATCTGCATTATTTACTTTCATTTTTTTTGTTTTGACTTGTTTTCTATTTCACTATGTTAAAATAGAAGATTAATCTGGTTGTTCCTGCTTTTCTTGCTTATAGTATCTACTTACAGTGTTTTTCATATATCTCTTTAAATACTTCTTTTCCTGTATTGCAGAAGTTTTGACATAGAAAACTGTACTATTTAGTTCAAAGTCAAAACTTAATTTGATTTCTTTTTGATCCATTGAGTTTTAGCTAATTACCTAATTAGTATTTATTTCTATATTAACCTGAGCATCATCAAAGAACATACCCTGTATGATTTCAATCGTTGAATCTGTGGAGGGTTTCTTTACGTCCCATCACAATAGTGAATGACGGTAAGTGTTCTTATGTATTTTGAGCACTAGCATGTTTTTATTGCTAATGCCATTGTGGGAAGTTTAAGGAATTGGATGCTTGTACATTTTATAGATTCGATAGTCAAACTCTACCCTGTGTGCTTTCTAGTTGGAGATGTTGGAGAGTTCAAATATCTCCTGTTACTATAGTTCTTGGCACAGATTTTGTTCTATCGATGAGGTCCACACACACTCAGAATTCTAAAGGGCAAAGTGAGCTGAGGATCAACTTTCTGGTCCTTTTGACATTTTCTACCAAGAAAATTTCATCTTAGAAAGGTTGTGAATCCATGTGGGCTATTTTCCACAGCAGTATTGAGACCCCAACTTCCTAGTGAAGCTATTTTAATGGATGAGGAAGCAGTGACATCTTTTTGCTTTCATTTATCTGGTCCCTGGACCACAGTTAAGGTTATGCATTTTTAAAATTGTATCTCTAATGGTAGCCTATCTTTGTGAATTTTACTACGTGCTCTTAGGGTCATTATAAGAGTGTCACCCAGAAGTTCCTCCAGTCTTTCCAAGTTTCACAGGCCTCAATTCACCTTAATCATTTCCTGTTTAAAATAAACTGTTTACTTCTCCTACACTTACAAAACTTCTACTAATACAACGTTATAATATGGAAGAGCTCTGGGCCCATATGTTTTGCTATCTACACACTAAAAAAGTTCCAGATAATTCTAGAAATAATTTTTAAATAAAAAAGATATTTTCTAAAAATAGAATTATAATTAACTTATGGAAATATTCAGGGAAAATGGCATCCAAACAATATTAGTTACATTAAATAGAGTATTATGTCTCTGGTTTTATTGTACTCTTTAGTCACATATGATTATTAAGGATTTTTAAATACAGATCATGATCTTTTATACATATTCTTAGTAAGAATTTAAAAAATATTTTTTTAATATTATCATTCCTTCCACTATATTTTCAAACTATTTGGTATTTACACATAAGAAAGCTTAGATTAGCAAAACTTTATCTGATTTTGTGACTTTGAGGGCATTTGTCATATCATGAAATACATTGACATCAGGAAATACAGGTAAATCATTATGTGGAGTTAATTTCTACCTTTTTTTAAAGCATAGCAAATATAACTTATGACAATTTAATATATTCATTTGTTTTAAACTTATATATCACAAACATTTAAATCTGTTTCCTTATGCTTATCAGTAAGTATGCTAGGATAATTATCAGAACATTTTTCCTTATCAATGAAGAAAATAAAGTCCAGAGAAAGCCCTCAAAGGATACACGCCACCAGAGAAGGAAAGCTCCTTATGTTTGGGCTATTATTAGATTATTTGCTTATGTCTGAGGTTACTGCAGTCCTCATGGACAACAGCCCTTGAGCCTGCACTTCTGTCCCCATAATTGACTTTATGATTGCTCCTCTCCCAATGGAATCCATCACAGAGGGTGAGCAAAACCTCAATGTGGAAAACTCCTGAAGAAAGGTATCAGAAGTAAAGTAAGTACTATTGATATTTTACTGAGTGATCATGGACTCTGGAGACCCAAGGTTGTTATGGTCCTCAAATATCCACGGTTATCCCACTGTCTTTATATTAAGATATATAAGGCATAATAGAACACAAGAAAGGAACTCTCCTTCATATATATATTCCTTAAGGCTGTTGGCCCTGACTGAAGAGTGAGAGCCCTTGAATTGATGCAGCTTTGATAAAAAGTTATTCATTGTCATGTGAAGATTGGAATGTTTATCAGCTTCTTTCTCTGCTTCAAAGAAAATGGCTAATATGTAATATATGAAATCACAGAACTACTAATGGAAATAAAATATATACAATGAGGCAATAAAATGCATTTATTTGGGAAGAATATCCTTGACCTGAGATTTGGAAAGAGCTTTAGAAATGCTATCTAGGCTTACTGATTGCTTTGATGTTATTAATTTTAACATACCGATAACTAATCACTTTTTATTCTATTTTCAGAGTTGGCACAGTAATAATGGAATTCAAATAGATAGAGGTAAAAGAAGGCAAAAATATTTCTAAATATGTTTGTTACTGTTTTTAATGATTCAGACACTGATAGGCAATCATGATGGCTATGGCAGTATCATACAGATTATATGTATTCTTTGTATTTCAGATTATATTCTTATTTTAGGTAAAGATAATTATTTAACGATAAATACATTAGGAATAGAAACTCAAAACGTGACGAACATTGGACAATATATTAAATTACTTCCTTGGTAAATACTCAGCAAAATTATGACCTGAAATACAATAACCTTTAACTTCTTTCACTGCTTAATATTATTAACAGTCTTATGGACTTAGTATTATATAGTTCAAATTCCTGATTCCTTATGACGTTAACATGGTTTTATATGCAATATTTAATTAAGATATAACTAATTTAGTCTACACTTAAGAAAGTATTTGTGTTACTAGAAACAAAGCCCAGATTTCATTTGTTTGTTCTTCCTTGTGCCTGTCAGCAGGTTTCTGCCATGGGTGACAGGGGAACAAACAATCACTCGGAAGTGACTGACTTCATCCTTGTAGGCTTCAGGGTCCGCTCTGAGCTCCACATTCTCCTCTTCCTGATCTTTCTGCTTGTGTATGCCATGATCCTCCTAGGGAATGTTGGGATGATGACCATTATTATGACTGATCCCCGGCTGAACACACCGATGTATTTCTTCCTGGGCAACCTGTCCTTCATTGATCTCTTCTATTCGTCTGTTATTGCACCCAAGGCCATGATCAACTTCTGGTCTGAGAGCAAGTCCATCTCCTTTGCAGGCTGTGTGACCCAGCTCTTTCTCTTTGCCCTCTTCATCGTGGCGGAGGGATTTCTCCTGGCAGCCATGGCCTATGACCGCTTCATTGCCATCTGCAACCCACTCCTCTACTCTGTCCAGATGACAGCACATCTCTGCACGCAGTTGGTGGCTGGTTCCTATATTTGTGGCTGCTTTAGCTCAATTCTTTTGACCAGCGTGACATTTACTCTGTCCTTTTGTGCTTCCCGAGCCATCGACCACTTTTACTGTGATTACCGTCCACTTCAAAGGATTTCTTGTTCTGATATCTACTTTCTTAAGGTGGTTTCTTTTTTCTTATGCAGCATTATTATTTTGCCTACCATAATTGTCATTATTGTGTCCTATATGTATATTGTGTCCACGGTTTTAAAGATAAAATCCACTGAGGGACGTAAGAAAGCCTTCTCCACTTGCAGTTCACACCTGGGAGTCGTGAGTGTGTTGTATGGTGCTGTGATTTTTATGTATTTCATCCCTGATAGATTTCCTGAGCTGAGTAAAGTGGCCTCATTATGTTACACCCTAGTCACTCCCATGCTGAATCCTTTGATTTACTCCCTGAGAAACAAAGATGTCAAAGAAGCTTTGAGAAAGATTCTAGGGAAAAAAATACTTTTATTTAATTCTATCTTAACAGTGACATAACTGAAAGACATGGGTATTATGACAGTCTAGGGAGGCATTGACACAAAGAATGCACCAATGATTTTGAAATATTTAAGTTTAGAAAGTTTGTTCATTTAAATCCCTTGTACTTATAGCCGAAGAATACATTTGGTCTATATTTTGCCTAGCTGTTGATTTTGGGATGGAATGGCTTTCTCCATACTTCATCTTCATTTGAGTAAAGACAATGATTGCCATGTAATTTGATTTTAAGGAAAATATATTCCAAGTTTGCTGCTGGCTCTCTAAGGATGATGTTGGGATGTATTGTCTATCTTGAGTCAGTAACAAATGTTATATAGTGTATATAATCAGTAGATGTAACAAAATCTGATATAATAAGACAGGTCAAAATATCAGATTTACTGAAAAAAAAACCTTTCCGAGTGCTGAGTGAGAGAAACAGATACTCTGTAGAGTGTACAGGGCCCTAAAGGTGACATATGAGCCACTCTCCATTATGTAGGGGTGGAATGATTGACACACTTATTAAATAGTTTTTCTGACTTAGAGTAAGACAACTGTAATGAAACTGAACCAAAAATAAAGACAATTCATTTTTTGTTATATAGGGCCTAGTAAGAGTTAATTCATCACATTGATAATTATTAATTTTGATGCCTTCTTGTCCTATGAAGTTCCCTATGTATGAAGAATTTCAGTCCTAGCTCACCATCAAATCAAGGGAAAATAGCTATAAGGAACTAAACTGCCATATGTTAGTCCAGTGAAAAAGACATTTATGGAAAATACAAAGAAAGTGTAGTCTCTAAAGGTGAGTGGTTCTATGGTCAAAGAACTCTTCCTAAGCACATTTTAAAGCAAATAGCATTAAGCCAAGTGAAATAAATAGCTTTCTATGCACATGGAGAAAATAACTTGATGGTGAACTTCATGTGGTTTATAAGTGATTTGTAACACACAAGACAAAGAGTGAAGCATGAGACTTAAAGGGAAATTCATGGAAATCATACAGACTTATATGTCAGGCCAAGAAACCTAACCTTTATTCTGTAGACGGGGGTAAGCATTGGGGATTTTTAGAAAGACAGTATTGTTTTGAAATTGTCATTATACGAAAATCATACTGGTAGCTTTGAGGCAGATAAGTGCTCTTTGGGAGAAGACGGTAATCCCAGAAAGTGTGTGGTCATCCAAGAGGTTATGGTGGCTCTAATGGAGGGAGTCTTATTAGGGACAGTGAAGAAAGATGACCTTTAGAATGGAAGGTAAAGTAAGCTGAATACTGATTGCTGGTTGATCACATGAGAGTAACCTAGAAGTGAATAATGACTCTAATGTCTGAGCATCTGTGCTGGAGAAATGCTACCTCATAATGAGGAAGGAAATATAAGGGTAAGAATAGTTCATCAGTAAAAGTTAAGAAAATAAGCTCAGGTGTCAGACAGAGCTTTCAAATTCTGTTTTTGCCCCTGCAGCTTCAGGTAAGTTACATAGTATCTCCACAATGTTATTTCCTCCTGAAAAATGGGGTGTATAAGAGAATCTCCACCATAGAGTCACTTGAATGATTGAATTATGTAAATTTCATGTTTGTTAAATCCACATCAGATTTGTCTTTTCCTCCTGCTCTCAACACTATTCATGTTACGTCTGAGAGAGGAAGACACTAACTTTCTCTGCCCCTTTCTCTTTACTCTGTGCCATGAAGTGTCCCCAGGTCTCCAAGTGTATCTGCTTTCATTTCCATACACAGAGATTGAGAAAAGTTTACTAGTTATTTCAGTCTTTACCTTTCTCTCTGTAGAAAATTAAAGGAAAAGACTGTAAAATGACCAAAAAGGCAACAGAAGCCCCAATTATTTTTTTTTCTAATTAGTGTTTTTTGTAATGTACATTTTAGCTTGCCAACATATAGGGCAATATTGGTTTCAGGAGTAGAATTCAGTGACTCATCATTTACATACAACACCCAGTGCTCATCACAAGTGCCCTCCTTAATGCCCATTACCCATCTAGCCCATCCCCCAATTAAATGCAAAATAGAATCTAATCATCAAATGCTGTATCTAGTCATCTCTATGCCCATGTCTTTCTCTAGGTATCCTCTTTATAATTTAACATATGCATCTCTTACACCCAGATTTAAATAAAATGCAGATTACTAGGGAAAATAGAGGTCTTACTAGGTAGAAAACCTTGATGAAGATTTTTAGATAAATGGTCACTGTGCCAAGATGGTGTCTTGTCTCAGGGTGCCTGGGTGGCTCAGTTGGTTAAGCGTCTAACTTCAGCTCAGGTCATGATCTCGCTGGGTTTGTGAGTTCGAGCCCCGCGTTGGGCTCTGTGCTAACAGCTGAGAGCCTGGAACCTCTTTCAGATTCTGTGTCTCCCCCTCTCTCTGCTCCTCCCAAGCTCATGCCCTGTCTCTCTCTGTCTCTCAATAATAATTAAACATTAAAAATTTTTTTTTTAAAAGATGGTGTCTTGTCTCTTTCCTGAGATGAGGAAGAAAGATGTTTAGGATGAGAGAGGCACATTTTACTAACCCTTCTCCATGAGTAAAGTGCAGAATCACTCGTGACAACATTCAGGTCCTATAATGGAATAAGCCTACAGAGAAAGAGGCTCCTCATCCTTTGAATCATCATCTATTGGAAATGAGTAATGCTTTACCAAACTGAGAAAAAGAACCTAACAATAGGGTTGACTGTTAGGAAAACAATGTTCCTTTATACTCACCATATGCTGCACCCCACAACCACCATCGGACTCACACGCACATATGTACAAACATTACCGTGGTCTCTCTGTCTCCGTCCCTCTGTCTCCATCTCTGTCTCTGCCTTTGTCTCTGTCTCTTTCTCTCTCTCTCTCTCACACACACACACACACACACACACACACACACACATCAGACGAACACCAAGAAAGATCACTGGATGTAAAACTGAACCTAGAACAATATACGCCCAATGTCATGCAGCTGACTCAGAAGAAAATCCTCAGGTTGATGTAAAAGCTAACAGACCTCACTGTGACAAGGTATGTACAATAATTTTTTAAATCTGACCTTTTCCCTTTTCCTGATGTCAAGAAATGTCTGTGTTGCTATAAGAATTGCATTCTTATATTCTGTTCTCTCTTCTGTTAGGAAATTACTCTTCTCCTTTTTCTTTGGATTCAAGGAGGATGCATGTGCTGTACAGTGTTAAGTTCTTAAAGCAGGGATATATTGAATAATAATGATAATAATAGTAACTAGTATGCTAATATAAATGAATCAAAATAGATACAGTAATGTACAAACATATGTATATGTAATTCTTTGAATATGATATATGCATTATAGGACCACTTATAAACAAATCAAAGTTGTAGCACAAGTCATGTACAAAATCATTTTAATATTTATAGCTAATATTTTAATTTTTGGATTACATGATTTTTTATTAAGGTTTTTATTTTAATTCCAGTAAAGTTAACATACAGTGTTATATTAGTTTCAGGTGTACAACAGAGTGATTCAACACTTCCATACATCCTTATCAGTGCTCATCATGATAAGTGTACTCTTTTAAATTTTGTTTATTTATTTTTTTAACATTTATTTATTTTTGAGAGACAGAGAGAGGTGGAGCATGAGCAGGGGAGGGGGAGAGAGAGAGAGAGATACAGAATCTGAAGCAGGCTCCAGGCTCTGAGCTGTTTGTTAACACAGAGCCCGATGCGGGGCTCGAATTCACAAACTGCAAGACCATGACCTGAGCTGAAGTCGGACTCTCACCGGACTGAGCCACCCAGGCGCCCCATGATAAGTGTACTCTTAATCCCTTTCACCTATTTCACCCACCCTCTTGTTTAAATTTTTATGTACATAAGGCACGTCTTCAAACTCATCTGATGACTTCCCATTAAATGTATAATTATACCTGACAGTCTATCAATAACTAGTAAAGTTTTCTTAATACAAATGATAGTGTTGATGGTAGTGAATCCTCACTCCACACCTGCTATGCTAACAATTATAGTAAAAGGTTTGAGCCTACTTTTATCACTGAGATTTTTTATATAATAAACATCTTCTATGTTCAGTAGTTTCCTGCTTTTGGCCAAAATTAAAACTTCAATCCACCCCCCCCAAAGAGAGAGAAAGAGAAAGAGAGAAAGAGAGAGAGAGAAAGAGAGAGCGAGCAACATCTCTGAGTCGTTGCTCTAAAATGTAACTCCTTCAACCTAAAATACAAGATCTGACCAATTCTTTCTTCAACCACTGTATTGAGAAAGAGTTGGTATAAAATAAACTGTATTCCATCAGAGTATACAATTTTGAGTTTTGGCAGTTTTATACATCAGTGAAACCCTCACCAGACTAAGATCCCTAACTTTTATTTTAAAGTTTATAAACCTTTACTTAAGTAATATCTACACAGAACATGGGGTTTGAACTGATGACCCTGAGATCAAGAATCACCTGCTCTTCCTATTGGACCAGCCAGGAACCCCAAGATACAGAAGTTTTCTATCACCTCAGAAAGATTTATCATGCCCCTATTTAAGTCATGCCTCCTTCCAATCCCATTCCCAGATAACCAGTGATCTGATTTGTTTTTGTTTTTGTTTTTTTTTTGCACATCCATCTATTTATCTACCTATTTAACCTGCATGTGATATGCACTCTTTCCTGGAAGGCTTCTTTGAGTGAAATGAATTTGAATTTATTCCTTTTGTCATGTGTAGAAGTAATTCACTCTTTATTGGTCAGTAGCATTCCATCTTTAGTTGCATGTATACACCAAATTTTGTTTATGCACTCTTAAATTGATGGGCAATTGATTAGATATTGTGAATAAAGTCAATATGAACATTTACATGACATGTATTTGAACCAGGGCCTACTCTGTCTCTCCCCTCTCCCAGCCCAGCATGATAGGAAGCACACAGGCAAGTGCAGACTCCTCTTCCCCTAGATCCCAGTCAAGGACTACCCTATCACCTTGAGAGTGGTGGTCTGAAAACATTTCTTATCCCTTCCAGCTCCATGCTGCAGAAGCTCCACTCAAGGCAATAGTAGGTTAAACGTCTAGAGATCTCTACCTCTACCCAGTATCTATTCATATGATAGAAGGTCTACCCCAAGCATGATAGGCCAAGAATTATAGGGCTCAACTTCAACTGAGTCAGTTCAAAGGATAGAGGTTTTTTGCCAAGAGAGATAAGCTTAGAAGACCATAGGTTACTGACCTCAGCAGAAACCTGCTCATAAACCAGGGTGTCACTGTGACAAAACTGGTCATGCTCCTGTTCCAGTTCCAGAACACTTGAACACAGGTTTTACCTGGAATGAAAGGCAGGCAGTAATAACAGAGGCCTCAAACTCTCAAGTGAACTGACTTTATTTTGAGCAAAGTGTGGGAAAATTCTAGCTTAAGTGACTCTCAAACACAATGCACATTTGGTGATAAGACATTAAGAGGAGGCTGGTAGCTCCATGAGAGCAAAAATCTAAGTGTAGACCAACTAGATGTATATTAGAGAGAACCAGGGAAGGAGACAGCTAAGAAGGCCCTTCTGGAATTAGTGCAAACCTCTAAGACTGGCTTTAAAGACCATCCTTGCAGAGGGGGCAAAAAAATTGGATCAGACAATGGAGAAATAGATGTCCCACAATGTTTTCAAAACAATAGAACAAGGAGAATTCCTGGAGTCTCTGTGCTCAGTGGAAAACCTACAGAAGCACATCACTCAACAAAATGATCATGGGAGGACACAGCAGAAGCTAGCCTCAGTTAAACCAATGTCATCCAAGAGTATGCACAAGCCTAAGCTTGTGCCTCTGGGAAGGGACACAAAGGGTTTCTCAGAGCAAATAGATTTGAATAATACAGTCAAAAAAACCAAAACAGAAAAAAATGACAAAAATACAAAAATTATTTCAAAAACACATTCTGGAGTTTAAAGGTACAATGACTGAAAGATGTTGTATAGTGGGAATCATGCAGCATGTACCGTTTAAGATTGGCTTCTTTCATTTGATAACATGCATTTACAGCCACATTTACATGTCCTTTCACAGCTGGAAAGAGTTAGCTCGTTTCTTGTCTTTTTTTTTTTTACCTTATTTATTTTATTTTTGAGAGAGAGAGAGAGAGAGAGAGAGAGAGAGAGAGAGGGCACGAGTGGGGGAGGAGCAGAGGGAGAGAGAGTGAATGTTAAGCAGGCTTCCCACCCATCATGGAGCCTGAGGCAGTTTGATCCCAGGACCCTGAGATCATGACCTGAGGCAAATCAAGAGTTGTATGCTTAACGGAATGGGCCAACCAAGGGTCCCTTAGCTCATTTCTTTTTACCTCTGAATATTATTCTATTGTCTAGATATATCACAGTTTAGTATTCATTACCTGCCAAAGGACATTTTCATTATTTCCATGTTTTTGCAATTATGAATAAAGCCGCTAGACACATTCATGTGCAGGATCTTGTGTGGACGTGAGAGTTTTCAACTTGTTTGAGTAAATACCATGGAGGACAATTGCTGGATTGTATAGTAAGAGTATGTATAGTAAGAGTAAGAGTATGTTTAGTTTTGTATGAAATTGAAAAACTTTATTCCAAATTAGCTGTACCATTTTGCATTCACCATAGCAATGACTGAGGATTACTGTTCCTCCGCATCCTTGCCAGTGTTTGGTGGCATCAGTAGTTTTTATTTTGGCCATTGTAATAGAGTGTAGTGGTAGTAGTTTACTGTTCTTTCTTTTTGTTTCTTTTTAATTAAGACTTCCATTTTTTAGAAAAGTTTAAGGTAGAGAGATTTACCTGATGTCTCCTGCCCCCACACATGCATACCTTCTACCATTGCCAACATTCCCCACCAGATTGGTATGTTTATGACAATTGATGAACCTATAATGACACCTATTATCCTCAAAAATCCAGTTTGCTTAAGGGTTCACCCTTGGTATCATATGGGTTTGGACGAATATAAATGACATGTATCCATAATGATGGAACCATACAATCTTTTGTCCTAAAAATCTTTTCTGCTCTGGTGTTCATCCCTTCCCCAACCCACAGCCCTAGTAACCACTTATCTTCTTTCTCACTCTATAGTTTTGCCTTTTTCAGAATGCCATATTTGGACCACACATAGGTATTCTTTTCAGAGTGGCTTCTTTCACCAGTAATAAGTATTTAAGATTTCCTCCTGGTCTTTTCGCAGCTTGATAGTTCATTGTTTTTTTGCACTAAATAATATTTTGTTCCCTGAATATACCATGGTTTATTTATCTAGTCACTTACTGAAGGAAATCTTGGTTGCTTGCATATTTTGACACTTATGAATAAGCCTGCTGTAAACTCCCATGTGCTGGTTTTGGTACAGACCTAACTTTTCAGCTTGTTTGGATAAATACCAAGCAACATACTTGCTAGATCATAGATCAGTAAGAGTGTGTTTAGTTTTGGGAGAAACTGCCAAACTGTCTTCCAAAGTGGCTGTACTATTTTGCATTACCCACTAGTGATGCTTAAGAGTTCCTGTCGCTCCACATGCAATGATTTGATGTTGTCAGTATTCTGCATTTTGGTTATTCTGATAGGTGCATAGTGGTATCCATTGTTGTTTTACATGACATTCCCTCACTGTATATGGTATGGAACACGTTTTCATATGTTTATCTGCCACCTGCATATCTTCCTTGAGCGGTGTCTGTTAAGGTCATTGTCTAGTTTTTAATAGGGTTGTTTGTTTTCTTATACTTGAGTATTAAGTGCTCCTTGCATTTTTGCATAACGTTTATTAAATATATCTTTTCTACATATTTTCCCTGAGACTATGTCTTTTCTTCTTAATTGCTAAATGTGTGCTTCACAGAGCAGAAGTTTTTAATTTTAGTGAATTTCAACTTATCAATTATGCTTTTCATGGATTGTGCCCTGGTCTTATATCTAAAAAGACATCACCAAACACAAAGTCATCTAGATTTCTCCCATGTTATCTTCTAAGGGTTTTGTAATTTTGTGTTTTACACTTAAGTTTATGACTTCTTTGAGTTAATTTTTGTGAATGTTGTAACGTCTATGTCTATGCTCACAGTTTTGCATATGGGTGTCCAGGTATTTCAGCACTCTATTGAACATCCTGTCTTTTCTTCATTGTATTACCTTTGCTTTCCTCCTTTTTTGAAGATCAGCTGATTCTATCGATGAGGATCTATTTTTAGTTTCTCTATTGGATTCAATTGATCTATTTGTTTATTCTTTCACCAATAATACCACACTGTCTGGATTAGTGTAGCTGTATTGTTTTGCAGAATTGAAATTGTTTAATATCAGTCCTCCCATGCTGCTCTTCTCTTTCAATATTGTGTTGGTTATTGTGGCTTTTTACCTTTTCATATAACTTCATGTTAATATCTGAAGTTTGTCAATAACAAAAAAATTACTTGCTAGAGTTTTGATTGAGATTGGATTGAATGTATAGAGCAAGTTGGGAAGAAATGACATATTGACAATACTGTCTTCCTCTCCACGAACAATCAATGGTTCTCCATTTATATAGGTCTTCTTTGATTTCTTCCATTATAATTTTATATCTTTCATTCTAGAGATCTTATACATATTTTGTGAGATTTATACCTAAGTATATTATTAGGAAAAGTGATAATATAAATAGTATTGTGTTTTAATTTTAAATTCTACTTTCTCATTGCTGGTATATGGAAAGCAATTAACTTTTGTATAGTAACCATATATCCTGCAACACCCCTATATTTCCTATTAGTTTTAGGAGGTTGTTTGGGCAATTCTTTCAGGTTTTCTACATAGACAACAACCACCTGTGAACAAAGATCGATTTATTCTTCCTTTCGTTGTGTATAATGCTTTATAGTATTTTGCTAGGGCTGCCATAACTAAATACCACACACGGGATGCCCTAAACACCAATTTTTTTTCTCCCAGTGGTGAAGATTGGAAGCCCAGAATCAAGGTGCCCTAAGTAAATATTCTTAAGCTTCTGTCCTTGACTTGCAGATGTCTGCCCTTTTGCTCCCTCTTCACATGGTTGTCTCTGAGTGCATATGCACCTCTAATGTCCCTTTGTGTCTCCTAATATTTCCTTATAAACACACCAGCCAGATTGTATTAGAACCCGGCTGTAATAGCCTTATTTAGATTATTTCTCTGAAGGCTCTATCTCCTAATATAGTCACATACTGAGATATTGGGGGTCAGGGCTTCAACATGAATTTGGAGAGACATCATTCAGCCCTTTTAAGTCCTTTTTGTCTATTACATTATCTAAGACACCCAAAAAGGGTGCTGAAGAGATATGGTGAGCGGGGACATCTTTGCCTGATTCCTATCTTATTGAGAAAGCTTTTATTTCATCAGCATTAAATATAATCTCAGCTGTAGGTTTTTATAGATGTTCTTTTTCAAGTTAAGGAAATGCCCTTCTATTCCTAGTTTGCTAAGAGTTCCTTTACTTTTTATCTATTGGTAACATCACCAAAAACATCATACAAGACCAAAAATGGTGAGATACACTTCCTTGGTGTACTCCCCTCATACTAAGCAGGTAATAGGTCTCTAACCCACAATTTTTCAAATCACCTTTTTTTTTCCCGATTACATTACTATATTTCAAGCCCACATCAATGACATGAACTGATATAGCAGTATACTGACTCCAATCTTATTCCCTTTAAACAGATCTTCAATACAGACTGAAGACTTTCCCTGATTGCCAGGACACACTCTCAGGCACCCCACTTTGTAATCTGTATGTTTATCTTTGGCATAAAAATCTGTGGATTTGGATTGTTTGTGAATTCAAGGATATGATTCTGACACTGAATTGTAAGTTTCCTAAAGAATACTGTTATTTATACCTGAGCCTACCACAAGACATATTACACTGTCAGTGTATTAATCAAATATATAAATATTCATAGGCATAGATGAGTAAGTTTTGGATAACACACTATGTTAATGCCAACTTGCTCTATACCTTTATTAAATATTTTTCACAATAATTAACATAGGAAAGCAAGGTACAAAAACCCCAATTGAGGCAATGATTGCTCAAAAATGTTTCCAGGTCACTATCTACCACTTTCTTTCTTTATATTAGGATTTAGCAACTAGTAGTGTCTCAGAACACTCTACAATGCCTGATAATTTGATATAAAAATTTCCAAATTAATCTTTATAGCAAAGATTACTTATTATTTGTTTATTATTATTATTATTATTTCTTCTTGATATAATGCATATCAGATATTTGATTCAAAATGAATATTCAGTAACTATATAACGTGCTAAAACAAGGTAGTTATATAATTGGAAAACATTATTTTTTAAAATAAGTTGGACATCCTTGTCAATATTAGTGATTATGTTATGAAGCAAGGAGAAATTCAAAACAAACCGTTCACAAAACATTGTTTATACACTATATTAAATATAAAATTTGTGCTCAGCAGCAAGTCATTAAATAAATACAAACCAATTCTGTGAACAGAATGGTATTTCAGATAGTGGGAAGGCTCATTGTGAAAAATGCCTCTCTAACATCCAGGACATCTCCAATATCTGAAATGTTCAAGATGAACAATGTTCCAGGTACCTCACTAAAAAACAGTTCCAATAATGTATTTATAATGTTTAATTGAATAACTTCATTAATGGGTACAAGGAGTATGAAAGAAATAGCCACAAAATCAATGGAGGAAAAAAACAATAATCAAAGAATAGGATTTTTCTTCTCTAGAAGTTTTTTTTTAGAGTTTCTTTGACATCTTTGTTTCTCAGGGAGTAAATCAAAGGATTCAACATGGGAGTGACGAGGGTGTAACACAACGAGGCCACTTTACTCAGCTCAGGAAATCTGTCAGGAGTGAGATACATAAAAAACACAGCACCGTACAGCACACTCACGACTCCCAGGTGTGAGCTGCAAGTGGAGAACGCTTTCTTACGTCCCTCAGAGGAGCGTATCTTGAGAACTGTGGCCATGATATACAAGTAAGAAATAATAATAATTATGATGGTAGGTAAGATGATGATGCTGGATAAGGAAAAGGAAATGATTCTAGAGATGAAGAGGTCAGAACAAGATATCCTCTGAAGTGGGCGTGTGTCACAGTAAAAGTGGTCAATGGCCCGAGAACCACAAAAGGACAGAGTAAATGTCATACTGGTCTGAACTGAGTATGGTCTGAACTGAGCTGATGCAGCCACATAAATAGGAACTGGCCACCAACTGCGTGCAGAGACGTGCTGACATCTGGACAGAGTAGAGGAGTGGGTTGCAGATGGCAATGAAGCGGTCATAGGCCATGGCTGCCAGGAGAAATCCCTCTGCCACCATGAAGAGGGCAAAGAGAAAGAGCTGGGTCACACAGCCTGCAAAGGAGATGGACTTGCTCTCAGACCAGAAGTTGATCATGGCCTTGGGTGCAATAACAGACGAATAGAAGAGATCAATGAAGGACAGGTTGCCCAGGAAGAAATACATCGGTGTGTTCAGCCGGGGATCGGCCATAATAATGGTTATCATCCCAACATTCCCTAGGAGGATCATGGCATACACAAGCAGAAAGATCAGGAAGAGGAGAATGTGGAGCTCTGGGTGGGCTCTGAACCGTACAAGAATTAAGTTAGTTACTTCAGAGTCATTGTTCCTCTGTCACCCATGGCAGAAACCTGGTGAGAGGCCCAAGGAAAAACAAATGAACTCTGGTGATGAACATAGTTACAAATAACCATTGCAGAATTAGGATTACAAAACTATTGTATAATCATTATTTTTGTTAACTTTATAAAATTACTGTGACTTCAATTTAAGCCTCTGCAGCTGAGGATGAATCAAAATGTTAGTTTTATGTCCTTCTTTCTGCAATGGTGGATTAGATGTTTTCCCTTGAATCTAATGCAGTTTCCTTCCACCCAAGTGCCTCTCACATTTGCAAGTATCACTTCTGTGTATGTTTCTGACTCACAATTTATGCAATAAGTTCATTGTCATGAAGAGGTTATTGGAAGGGAACACAAATAATTTAATAGTTGACACTTGGGAAGGAATTACAGTGTCTGCATTTGGAGATATGAGCAGATTCAGTACCCTCACTTAGGAAATCTTAACTCCGAGGCCTTAACTTATGTTACGTGTAAACACATCTAAAGAATCTGACCGACCTTAAATAAAAATTACTTAAGAGGTGCAAATACTTTTTGTAGGTAATGGAACCTTTGAATTCTGATGTAAGGTTTTTACTCACTAAGATCAAAGTTGTGCACAAATAAATGCAAATGTTATCAGACTGATGTGCTGAGATGTCTCTCCCAGATGGGCGTCCATAGCCCTTTCATAAAGATAATTTCCCTGCATTACCTCAGCTCGCAGTCCAGAATTTTTTTAGGAAGAGGCCCCCTGATAGTCTAGATGGAAGTGTTACTTTAGAGAAAAATACTGAACAAAAGATACATATAAGGGATTGTTGACCTCATTCTGATTCACCTTGGATATGACTTTCATAGGTGTCATGCCTCATTTACTACACAGCTCAGCTGAGGATTTGAACTGCTTGTAATAAAAATATGTTAACTTTTCTGTACTCTCAAGGCTCCATGTGCTTGATTCTGCCTAAATAATAATAATAATAACAAAAACAATAAAGTTGTACTTTTGATATGCCAGCCACTTTTCTAAATGCTTTTACAGTAGCTCATTTAATCCATACAACCTAATATGAGGTGAGTCCTATGATATTCCCTAGTTTACAGATGGGGAACTGAGATACAGAGAAATAAAGTCTGTTGATAGCATCTACTAGGAATAGAATCAGAATTTGTAGTGTAAAACTTGACTCCAGAATCCATGCATTCTTTTTTAATTTTTTTTTTTAACCTTTATTCATTTTCTGAGAGACAGAGACAGAGCAAAAGCAGGGGAGAGGCAGAGTGGAAGTCACAGAATTCGAAGCAGGTTCCAGGCTCTGAGCTGTCAGCACAGAGCCCGACCTGGGCCAAACTCACAAACCACTGAGATCATGACCTGAGCTGAAGTTGGGCACTTAACTGACTGAACCACCCAGGTGCCCCCAGAATCCGTGCATTCTTAATCACAGCACAGTTCCACTTTGTTAAATAAGCCCTTCCAGTTCCTTTACCTGACTTACGTCTATTTGTACTTCAGAATTCAGTTAAATTTTCTTCTTTCCAAATAAATTCTCCAATTTTCAATGTAAGTTAAAACATTTCTTCATAGGGGAGCCTGGGTGGCCTAGTTGGTTTAGCATCCAACTTCAGCTCATGTTATGATCTCAAAGTCCATGAGTTTGAGCCCCGCCCTGAGCTCTGTGCTGACAGCTCAGAGTTTGAAGCCTGCTTCAGATTCTGTATCTTTCTCTCTCTGCCCCTTCCCTGCTCATGCACTGTCTCTGTCTCTCAAATATAAATAAACATTTAAAAAAATCTTAAAAAAACCACATCTGCATATATCCTGCTTTCAAGGATGGTAGCTATGATTACATTTTAATATTCATATTAAATATTAATAAGTTCTTCCTTAAGATCACACTGCAACTTGTCCTCCATAATAGATTCAGCACAATGTTCTGTATTTGGCAAATAGCAATTAATATTACTTATATAGATATATATTTCATGATATTTGAATATGCAAAATCAGAAAAACTTGAGGACTTTTAAATACTGAGGTGATTAGCATGGGCTTAGATTTAAGTAAAGGAACGTCCAATGTTGCTTCTCAAATTTACTAACTGGGACCTTGGACTAAGTGACTTCTGTAACTTATTTGTTTCCAGTACAGCTTACTTATGTTCCTTGTCCCTATATCAGTTCTAGCAGTTTTTTGGTGAAATCTTTTGGGTTTTCCACACAGAGTGTCATGTTTCTGCGAAGAATGAAAGTTTGACTTCCTCCTTGCCGATTCCTTTGTGTTGTCTGATTGCTGAGGCTAAGACTTCCAGTACTATGTTGAATAACAGTGGCAAGACTGGACATCTCTGTCATGTTCCTGACCTTAGGGGGAAAGCTCCCAGTTTCCCCCATTGAGGAGGATATTAGCGGTGGGTCTTTCCATATGGCTTTTACGATCTTGAGGTATGATATTTCTATTCCTACTTTCTTGAGGGTTTTTTAGCAAGAAAGGATGCTCTATCTTGTCAAATACTTTCTCTGCATCTATTGAGAAGATCATGTAGTTCCTGTCTTTTCTTTTATTGATGTGATGCATCACCTTGATTGTTTTGTGGATATTGAACTAGCCCTTCATCCCAGGTATAAATCCCACTCGGTCGTGGTGAATAAATTTTTTAATGTATTGTTGGATCTGTGTGGCTCATATCATGCTGAGGATTTTTGTATCCATGTTCATCAGTGAAATTGGTTTGTATTTCTCCTTTTTAGTAGGGTCTTTGTCTGGTTTTGGAATCAAGGTAATGCTGGCTTCATAGAAAGAGTTTGGAAGTTTTTCTTCCATTTCTATTTTTTGGAATAGCTTCAAGAGAATAGGTGTTAACTCTTCTTTAAATGTTTGGCAAAACTCCCCTGGAAATCTATCCAGCCTCGGACTCCTGTTTTATGGAGATTTTTGATTACTAATTCGATTCCTTTATTGGTTATGGGTCTGTTCAAATTTTCTATTTTTCCCTGTTTCAGTTTGGTAGTTTATATGTTTGTAGGAATTTGTACATTTCTTCCAGATTGCCCATTTTATTGGCATATAATTGCTCATGATATTCTATTATTATTGTTTGTATTTCTGCTGTGTTGGGTGTGAGCTCTTCTCTTTCAATCTTGATTTTATTAATCTGGGTACTTTCCTTTTTCTTTTTGGTCCATCTGGCTAGGGGCTTATCAATTTTGTTAATTCTTTCAAAGAACTAGCTCCTGGTTTCATTGATCTGTTCTACTGTTTGTTTGTTTGTTTGTTTTTAATTTTGCTAGAATTGATTTCTGCTCTAATCTTTATTATTTCCAGTCTTTTGGTGGTTTGGAGTTTTATTTGCTGTTCTTTTTCCAGCTCTTTAAAGGGCAAGGTTAGGTTGTGTCTCTGAGACCTTTCTTCTTTCTTTAGGAAGGCCTGGATATATACTTCCATCTTATGACTGGCTTTTCTGTGTCCCAGAGGTTTTGGGCTGTGTTGTTACCATTTTCATTGGCTTCCACGTACTTTTCAATTTCCTCTTTAACTTCTTAGTTAGCCCATTCATTCTTTACTAAGATGTTCTTTAGTCTCCAAGTATTTGTTATCTTTCCAAATTTTTTCTTGTGGTTGATTTCAAGTTTCATAGTGTTGTGGTCTGAAAATATGCATGGTATGATCTTTGATCTTTTAGTACTTATTAAGGGCTAAGTTGTGTCCTAGTATGTGATCTATTCTGGAGAATGTTCCATGTGCACTTGAAGATAATGTGTATTCTTCTGCTTTAGAATGAAATGTTCTGAATATATCTGTTAAGTCCATTTGGTCCAGTGTGTTATTCACAGCCATTGTTTCCTTGTTGATTTTCTGTTTAGATGATCTGTCCATTGCTATAAGTGGGGTGTTGAAGTCCCTTATTATTATGGTGTTATAATCAATGAGTTTCTGTATGTTTGTAATTAATTGATTTATATATCTGGGTGCTTCACATTTGCAACATAATTGTTTACAATTGTTAAGTCTTCTTGGTGGATAGACCCCTTAATGATGGTATAATGCACTTCTTCATCTCTTATTACAGTCTTTCTTTTAAAATCTAGATTGGCTACTCCAGCTTTCTTTTGGAGACCATTAGCATGAAAGATTGTTCTCCATCCCCTTACTTTCAATTTGAATGTGTCTTTAGGTCTAGAATAGGTCTTTTGTAAACAGCATAGAGGTGGATCTTGTTTTCTTATCCATTCTATTACCCTATGTCTTTTGACTGGAGTGTTTAGTCCATTGATGTTTAGAGTGAGTACTGAAAGATATGAATTTATTGCCATTATGTTGCCTGTAGAGCTGGAGTTTCTGGTCCTTTCTAGTCTTTGTTGCTTTTGGCCTTTTTTGTTTTGTTTCACTTTTTTTTTTACCTCAGAGAGTCCCCCTTAACATTTCTTGCAGTGCTGGTTTAGTGGTTATGAATTCCTTTAGTTTTTGAGGTTTTTTTTTCCTGGGAAACTCTTTATCTCCTATTTTGAATGACAGCCTTGCTTGATAAAGAATTTTTGGCTGCATATTTTTCTGATTTGGCATGAAATATATCCTGCCACTCATTTCTTACCTGCCAAGTTACCATGGATAGGTCTTCTGAGAACCTGATCTGTCTTCCCTTGTAGGTTAAGGACTTTTTTACCTTGCTGCTTTCATGATTCTTTTCTTGTGTGTGTATTTTGTGAATTTCACTATGATATGCCTTGTCGATGGCTGGTTTTTGTTTAATCTGATGGGAGTTCTCTATGTTTCCTGGATTTTTATGTCTGTTTCTTTACCCAGGTTAGGAAAGTTTCTGCTAAGATTTGCTCACTTAACCCTTCTACCCCTTTTTCTCTCTCTTCATCTTCTGGGATCCCTACAGTTCAGATGTTATTCCTTAATGACTCACTGAGTTCACTAATTCTTATTTTGTGCCCTTTTGCCTTAGTCTCCCTCTTTTATTCTGCTTCATTATTTTCCATAAGTTTGTCCTCTATATAGCTGATTCAATGCTCTGCTTCATTGATCCTTGCCACCGTGACATCCATTCAGTATTGCATCTCAGTTATAGCATTTTTATTTCATCCCGACTAGATTTAACTTCTTTTATCTCTGCAGAAAGAGTTTCAATGTTTTTTCAACCCCAGCTAATTTTCTTATTATCATGATTCTAAATTCTGGTTCAGACATCTTTGCTTGTATCTGTGTTAAGTCTCTGTCATTTCTTCCTTTTCTTTCTTTTGGGGTGAATTTCTTCATTTCATAATTTTGGAGGAAGAAAAAGAATTAATAAGATAAAAATAATTAAAAACAGAGAAAAGGCAAATAAAGGATGTTAGATCCTAGGTGTGTTTTGTTCTGGTTGCTGAAAAAGAATAGAGGAAAAAGGGAAAGAAAAGGAAAGGAAAGAAAAGAAAAGAAAAGAAAAGAAAAGAAAAGAAAATGGAAAAAAGGGGACAATGTTTGAAGACTTAATTACATGAATACAATAAAATAGAATAAAATGAAATGATGAAAGTAAAATAGAATAAAAAATTCAAAACAGTTAAAAATATAGTAGAAAAAATTTAAAGAAAAATCTTTTTATAAAAACAGAAAATGAAACTAAATTTATTCTCTTTATGTATTCAAGAATAAGAAAAGAAAAGAAAAGAAATGAATAGATGGACTGATGAACATAATGGAATACCATTGAAATTATATCCAGTTTCACCTAGAAGTCAAAATATGAAACACTTTATAGTCTGTAAACTAAGCAGTTAGAAGAACTTGTGGTGATCCTCTAGAGCAGGATTGGTGCAGTTGGACAGTGCTTGGTGTAACAGCTCTGTTCTCCACTATATGGCTCTGCTTAGCTTACTGGGATTGATTGTTGGGTTATGTGTACATGTGTATGTGCATGTGCGAGGGAGGTGAAAATGGCATCACCCAGCTACCCAGTCTCTGGTATCAGAATTCTGTGCTCTCACCAACTGGCAATCAAGAACCCCTCCTTTATCTCTGGCCTCCATCCATTTCTGCTTCTACCCTGTCTGTGACAAGTCATCACCTGCCAGTTGGCACCTCCCTCCCAAGTTTTATCTCAAATGGAGATGTGTTTCCAAACCCTCCCTCTGTGGGCCCTGGGGCTTTGACTCACTCAGACCCTTAGGGGGAGGGTCTCACCAGGAAATGGCTGGTGCCAGACCACCCCTGGGAAAGATCATAGGACCGTGCCCCAGCAGATGCCCAGAGACTTAGACTGGGTGCAAGCCCACCTCAGAAAAAGTTTGTGTGATTGTGTAGCAGCAGTGCTTCAGGGATTATGGTAAATCACAACACACATTTGGCACCAGATTCACTGCTTCTTAATGTCCTTGTTCCAACACCAGCAAATGTGGCTGTTCTCAGGGGTCCACTGGGACCTTTGCTTGTGGGGAGGCTTCACAGTATCAAATGTCTTCTCAGCATGGGTACCGCCTCTCCCCGTGTGGCCCTAAGGACATCTTGGACCTCACTATCTGTTCCTGAGGATTTTCCCTTCCCACCAGAGCTCTGCCAAGTATTGAGCTGCAGAGTTTCAGAGTCTGTGCTCCACTGTTCATAGGGGTTTTAATGGTATCCAAACTCTCTCCCTTCTCCTTTCTCCCCTACTTATACCCTTATGGGTGTTTAGACTCTTTTTCTTTCTCTCCAGCTGCTGTCATGGGGAGTGCCTTTCCAGTACTCTTCTTCTTATCTCCTTCCTCTCTCTGCGAGTAAAAACAGCTCCTTACCCTCTGTGCCTTCTCTCTCCCCCAGTTCACCTCTTTGCACTGCCTACCTGCTGAGGTCTGTCATTCAAGGTATGCACATTGTTGAGTTAATCCTCAGATCAATTTTCTAGATCGGCAAGATGTTTTGGTGTTGATCTAGCTGGATTTCAGGGAGAGAAATGCAAAAAAATTCCATCCTGCTCCACCATCTTGGCCCTTCTCCTCCACCCTTCTAACTTTCTAAAAGTCTGGTGAGTTTCTAACTAATCATTTCTTCTTTCACTTTACTTTTGCATTCTGATACAAATACATTACTGGTGAGAAAGACCTTAGTCCCCTATTAATTCTTGGAGAGGGAATGCACACACTCTGGTTTCCCTCCTCATGAAAGAACTTCTCTCAGGATCCATCCCCTGTATGGCTGTTGACTTAATGAAAAAGTACAGTAAACTTCAAAAAAAAAAAAAGGAAAGAGAGAGGGGAAAACTATAATTGTTGGTATTTGTTCATCTTAGCAGTTGGAGTCTGATCTGAACAGTGAAGAAACACAATCCATGTTACAGGAAGACTTCCTGTTAAACAAAGGTGTGCTATTCATACTTTTGAAGAAAAAGTATTAATTGATTTCACGTATAGTACAGGGTTTACAAGGTAAGAAATGGATTCATTCTTAAGAATATATTTTATATTTAATTTGATTATTTTTAATACTTCAGTTTTAGATAACTTTAGCTATATCTTTATTTCTTTTTTTTTACCTTTTTTTTTCTCTTGAAACGAGAAAATTTTTTTAATACAAAACATGAATTTAAGAACACCATGAATTTTGTTGTTGATAGGCCCTCCTGGAGACTCTTTTGGCCATTCTACTGGCTCTTAAAATCAATCTGTCAATATTTCTATTAACATTTAATGTATTTTTTAAATGCTTATTTATTTGTTTTGAGGGAGAGAGGGAGAAAGAGAGAGAGAGAGAGAGAACAAGCAAGGGATGGGTAGAGAGAGAGGGAAAGAGAGAATGCCAAGCAGGATCTGTGCTGTCAGCACAGAGCCCAATGTGGGGTTTGATCTCATGAACTGGGAGATTATGATCTGAGTCAAAATCAAGACTTGGACACTCAGCTGACTGAGACTCCACAGGTGCCCCTGTTAACATTTAATAATTTAAAGAAAGTAGACGTTGTAGACACTGGGCCAAATTCCCTCTAATATACTTCCATAGTCCCAACGAGTCTTAAAAGTATGTCAAAGTTAGTGAAACCATAGCAGTAACAACAACAGAAATTACATGAGACAAGATGAGACATTGTATAATTTAATTCATATATAATTTAATTTATTGTGTTGATACTTGTATGTATATATATATATAGAATTATAAGCTTTTATAATTATAAAATTATAAAAGACATTTCCTTTGTATATCAATTGTTTCATTTACCATAAGCCAGTTTTCTTTCACATGTTATGTTAGTGTATTACTAACTTTTTAATTAAAAATATTTATTTGGGTATAGTTGAGACACAATGTTACATTAGTTTCAGGTGATTGGACAAGTGTATACATTATGCTATGCTCACCACAAGGATAGCTACCAGTACCTGTTACATTGCTATTAAAAGATCATTGACTGTATTCCTTGTACTGTGCTTTTTAGTCCCATGACTTACCCATTCTGTACCTGAAGGCCTGTATCTCTCTCTCCCCCGCACCCATTTAGCCCAACTTTCTGTCCTCTTCCCCTCTGTCAATTATCAGTTTGTTTTCTGTATTTATAAACCTAATTCTAGTTTTTGTTTGTTTATTCATTTTTTTAAGTTTATTATTGTTTTTTTAATTTTGAGACAGAAAGAGAGGGAAAGAGCAGGCACAAACAGAGGAGGAGCAAAGAGAGAGAGAGAGAATCCAAAGCAGGCTCCCCACCAGCAGCATGTGGAGCCCAACATGGGGCTAAAACCCACGAACCATGATATTATGACCTGAGCCAAAACCAAGAGTTGGATGCTCAACCGAGCCACCAGGCTCTCCTGTTTATTCATTTTTTAAAAAGATTCCTTAAATGAGTGGAATCATATAGTATCTGTTTTATCAGTCTGATTTCACTTAGCATGATATCTTCTAGGGTATTATGATAGATTATTGCATAGTAAACAACTGCACTGCTTAATTTCGTGACTCTAAATAAGACTTTTACATCTGTTTTTGTTTCAATCCACCCATTCATACATTAGAATTAAATTTACTTTCTTTTTCTATTCTCTACTATATTTCATTATAGGCATTTAATGATCATAATAGCATAAGCCTAAATAAATACAATACAAGCCTGTTTCAATGCCCATTTCTTCCTTTTTTTCCATTTATACCCATATTTAAATTTCCCTGTGTTCTTCTATTCTTCATATGCACAGATGTTTCTATTTCTAATGAGATTTGTCTATTTCTGAAAAGGCAGAAAAATCTCTGCTCAGATAGAGTTCTCCACGTGCATTTCAATCTACAAACTCCAAATAGAACAAAAACAACAGCAAAAAAGGCAAGAGGAAAGAAAGGGAAACAATGAAATCTAATTTTTTGTATTTCAGAAATACAAGCAAGGCATCCAAATCAGCCAGGAGGAGGTCAAACCTTCACTCTTAGCAGATGACGTGATACTCTATATGGAAAACCCAAAAGATTCCACCAAAAAACTGCTAGAACTGATTCATGAATTCAACAAAGTTGCAGGATATAAAATCAATGCACAGAAATCGGTTGCATTCCTATACACCAACAACGAAGCGACAGAAAGAGAAATCAAGGAATCGATCCCATTTACAGTTGCACAAAGAAGAACCATAAAATACCTACGAATAAATCTAACCAAAGAGGTGAAAAATCTATTCGTTGAAAACCATAGAAAGCTTCTGAAAGAAATTGAAGAAGGCACAAAGAAATGGAAAAAGATTCTATGCTTCTGGGTAGGAAGAACAAATACTGTTAAAATGTCGATACTACCCAAAGCAATCTACATATTCAATGCGATCCCTATCAAAGTAACACCAGCATTCTTCACAGAGCTAGAATAAATAATCCTAAAATTTGCATGAACCAGAAAAGACCCCAAATAGCCAAAGCAATCCTGAAAAAGAAAACCAAACCAGGAGACATCACAATCCTGGACTTCAAACTGTATTACAAAGCTTAATCATCAAGACTGTATGGTACTGGCACAAAAACAGACACTCAGATCAATGGAATGGAATAGAGAACCCAGAAATGGACCCACAAACGTATGGGCAACTAATCTTTGACAAAGCAGGAAAGAATATCTAAGGGAATAAAGACAGTCTCTTCAGCAAGTGGTGCTGGGAAAACTGGACAGTGACATGCTGAAGAATGAACCTGGACCACTTTCTTACACCATACAAAAATAAACTCAAAATAGATAAAAGACATAAATGTAAGACAGGAGGCCATCAAAATCCTCAAGGAGAAAGCAGGCAAAAACCTCTTTGATCTTGCCCACAGGAACTTCTTACTCAACATGTCTCTGGAGGCAAGGGAAACGAAAGCAAAAATAAACTACTGGGACCTCATCAAAATAAAAACCTTCTGCACAGCGAAGGAAACAATCAGCAAAACTAAAAGGCAACCCAGAGAATGGGAGAAGATATTTTCAAATGATATATCAGATAAAGGGTTAGTATCCAAAATCTATAAAGAACTTATCCAACTCAACATCCAAAAAACAATCCAGTGAAGTAATGGGCAAAAGACATGAATGGACACTTCTCCAAAGAAGACATCCAGATGGCCAACAAACACATGAAAAAATGCTCAACATCACTCATCACCAGGGAAATACAAATCAAAACCACAATGAGATACCACCTTACACCTGTCAGAATGGCTAACGTTAACAACAAAGGCAAAAACAGATGTTGGCGATGGTGCGGAGAAAGAGGATCTCTTTTGCACTGTTGGTGGGAATGCAAGCTCGTGCAGCCACTCTGGAAAACAGTATGGAGGTTCCTCAGAAAACTAAAAACAGTATGGGGGTTCCTCAAAAAACTAAAAATAGAGCTACCCTACGACCCAGCAATTGCACTACTAAGCATTTATCCATGCGATACAGGTGTGATGTTTCAAAGGGACACATGTACTCCAATGTTTATAGCAGCACTATCAACAATAGCCAAAGTATGGAAAGAGCCTAAATGTCCATGATGGATGAATGGATAAAGAAGATGTGGTATATATATCCAATGGAGTATTACTCGGCAATCAAAAATAGTGAAATCTTGCCATTTGCAACTATGTGGATGGAACTGGACGGTATTATGCGAAGTGAAATTAGTCAGTCCGATAAAGACAAAAATCATATGACTTCACTCATATGAGGACTTTAAGAGACAAAACAGATGAACATAAGGGAAGGAGGACAAAAACAATATAAAAACAGGGAGGGGGACAAAACAGAAGAGACTCATAAATATGGAGAACAAACTGAGGGTTCTGGAGGGGTTGTGGGAGGGGGGATGGGCCAAATGGGTAAGGGGCATTAAGGAATCTACTTCTGAAATCATTGTTGCACTATATGCTAACTAATGTAAATTTTAAAAAATAAATAAATAAATAAATATTTTAAAAAAGAAAATCTTAAAAACAAAACAAAAAGAAATATAAACAAGAATCACTTCTATCTTTAGCAGTTGAAATGTGTCAATAAAAGTGTATGTCACCATAGGAACAAAAATAATAGAAGAAATAAGAATATGAGGTTAACATGTAATAGAATGATGCATTTGTCAGGATCTGAAATCTTTTTCCTGATAGAAGAAAGACAAATAGGGGTGCCTGGGTGACTCAGTCAGTTAAGCATCCGACTTCAGCTCAGGTCATGATCTCGTGGTCTGTGAGTTCGAGCCCTGCATCAGGGTCTGTGCTGACAGCTCAGAGCCTGGAGACTGTTTCATATTCTGTGTCTCCTTCTCTCTCTGACCCTCACCTGCTCATGCTCTGTCTCTCTCTTTCTCAAAAATAAATAAACGTTAAAAAATAATTTAGAAAGACAAATAAAATTTTGGGGTAGATTAAGAAATGGAGTAATCATTAAAAAAGAGAGAGAGAGAGAGATAACATTAATGGAATGGAATTTCACTCCAAATGAAATCTTAGATAGATGATAATGTGTGTGGGAACTATCTTCCACGAAAGGAGGCAATTTTCAAAGACAGTGAACCAACAATCAATTAAAAAAGAACAAACAAGCTCTTATTTCCAGACATTTTCCTAGTTTCCCATGACCCCAAAGCACACTGAGGGGGCACATCTGCTAAGTATATCTACAAAGCTTAACTAGCCCAATTGAATTCTTCACTAGGAAGACTTTTTAAAATAGTAATCCATTCTTTATGTTTGTGGATGTTTTGTTAAGTATGAAATGGAAGGAAAACTTTCAAACTCATCCTATAAGGCCAGCATTAACCTAATTCCCAAACCAAACAAACACTCCACTAAAAGGACAGTTACAGGCCAATATCCCTGATGAATACAAATGCAAAAATTCTCAACAAGATACTAGCAAATCAAATCCAACAGCACATTAAAAGAATTATTCACATGATCAAGTGAAATTTATTCCTGGGCTGCCAGGGTGGTTCAGAATTCTCAGGTCAATCAATGTCATACATCACATTAATCAAAGAAAGAACAAGAACTGTATGATCCTCTCAATAGGTTTAGAAAAAGCTTTTGACAAAATACAGCATCCATTCTTGATAAAAGCCCTCTACAAAGTAGGGACAGAGGGAACATACCTTAACATCATAAAAGTCAAATACAGAAGATCCACAGCTAATCTTATCTTCAATGGAGAAAAACAGAGCTTTCCCTCTAAGGTCAGGAACAAAACAGGGATGTCTACTCTCATAATTGTTATCTAACATAGTACTGGAAGTCCTAGCCTCATCAATCAGACCAGAAGAGAAATAAAATGCATCCAAATCAGCAAGAAATAAGTCAAATTTTCACAATTTGTAGATGACATGATACTTTATGTAGAAAATCTGCTAGACTGCACCAAAAAATTACTAGAACTGATATATGAATTCAGCACAGTCACAGGATATAAAATCAAGGTACAGATATCTATTGCATTTGTAATATCAATAATGAAGCCGTAGAAAGAGAAATCAAAGACTTGATTGCATTTACAGTTGAACATAGGGTAAGAGGAGAAAAAAGAGAGAGGGAAGCAAACTGTAAGCGACTCTTGACTATAGAGAACAAGCTGAAGGTTGATGGAGGCTGGCGAGTGGGGGATGGGCTAAATGGATGTTGGGTTTTAAGGAGGACACTTGTGATGAGCTCTAGGTGTTACATGTAAGTGATGAATCACTAAATTCTCTACCTGAAACCAATTTTACCATATATGTTAACTAATTAGAATTTAAATAAAACCTTGAAACAACAAAAAATAAATAAACAAAAGAAGATGTATATAAACACAAGAAGATTGGAGTCAGCATAATCCTATATAGTTCATGTTATTGATGTGGGTTTGAAGTATACCAATGTAATTGAAAAAAAAGGTTGATTTGAAAAATTGTAGGTGAGATACATAGAACTAATTAACTAATTATTATGAGGGGAGTACACCAAGGAGATGTGCCTCACCATTTTTGGTTTTGTATGATGTTTCTGGTGATGGTACCAACAGATAAAAAGTTAGGGAACTCTTAGCAAACTAGGAATAGAGGGAGAATTTCCTTAACTTGAAAATAACATCTACAAAAACCTACAGCTGAGATTATATTTAATGGTGTTGAAATAGAAGTTTTCCCACTAAGATAGGAATCAGGCAAAGATTGTCCCCTCTCACCACATCTCTTCAGCACCCTTTTGAAAATTTTAGGTAATGCAATAGACAAAAAAGGAAATAAAGGTATTATGGGCTGAATTATGTCTTTCCAATCTCATATGTTGAAGCCTTAACCCCCAGCACATTGGTATGTGACTATGTTTGGAGACAGAGCCTTCAAAGAAGTAAATAAAATAAGTCTGTTACAGTGGGTTGTAATACAGTCTGGTTGGTGTCTTTACAGGAAGATATTAGGGCACACAGGGAGGCACTAGAGGTGCATATGCACTGAGGGGCAACCATGTGAAGAGGCAGCAAAAGGGCAGACATCTCCAATCCAAGAAGAGAAGCCTTATTTATGGCACTTCGGTCACGGACCTCTCTCTAGAATTGAGAGAAAAAAATTGGTGTTTAAGACACTCATTCTGTTGTATTTTGTTATGGCAGCCCTAGTAAATTACCACAAACATTAGACAGAGTGAAAAGGAAGATTAATCTGTCTTTGTCCACAGGTGACATAGTTGTCTATGTAGAAAATCTGAAAGAGTTGCCCAAACACCCTCCTAAAATTAATGGGATATTTAGGAGTGTTACAGGATACATGGTTAATATACAAAAGTTAATTGCTTTCCATAGACCAGGAATGAGAAAGTAGAATTTAAAATTAAAAACAGAATACCATTTATATTATAACTACCCCCAATAAAATATTTAGATGTCAACCTCACAAAATATGTACAAGATCTCTAGGAGGAAACATATGAAATTCTAATGAAACAAATACAAAAAGACTTAAATAAATGGAAAATGATTGAATGTTCAAGGCAAGGAAGACTTAATATTGTCAAGATATCATCTCTTCCCATCTTGCTCTATTTATTCAATGAAATCTCAATCAAAACTCTAGCAAGTTATTTTTTGGTGTTTGACAAATTTTAGATATTGAATGAAGTTTATATGAAAAATGCAAGAGATCAGAATAACCAACACAATACTGATGGGGAGAACAGAATCAGAGGAAATTCAAATATATACAAATTCAACTATACACAACCATACAATTATATTAATCCAGACAGTGTGGTATTGGTGGAAGAATTAACAAATAGATCAATGGGAATAGAATAGAGAAACTGTTCTAGAGACTCTCATTGAAGAAGAAAAACATAATGTTCCCAATAGGTGAGGAAAAGTATTTGATACAATTCAACACACATATATATGATACTTTAAAAAATCATAACTAATTGAAGGTAGACATAAGAATTAAAGAAAAACTTCTATACACATAATTTTAATGGGAAACTGTTACAAGCCTTCTATTTGAAGCCAAAAATTAGAGAAGTGACTACCAATGACTCATCTTCATTTACCAAAGATTATAGCCAATGAAATAAGAAAACAAATTTAAAATGTAAGAGAGGAAAAACACTCATTATTTTAAGACATAACTATCTTCTCAATAGAAAATTTGTGTACACATTATGAGGGTAGAATGTTTTTAAATTTACTATTAATATTTAAGATGGCTACCAATGTGGGTTTAGAACTTCTTGTTTTTGTGTAATGAATATTATAACCATGAGTTATCCCCTTCATCAAGAAAGAATGAAATGTGGTATATATTTATGACTTGTGTCTTTTTATGTATGTAATACTTTTATGGAAATTGGTAATGACTATGTCTCCACTGATCATAAGTATTATATAATCAATGAAATATATTTGTATCATATACATTTACCTGTATATAATTTTAGGAAGATTGAGCTTTTCTTTTTGATCTCAAAATTAACCATATTGTGAACTTGCAAACAAGGCCACTGAAATAACTGCGATAGGCTAATTAAACAGAGGAAGCACAACCATTGTAAATAATTATTTATATCATAATTTCTCACTCATTACTACCATCTCATCAAGGATTACAAGGGAATGGAGCAACCATCTTAAAATCTCAAAAAATATTTAAAGTACAAAACATCTTTTAAAAATTGTTTTCCTTCTGAATTTGGGATCTTAAATTGGGGAAAGCAATTCCAAAAATATTATCAAAGTTGTCTGGTCATTATGTGAATATTTAAGCATAGGTCGTGGATATTTTGAGATAAGATTGGAATCTTAGGGGACATCTGGGTGGCTCACGTGGTTGAGCTTCGACTCATGGTTTCAACTCAGGTCATGATCTCACAGTTTCATGGGTTCAAGACACGCATTGGTCTCTGCTCTGGCAGCATGGAGCCTGCTTGGGATTCTCTCTCCCTCTCTCTGCTCCTCCCCCACTCATGCTGTCTCTGTCTCTCTCAAAAGAAATAAATAAACTTAAAAAATATTGGAATGTTAGCATTATTAGTTTCTGAGAAAAAAATAAATAGAGTCAGGTTGATAGGTGGTGCTTCATGTGATATGATAACCAGCTGGAAATGGACTATTACTGCAGCATTCTACTCCAATTCAAAGTTACTTCCTATGATACTTGTAAGGAAAATATTCTTAATAGACATAATTTTAAGTTGCATAGTTGTTCTCTTGTCTGGAATACAGTCTCAGACACATATTTGCACTGACTTAGGGTCAGTAGGCTAGTGGTTTATGTGGATAACTAGGAATTTGTCTTTTTGTTTTTTTTATTTTTTTAATATATGAAATTTATTGTCAAATTGGTTTCCATACAACACCCAGTGCTCATCCAAAAAGATGCTCTCTTCAATACCCATCACCTACCCTTCTCTCCATCCCACCCCCCCATCAACCCTCAGTTTGTTCTCAGTTTTTTTTTTTTAACGTTTATTTTTTTTTGAGACAGAGAGAGACAGAGCATGAACAGGGGAGGAGCAGAGAGAGAGGGAGACGCAGAATCCGAAACAGGCTCCAGGCTCTGAGCTGTCAGCACAGAGCCTGACGCGGGGCTCGAACTCACCGACCGTGAGATCATGACCTGAGCCAAAGTCGGACGCTTAACCGACCAAGCCACCCAGGCGCCCCTGTTCTCAGTTTTTAAGAGTCTCTTATGCTTTGGCTCTCTCCCATTCTAACCTCTTTTTTTTTTTCCTTCCCCTCCCCCATGGGTTTCTGTTAAGTTTCTCAGGATCCACATAACAGTGAAAACATATGGTATCTCTCTTTCTCTGTATGGCTTATTTCACTTAGCATCACACTCTCCAGTTCCATCCACGTTGCTACAAAGGACAATATTTCATTCTTTCTCATTGCCATGTAGTACTCCATCGTGTATATAAACCACAATTTCTTTATCCATTCATCAGTTGATGGACATTTAGGCTTTTTCCACAATTTGGCTATTGTTGAGAGTGCTGCTATAAACATTGGGGTACAAGTGCCCCTATGCATCAGTACTCCTCTATCCTTTGGGTAAATTCCTGTGGATAACTAGGAATTTGAAAGCAACAATATTGAAGGAATACAGAACAGTGTTCCGTTTGTAGAGAGACCTCCCTGAATGGTAAAAAGAATTGAGAATATCAATTTCCCATATGAATGCTCAGTAATTCATATCAGATACGGGGTAACTTATCCAAAATCTGGTGAAGGCACTGATTCATTATCTTCCAGATTCTTTGCCATCCCTATCATTGCTCATTCAGTAGGTTCTTATCAATAATATAACCATGGTAGAAGAAATAGAAGTCACAACACAGATGGCTCAACATTGGCTAACCTGGAAATGAACCATGCTAATTGCACAATTTTCTGATGATGATTATCAAAAATATAGGGAGAAAACCAAGATGTGATGGATGAATGGATAATGTTGAATATACATACAATGGAAACTTATTTGGCATTAAAAAGGAAGTAAATTCTGCCTTTTGACAACATAGATGACCATGGAAGACATAATGCTAAGAGAAAACGCCAATCACAAACGCTCTATAATTCCTATTATATAAGGTACCTGAAAAAGGCAAGCTCATAGAAGCAGAGAGTAGAATGATGATTGCCTGGGGCTTGAGGGGAGGTGAAAATGAGAAATTGCCATTCAATGGGTTTCAACTTATTTAAATTATGCATGGTGAATGAGTTCTAGAGAACTGTTGTATAACACTGTTCCTATAGTTACAATACTGTGCGTTGCACACTTAAAACTTCTTTAAAGGGGAAGATCTCATGGTAAATATTCTTACTACAACAAAAAATTTTCCTGATAAATATAGTATAACCTGGGGCTATCAGCCAGTCATCATGCTTCAGTTTGATTACATTGATTTTTCCATGAAGGAGAAGTAGTGATTTGTCCCGGCTCTGCTCTAGTTATAATTTTGCCCTTCCTGCTCAAATTACTTCTGTCAATACCACTATATGAGATGCAACAAATGCCTTATTTTCTACCATGTCTATTGCACTAGGGCTTTGGTGTAAGACACTCACTTTACAAGAAGAGAAGTGAGGGGATACACTCCTATCCATGGGTTTCAAAGGAATTATCATCACCTCGTCAGACAGAATCAGGTGAACTTATGGAATGGTAGAGTCACTTATTGAAGACTCCGTTTTCAGATATAACTGTCTGTCAGCACTTTACACAGTTGGGTTATTGTCTCTAGGATATTGTATTTATACTGCATTAGCAAATAATACATGAGGTTATTTATTTCATAATGTGACTATTGGCCCAAGTACCATGGGTCAATGTTGGAATGTCAACTACCACTCTAAAACCTGCTAACCACTTTTTTTTCCTTGCTGCCCCTATAACATTGGATTTTGCTGAGTTATTATACTCACTAATCAACAGAGGGCTAATTTTACTGGGGGTCACAGCAATTGCTCCTGTCTCCTGGGTATTCATTTCATTGAACCGACAGGTAAACAAAATGCTTTGTATACTTTTGGGTACTGATAGTGATTAGCAAACGATATTAATAGAAAAGAGAGGAGGAGGTATAGCAGTAATTAAGGAATTTTCCAGGATGCCTTCTAGCACCACCATGCCTGATGGTAAATATTAATGAACAAGTATGGTATGCTTTTGTACTTCTGTCAATTATCAATGACAGAATATAGCTAAAGAATAAATATGGAGAGTTTTAAGTGAAAAGGAAATGAACTTTATGATTAGGAATACAAGTATCTCTAAATACTATTTCATAATACAATATTTACTTTAGTATATATGTCAGTTTGCCTGTGACAAGTTTTGCTGTAATGATAAAATGAAATGCTTCTTTTTCAGTGAAGTTACACAGATTGAGAGATCATTTTGATCCCTCCCAAAGGATTCACACCACAAAAAAGGAAAAGAGAAAAAACAAATGCTTTATGTATTTTGACTCCTACTAAGTTTAGGCTCTTCTTTTTCCTCTCCTTTTTTCTTTCTTTTCTTTCTCTGTCTTTCTTCTCTTCCCTACCCCCAAATCTAGAGCATCTGTGTTCCTCATGGAGCTTGACTCTGGCACCTAGGTACTTTAATAACGTACTTATACTTCCTTCTCTCCCAGGAGAACTATCTCTCAGAGGATTAGAGAAACCTCAATGGTGTAATTATTTGAAAAAGTTATACTGTTAGGCCAAAACAAAATGCAGGATGGATAACTGGTGCTGATATTCTGGTAGATTATCGGAGATTCCAGATGGCTCAGGGCCTCTTACATATCCAAGACAATCCACTTCACTTCTTTAAAAGGACTCAACATCCAAGAATGAAGGACAGAATATCCTGTGGATTGATCCCTTGGGTTCAGTTTGCAAAACCATAGACTGTAATTTATGAATCTGTTTCAGTATTAGCAAAGCATCATTTAGAAAATTCACCTTGTGTCTCTTCTACAAAGGACCACAGCATTTTCCAAGAAGTCAACTGCTTAAGGAAAGTACAGTTGTTAAATAGAGAAATAAGGGGAATTAGTCCGATTTCTCTATGGGAAGAACTAAATCTGGATACTAAGCATGCATTTGGAATTTCTTTGCAAGGGGAGGATTCATTTTATCCTCACATACTGATTATTTAGTACTTGTAGCACAGTCATTAATTAACTTCATGCTTCTAAAATTAAAACAATAACAAGAGGAAAACATTGGAATTCTGCTGCTTCATTTTCAGGATCTGAAAAATTACCCAACCATATAAGGTAAGAGTACATCTTAAAACATGAGAGTTTTAAGTCTCAAACTGACTACTTGTTTATTGTCTACTCCCTTTTCCAGATATAAATGTCTTTAGGCATAACCTTATTAACATTAGAATAAGTTCAATAGGAATAAATCTGGATGATTAAAATGACATATCTTCTTACCACTAGTAAAGTTTAGAGGAAATAATAAAATATATGATTAAAAAATATTTCATGATGACTTCAGGCTTTCTTCTCACTATTTAAGTAATATCTTAAGTCTCCTCAGAACCTAAGTGTTATCTATTTAAAATTTTGCTCTTTTATAATACAATTACTTGCATATTTAAGTTTCGATGGAGGTGGTGAATAATGAAAATATAACAGGGAGACACCATACCACTTTTCTTCAGTGATCTCTTTCTGGGGCAAAATATTATACTTCTATCATATTTCTTTATTCTTTTAAAACTGTTAAAAGTTTCTCTGATTCTTTCCCTCAACATAGAATGGTTTATTCCAAAAAAGCCCATATACATATTATTTATTTTCAACCTAATTAGTGCCTATTATTTGGTGTGTATTGTTGGATTGAACACAGAAAGATTTGATAAATGATATGATTAATACCTGTCAAGTGTTTATTCTGTGATAAATGATATTCAGTTATTTATGTGCATTATCCTGTTTTTAAGTTTATTTATTTATTTTGGGCACCTGGGTGGCTCAGTTAGTCAAGCAACTGACATTTGATCTCAGCTGAGGTCATGATCTCATGGTTTGTGAATCTGAGCCCCCTTCAGGCTCTATGCTGACAGCATGAAGTCTGCTTGGGATTTTCTCTTTCTCCCTCTCTTTTTATGCCTCTCCTCCCTTGCTCTTTTTCTCTCTATAAAATATAAGTAAACATTTAAAATGAGGTTTATTTATTTATTTTGAGAGGGAGGGAGAGAGAGAACCCCAAGCATGCTGCATGCTGTCAGCGCAGAGACTGAAGCAGAGCTCGAATTCATAATCCATGAGATCATGACCTGAGCTGAGATCAAGGGTCAGTCGCTTAACCAGCTGAGCCACCCAGGTGCCTCTTATGTGCATGGTCTACGTATGTACCCCCAAGAAAACTTGGTAGTTATGTTGTTTTATCCTTTCTCTATGTGACAATACACTGGTATAGTAACTTGCCACAAAATTACATCAGTAACTTAAGGAACATAAGGAGGTTGTACAGGAAACAAATAAGTTACATAAGTCACTTAGTCCAAGGTCCCAGTTGGTAAATGTGAGAAGCAGCACTGGCTGTTCCCTTACTTAAATCTAAACCCATGCTAACCACGTCAGTATTTCAAAGTCCTCAAGTTTTTCTGATTCTGCATGTTCAAATATCATGCAGTATATACCTATATAAGAAATATTGACTGCTATTTGCCAGACACAGAACACTGTACTGAATTTATGGAGGACAGCTTGAAGTTTGATCTTAAGGAAGAACTTATGAATATTTAATATGCATATTAAAATGTGGTGATCATAGCTACCATCCTTGGGAGCATGATCTATGCAGAAGTGTCTTAACCTAGGTTGCAAATTGAAGAATTTATTTTGGAGATAAGAAACTTTAACTGAATTCTGAGGTACAAATAGAAGTAAGTCACCTAAAGGAACCAGAAGGGCTTATTATAAAAGGTGGTATCCTGCAGTGAATGAGAATGGAGGGATTCTGGAGCCAAGTTTTTACTCTACAAATTCGGATTCTGACACCAGTAGGTGGTATCAAGAGACTTAATTTCTCTGTATTTCAATTTCCCCTTCTGGAATAGTACTCACCTCATATTATTGTTGTGTGGATTAAATGAGCTACTAAAAAGCATTTAGAAAAGTGTCTGGCGGGGCGCCTGGGTGGCGCAGTCGGTTAAGCGTCCGACTTCAGCCAGGTCACGATCTCGCGGTCCGGGAGTTCGAGCCCCGCGTCGGGCTCTGGGCTGATGGCTCGGAGCCTGGAGCCTGTTTCCGATTCTATGTCTCCCTCTCTCTCTGCCCCTCCCCCGTTCATGCTCTCTCTCTGTCCCAAAAATAAATAAATGTTGAAAAAAAAAATTAAAAAAAAAAAAAAAAGAAAAGTGTCTGGCACACTGTGGACAACAGTATGGAGTTTCCTCAAAAAATTAAAAATAGAATTACCCTATTACCCAGCAATTGCACTACTAGGTATTTATCCAAAAGATACTGGTGTGCTGTTTCGAAGGCACACAAGCACCCCAATGTTTATAGCAGCGCTATCGACAATAGTCAAAGTATGGAAAGATCCCAAATGTCCATCAATAGATGAATGGATAAAGAAGATGTCACACACACACACACACACACACACACACAATGGAGTATAACTCGGCAATCAAAAAGAAAGAAATCTTGCCATTTGCAACCACATGGATGGAACTAGTGGGTAATATGCTAAGCAAAATTATTCAGTGAGAGAAATAGAAATATCATATGACTTCACTCCTATGAGGACTTTAAGATATAAAACAAATGAACATAAGGAAAGGAAGCAAAAGTAATATAAAAACAGGGAGAGGGACAAAACATAAGAGACTCTTAAATATGGAGAACAACAGAGGGTTACTGGAGGGGTTGTGGGAGGGGAGATGGGCTAAATGGGTAAGGGCATTAAGGAATCTACTCCTGAAATCATTGTTGCACTATATGGTAACTAACTTGGATGGGTAAATTAAAAAATTTTTTTAAATTAAAAAAAAGAAAAAAAAGTGGCTGGCATATCAAAAGTGCACCTTTATTGTTGTTGTTGTTCTTTAGGCAGAACCCAGCACATGGAACCCTCAGAAGATGGAAAATGTTACCATATTTTTTACTACAAGCAGTTCAAATTCTCCGTTGAGCTCTTGTAAATGGCAGTTAAAAGTGTGACAGCTATGAAAGTCATATCCGGCGTAAAGAATAATGCAGTCAACAATCCCTCATATGTATCTTTTCAGTATTTTTATCTAAAGTAACTCTTCCATGTAGACTACCTGGAAGCCTCTTCTTAAAAAATTGTAAACTGCAAGCTGAGTTAACACAGGGAAATTTACTTTATGAAAAGGCTATGGATGCCCATCTGGGAGAGACATCTTAGCACGTGAGTCCCGATAATACTTGTGTTTATTTGTGCACAACTTTGATCTTAGTGAGCAAATGACTTATATCAGAATTCAAAGTTTCCATTACTTATGAAAAGTATTTGCACATCTTAAGTAATTTTTATTTAAGGTCAGTCACTTTATTTAGATCTGTTTACATGTAATATGAGTTAAGGCCTCAAAGTTAAGATTTCCTAAAAGAGACTACTAAATGCCCTCATATCTCCAAATGCAGACACTGTAATTCCTTCCCAAATGTCAACTATTAAATTATTTGTGGTCTCTTCCAATCACCTCTTCATGACAATGAATTTATTGAATAAATAATGAATCAGAAACACATAGAAGTGATGCTTGCAAATGTGAAAGCCACTTAAGAAATATTGTGAAAGCCACAATAAGAATAGTGTTTGTACAATAGCTTTGTAATCCTAAATCTGCAATGGTCAAGGGCTATCTTCAAAGCCCAGAGTTCATTTATTTTTCCTTGTACCTCTCAGCAGGTTTCTGCCATGGGTGACAGGGGAATAGACAATCACTCGGAAGTGACTGACTTCATCCTTGTAGGCTTCAGGGTCCACCAAGAGCTCCGCATTCTCCTCTTCCTGATCTTTCTGCTCGTGTATGCCATGATCCTTCTGGGTAATGTTGGGATGATGACCATTATTATGACTGATCCCCGGCTGAACACACCGATGTATTTCTTCCTAGGCAACCTGTCCTTCATTGATCTCTTCTATTCGTCTGTTATTGCACCCAAGGCCATGATCAACTTCTGGTCTGAGAGCAAGTCCATCTCCTTTGCAGGCTGTGTGACCCAGCTCTTTCTCTTTGCCCTCTTCATCGTGGCGGAGGGATTTCTCCTGGCAGCCATGGCCTATGACCGCTTCATTGCCATCTGCAACCCACTCCTCTACTCTGTCCAGATGTCAGCACGTCTCTGCACTCAGTTGGTGGCTGGTTCCTATTTATGTGGCTGCATCAGCTCGGTTCTTCAGACAAGCATAACATTTACTCTGTCCTTTTGTGGCTCTCGGGCCATTGACCACTTCTACTGTGACACTCGCCCACTTCAGAGGATATCTTGTTCTGACCTCGTTATCTCTAGAATGATTTCCATTTCTTTATCCAGCATCATCATCTTGCCTACCATCATAGTTATTATTATTTCTTACTTGTATATTGTGTCCACAGTTCTCAAGATACGCTCCTCTGAGGGACGTAAGAAAGCGTTCTCCACTTGCAGCTCACACCTGGGAGTCGTGAGTGTGCTGTACGGTGCTGTGTTTTTTATGTATCTCACTCCTGACAGATTTCCTGAGCTGAGTAAAGTGGCCTCGTTATGTTACACCCTAGTCACTCCCATGCTGAATCCTTTGATTTACTCCCTGAGAAACAAAGATGTCAAAGAAGCTCTAAAAAAACTTCTAGAGAAGAAAAATCCTAAAATTTGATTATTATTTTTTTTCCTCCATTGATTTTGTGGTTATTTCTTTTATACTCATTGTATCCATTAATGAAAGTTATTCCATTATACATCATAAATATATTATCAGAAGCTTTTTTCTGGTGAGGTACCTGGAACATTGTTCATCTTGAACGTGTCAGATATTGGAGATGTCCTGGATATTAGAGAAGCATTTTTCATGATAAACCTTCCCACTATCTCAAATAACATTCTGTTTCACAGAATTGATTTGTATTTGCTTAATGGCTTGCTGCTAAGCACAAATTTTATAGTTAATATAGTGTATAAACAATGTTTTGTGACCTCTTTGTTTTGGAAGGTCTCCTTGCTACATAACGTCATCACTAATATTGACAAGAATGTTCAACTTATTTTAAAAAAATAATGTTTTCCATTTATATAACTACTTTGTTTTAGCATGTTATGTAGTTATTGAATTTTCATTTTGAATCAAATATCTGATATGTGTTATATCAAGAGGAAGTAATAATAATAAAAACAACTAATGAGTAATCCTTGCTATAATGATTAATTTGGAAATTTTTATATCAAATGATCTGACATTGTAGAGTGTTCTGAGACATTGCTAGTTGTTAAATTCTAAAATAAAGAACCAAAATTATAGATAGAGACCTGCAAATATTTTTGAGCAATCATTGCCTCAATTTGGGTTATCATGCATTGTTTTCCTGGGTTAATTATTGTGAAGAATATTTAATAAAGGTATAGAGCAAGTTTAGCATTAACACAGCTTGTTGTCCAAAATTTACTCATCTATGCCTATGAATATTTATATATTTGATTAATTTATTGACAGTGTAATATATCTTGTGGTAGGCTCAGGTATAAATAACGTTATTCTTTAGGGAGCTTACAATTCGGTGTGAGAATCACATCCTTGAGTGCACAAGCAATCCAAATCCACACATTTCTATGCCAAAGATAAACATACAGATTTCAAAGTGGGGTGCCTGACAGTGTGTCCTGGCAATCAGAGAAAGTCTTTATGTTGTATTGAAGATCTATTTAAAGGGAATAAGATTGGAGCCAGTATACTACTGTATCAATCATGTTGTTGATGTGGGCTTGAAGTATACCAACGTGATTGAAAGAAAGGTGATTTGAAAAATTGTAGGTTAGACACACAGAACTAATTACCTGCTTAGTGTGAGGGGAGTACACCAAGGAGGTGTGTCTCACCATTTTTGGTCTTGTATGATGTGTTAAAGTTAAGGAACTCTTAGCAAACTAGGAGTAGAGGGGCATTTCTTTAACTTGAAAAGGAACATCTATAAAAGACTACAGGTGAGATTATATTTAATGGTGATGAAGTAGAAGCTTTCGCACTAAGATAGGCATTAGGCAAGAATGTCCTCCCTCAGCACATCTCTTCAGCACCCTTTTGGATGTCTTAGGTAATGTCATAGAAAAAGAAGAAATGAAAGTATAATGGGATGAATGATGTCTCTCCAAACTCACATGTTGAAACCCTAACCCCATAGTACCTCGGTATGTGAGTATGTTTGAAGACTGAGCCTTCAAGGAAGTAATCTAAATAAGGCTGTTACAGCTGGGTTCTAATACAGTGTGGCTGGTGTGTTTATAAGGAAATATTAAGACACACAGAGAGATGCTAGAGGTGCATATGCACTCAGAGACGACCATGTGAAGAGGGAGCAAGAGGGCAGACATCTGCAAGTCAAGGACAGGAGCCTCAGATGTTTACTTACGGCACCCTGATTCTGAGCTTCCAGTCTTCAGAACTGGGAGAAAAAAATTTGGCAGTTAGGGCACCCCGTCTGTGGTATTTTATTATGGCAGCCCTAGCAAAATACTATAAAGCATTATACACAATGAAAGGAAGAATAAATCAATCTTTGTTCACAGGTGACTGTAGAAAATCTGAAAGAATTGCCCGAACACCCTCCTAAAACTAATAGGAAATAAAGAAGTGTTGCAGGATACATGGTTACTATTCAAAAGTTAATTGCTTTCTATATGAGCAATTAGAATTTATGCAATGAGCAGGTAGAATTTAGAATTAAAAACACAATGCTATTTATGTTATCACTTTCCCTGATAAAATACTTAGGTATAAATCTCACAAAATAAGTATAAGATCTCTAGGAGGAAAGGTATAAAATTCAAATGGAAAAAACCAAAGAAGACCTATATAAATGGAGAAGCATTGAATGTTCATGGAGAGGAAGACGATATTGTCAAGATATCATTTCTTCCCAACTTGCTCTATACATTCAATGCAATCCCCATCAAAATTTTAGCAAGTAATTTTTTGTTATTGACAAATAACATATTAAAATGAAGTTATATGAAAAAGTAACAAGCCAGAATAGCCAGCACAATATTGAAAGAGAAGAGCAGACTGGGAGGAATGATACTACACAACATCAGTTATACACAACAATACAGCTACAGTAATCCAGACACTGTGGTATTGGTGAAAGAATAAACAAATAGGTCAATTGCGTAGAATAGAGAAACTAGAAATAGAGACACATCGATAGGAGCAAAGCAAAGATAATACAATGACGAAAAGACAGGATGTTCAATAAAGAGTGCTGGAATACTTGGACATCCACATGCAAAAATGTGAGCATAGACATAGACTTTACAACATTCACAAAAATTAATTCAAAGGAGTCATAAACTTAAGTGTAAAACACATAGTTACAAAACCCTTAGAAGATAACATGGGAGAAATCTAGATGACTTTGTGTTTGGTGATTCATTTTTATATACAACACCAGGGCATAATCCATGAAAAGCATAACTGATAAGTTGAACTTCACTAAAATTAAAAACGTCTGCTCTCTGAAGCACACTTTTAACAATTAAGAAGAAAAGACATAGCCTCAGGGAAATTATGTACAAAAGATATATCTAGTAGAAGATATCCAATATATGCAAAGAACACTTAATACTCAAGTGTAGGAAAAAACCTTACTAAAAATGGACCAATGACCTTAATAGACACCTCATCAAGGAAGATATGCAGGTGGCAGATAAACATATGAAAACGTGTTCCATACCATATACAATGAGGGAATGTCATGTAAAACAACAATGAGATACCACTATGCACGTATCAGAATAACCAAAATGCAGAATATTGACAACATCAAATCATTGCATGTGGAGCGACAGGAACACTTAAGCATCACTAGTGGGTAATGCAAAATAGTACAACCACTTTGGAAGACAGTTTGGCAGTTTCTCCCAAAACTAAACACACTCTTACTGATCTATGATCTAGCAATTATGCTGCTTGGTATTTACCCAAAGGAGGTGAAAATGTATGTCCATACCAAAACCAGCACATGGAAATTGACGGCAGCTTTATTTATAGTTGCCAAAATTTGGAAAGAACCAAGATTTCCTTCAGCAAGTGACTGGATAAATAAACCATGGTACATTCAGGCAATAAAATATTATTTAGTGCAAAAAACCCCACATTGAACTATCAAGCTGTGAAAAGACCAGGAGGAATCTTAAATACTTATTACTGAATGAAAGAAGCCACTCTGAAAAGAATATCTATGTATGAGTCCAAATATGACATTCTAGAAAAGCCAGAACTATAGAGTGAGGAAAAAGATAAGTGGTTGCTAGGGCCGTGGGTGGAGGAAGGGATGAACAGTGGGGTAGAAAAGATTTTTAGGGCAAAAGATTGTATGGCTCCATCATTATGGATACATGTCATTTATATTTGTCCAAACCATAAAATATACGATACCTAGGGTGAAACCTTAAATAAACTGGATTTTGGATGATGATAGGTGTGACCATAGGTTCATCGCATATCAATCTGGTGGGGAATGTTGGCAATGGAGGAAGGTATGTATCTGTGGGGGCAAGGGATATCAGGTAAATATCTCTGTACCTTAAACTTCTCTAAAATGTAAAGTCTTACATAAAAAAGAAACAAAAAGAAAGAACAGTATACTATTACTACTACACCCCTATTAGAATGGCCACAATAGAAACCACAGACTTTACCAAATGCTGGCAAGGATATGGAGGAACAGTAATCCTCAGTCATTGCTATGGTGAATGCAAAATGGTATAGCCACTTTGGAAGACAGTTTTTCGATTTCATGCAAAACTAAAAATCCTCTTACTATACAATCCAGTAGTTGTGCTCCTTGATATTTACCCAATCAAGTTGAAAACTCTCACGTCCACACAAGATCCTGCACACGAATGTGTCTAGCAGCTTTATTCATAATTGCAAAAGCATGGAAATAACCAAAATATCCTTCAGCAGGTGAATGAATAATAGACTGTGATACATCCAGACAATGGAACAATATTCAGCACTAAAAGGAAATGAGCTAAGGGACGCCTGGGTGGCTCACTTGGTTTAAGCATCCAACTCCTGATTTTGACTCAGGTCATGAATCCAGGGTCCTGGGATTGAGCCTGGTGTCAGGCTCCACGCTGGGTTGGGATCTACACTGGGTTGTTTACATTTCTCTCTCTCTCTCCCTGTGTCTCTCTCTCCAGTTGTTCTTTCTCTCTGTATCTCTCTCTGAAAAATAAAACAAAATAAAGTAAAAAAAATTAAAAAATGAGCTAACTCTCATGTTATGGAAGGATATGAAGCAGCTGTAAAACATGTGATTAAGTGTAAGAAGCCAATCTGAAAACAGTACACTATATAACATTTTTCAGTTATTGTACCTTTAAACTCCAGAATGTGTTTTGGAAATAATTTTTGTATTTTTGTTGTTTCTTTGTTTTGGTTTTTTGACTGTATTATTCAAACCTGTTTGCTCTGAGAAACCCTTTGTGTCCCTTTCCAGAGGCACAAGCTTGGGCTTGTGTGTCCTCTTGGATGACAGTGGATTTATAAGGTAAGCTTTGGCTGTGTCCTCCCGTGAACATTTTGTTGAGTGATATGCCACTGTAGGTTTCCCACTGAGCACAGAGACTCCACAAATTTTCTTGTTCTGTTGTTTTGAAAACATTGTGGGACATTTATTTCTCCACTGTGTGATCTGATTGTTTTGGCCCCCTCTGGAAGGATAATCTTTGAAGCCAGTCTTTGAGGTTTGCTCCAATCCCAGAAGGGCCTTCTTAGCTGTCTCCTTCCCTGGTTCTCTCTAATATACATCTAGTTGGAGTTGGTCTACATTTAGATTTTTGCTCTCATGGAGCTACCAGCCTCCTCTTAATGTCTTATCACCAAATGTGCATTGTGTTTGAGAGTCACTTGAGCTAGAATTTTCCCACACTTTGCTCAAAATAAAGTCAGTTCACTTGAGGAGAGTTTGGAGCCTCTGTTATAACTGCCTGCCTTTCATTCCAGGTAAAACCTGTGTTCAAGTGTTCTGGAACTGGAACAGGAGCATGACCAGTTCTGTCACAGTGACACCCTGGTTTATGAGCAGGTTTCTGCTGAGGTCAGTAACCTATGGTCTTCTAAGCTTACCTCTCCTAGCAAAAAACCTCTATCCTTTGAACTGACTCAGTTGAAGTTGAGCCCTATAATTCTTGGCCTATCATGCTTGGGGTAGACCTTCTATCTTATGAATAGATGCTGGGTAGAGGTAGAGATCTCTAGACCTTTTAGCTACTATTTCCTTGAGTGGAGCTTCTGCAGCGTGGAGCTGGAAGGGGTAAGAAATGTTTTCAGCCTGCCACTCTCAAGGTGATAGGGTAGCCCTTGACTGGGATCTAGGGGAAGAGGAGTGTGCACTTGCCTGTGTGCTTCCTATCATGCTGGACTGGGAGAGGGGAGAGACAGAGTAGCCCTGGTTCAAATACATGTCATGTGAATGTTCATACTGACTTTATTCATAATATCTAATCAATTGCCCATCAATTTAAGAGTGCATAAACAGGGGCGCCTGGGTGGCTCAGTCGGTTAAGCGGCCGACTTCAGCTCAGGTCATGATCTCGCGGTCTGTGAGTTCGAGCCCCGCGTTGGGCTCTGTGCTGACAGCTCAGAGCCTGGAACCTGTTTCAGATTCTGTGTCTCCCTCTTTCTGACCCTCCCCCGTTCATGCTCTGTCTCTCTCTGTCTCAAAAATAAATAAACGTTAAGAGTGCATAAACAAAATTTGGTGTATACATGCAACTAAAGATGGAATGCTACTGACCAATAAAGAGTGAATTACTTCTACACATGACAAAAGGAATAAATTCAAATTCATTTCACTCACTTAAAGAAGCCTTCCAGGAAAGAGTGCATATCACATGCAGGTTAAATAGGTAGATAAATAGATGGATGTGCAAAAAAAACAAAAACAAAAACAAATCAGATCACTGGTTATCTGGGAATGGGATTGGAAGGAGGCATGACTTAAATAGGGGCATGATAAATCTTTCTGAGGTGATAGAAAACTTCTGTATCTTGGGGCTCCTGGTTGGTCCCGTTGGATGAGCAGGTGATTTCTGATTCCAGGTCATCAGTTTGAACCCCATATGGGGTGTAGAGATTACTTAAATAAACTAAAAAAAAAACTTTGAAATAACAGTTTGGAATCTTAATCTAGTAAGGGTTTCACTGATGCATAAAACTGCCAAAATTCAGAATTGTATACTTTGAATGAATACAGTTTATTTTACAACTATTTCTCAATACAGTGGTTGAAGAAAGAATTGGGCAGATCTTATTTTTTAGATTGAAGGAGTTGCATTTTAGAGCAGTGATTCAGAGATGTCTCTCTCTTTCTCACTCTCTCTCTCTCTCTCTCTTTTTTTCTTTTGGATTGAAGTTTTAATGTTGGCCTAAAAACAGGAAACTACTGAAGGCATAGAATATATTTATTATATAAAAAATCTCAATGATAAAAGTAGGCTCAAACCTTTTACTATGATCGTTAGTATAGCAGCTGTGGAGTGAGGTTTCACTACCATTAACACTATTATTTAAATTAAGAAAGCTTTATTAGTTACTGACAATGCAGTCAGCTATATGACACATTTAATGGGAAGCCATTAGATGAGTTTGAAGATGTTCCTTATGCGCATAAAGTTTTAGATAACAAGGTGGGTGAAACAGGTGAAAGGGCTTAAGAGTACACTTATGATGAGCACTGATAATGATGTATGGAAGTGTTGAATCACCATATTGTACACCTGAAACTAATATAACACTGTATGTTAACTCTACTGGAATTAAAATAAAAACCTTAATAAAAAATCATATAATCTCAAAATTAAAATATTAGTTGTATGTTATTAAATGGTTTTGTACATGACTTGTACTACAATGATACGTTTATAAGTGATCCTATAATGCATATATCCTATTCAAAGAATTACATATACATATACGTTTATGCATTTCTGCATCTATTTTGATGCGTTTATATTAATATGCTAGCTATTATTATCATTATTATTCAATATATCCCTGCTTTAAGAACTTACATTGTACGGTACATGCATCCTTTTTGAAACAAAAAAAGGAGAGGAGTAATTTCCTAATAGGAGTGAGAACACAATACACCTGACTGCAGGTGTATGCAATTCCTATAGCAACACAGAAATTTCTTGACATCAGGAAAAGGGAAAAGGTCAGAACTGAAGAATTATTGTGCATGTCTTGTCATGGTGAGGTCTGTTAGCTTCTACATCAGCCTGTGGATTCTTTTCTGAGTCAGCTGCATGACATTGGACATATATTGTTCTAGGTTCAGTGATTGGTGTTCCTTTCAAAGATAACCTGGTGTGAGTGTGTGTGTGTGTGTGTGTGTGTGTGTGTGTGATTGTGTGTGTGCGTGAGAGAGAGAGAGAGAGAGAGAGGCAGAAACAGAGACAGACAAAGACAGAGAGAAAGAGACAGAAAGACCACGTTAATGTTTGTATATATGTGCATGTGTGTGTCCAATGGTGGTTGTGGCAGTGTAGCACATAGTGAATATAGAGGAACATTGTTCTGCCATGGCAGTTAGCACTATGATTAGGGTCTTTTTTTCTCAGTTTGATAAAGGATTACTAATATCAATTGATGAAGATTTAAAAAGTTAGGAGCCTCTCTCATTTCAGGTTTATCTGGAGTACTGCCTGAGGGCATCTGCATTTTATTCCCTAATGAGGCTTAGTAAACTATGCCTCTTTCAACCTAAACATGTTTCTGCTTCATCTCAGGAGAGACAAGACACAACCTTAGCACAGTGACCACTTATTTGAAAATTGTAAAGTTTTTCTACCCAGTGAATCCCGTATTTTCCCTAGTAATCTGCAGTTTTTAAAATGTGGGTGAAAGAGATGACATTTGTTAAAGTATAAGAGAGGATTCTTAGAGAAAGACATGGGTAGAGAGATGACTAGATAAAACATTTGATGATTAGATACTGTTTTGCATTTAATTGGGGGATGGGCTAGATGGGTGATGGGTATTAAGGAGGGCACTTGTGATGAACACTGGGTGTTGTATGTAAATGATGAGTCACTGAATTCTACTCCTGAACCAATATTGCCCTATATGTTGGCTAGCTAAAATGTACATAAAAAAATAGTACTAAATAGAAAAAAAATAATTTGGACCTCTGTTGCCTTTTTGATCATTTTACAATCTTTTCCACTAGTTTTCTGCAGACAGAAAGGTAAAGAAAGGTTATTCTGAAATGATGAAGTAGTAAGCGTTTCTCAAGCTCTGTCTATGGAAATGGAAGCAGATACACTTGGAGAGCTGGGGACACTTCATGGCACAGAGTGTAGAGAAAGGGGCAGAGAAAGTTAGTGTCTTCCTCTCTCAGACGTAACATGAATAGTGTTGAGAGCAGGAAGAAAGGACAAATCTGATGTGGATTTAACAAACATATGAAATTTACATAATTCAATCATTCAAGTGACTCTATGGTGGAGATTCTCTTATACACCCCATTTTTCAGGAGGAAATAACAATGCGGAGATACTATGTAACTTACCCGAAGCTACAGGGGCAAAAACAGAATTTGAAAGCTCTGTCTGACACCTGAGCTTATTTTCTTAACTCTTACTGATGAACTATTCTTACCCTTATATTTCCTTCCTCATTATGAGGTAGCATTTCTCCAGCACAGATGCTCAAACATTAGAGTCATTATTCACTTCTAGGTCATTCTCATGTTATCAACCAGCAATCAGTATTCAGCTTACTTTACCTTCCATTCTAAAGGTCATCTCTTTCTTCGCTGTCTAATAAGACTCCGTCCATTAAAGCCACCATAACCTCTTGGATGACCACACGCTTTCTGGGATTACCATCTTCTCCCTATGAGTATTTATCTTCCTCAAAGGTAATGGTATGATTTTTGTAAAATGCTAATTTGAATACAACACTGTTTTTCTAAAAATCCTCAATGCTTACCCCCGTATACAGAATAAAGGTCAGCTTCCTTAGCATGAAAAATATGGTCTGCATGATTTCCACGAATTTCCTTTGAAGTGTCATCCCTCACTTTGTCTTCTGCGTTACAAATCACTTACAAACTTCATGAAGCTCACCATATACTTAACTCTCCTTTTGCACAGAAAGCTATTTATTTCATTTGGCTTAATGCTATTTGTTTTAAAATGTGCTTAGGAAGTGTTCTGTGACCATAGGACCACTCACCTTTAGAGACTACACTTTCTTTGTATTTTCCATAAATGCCTTTTTCACCGGACTAACATATAGCAGCTTAGTTCTCTATAGCTATTTCCCCCTGATTTCACAGTGAGCTAAGCACTGAAGTTATTTATACATGGAAATTTCACAGGACAAGGGTGCATCAAAATTCAAAATTACCAATGAGATGAATTAATTTTCACTAAGCCATATATAACAAAAATGCATTGTCTTTATTTTGGTTCAATTTCATTACAGTAGTTTTGTGAAAGGGAGGATTTGCAAAAACAACTGATCTAAGCCAGAGAAACCATTAACTAAGAGTGTGAATCATTCAGTCCCTGGACAATTGAGCGACTCACATGTCACCCTTAGGACACTGTACACTCTATAGAGTATCCGTTTTTCTCATTCAGCACTGAAAAAGGTTTCTTCAGTAAAGCTGATACTTTGATCTGTCTTATTATATCATATTTCGTTACATCTACCAATTATGTACATTAAATAACATTTGTTACTGACTCAAGATAGACAATACATCCCTTAGAGAGCCAGCGGCAAACTTGGAATATATTTTCCCTAAATTCAAATTACTTGGCAACCATTGTCTTTACTCAAATTAAGATGAAGTATGGAGAAAGCCATTCCACCCCAAAATTAACAGCTAGAAAAAATATAGACCAAATGTATTCTTCAGCTATATGTACATGGGATTCAAATAAATAAACTTTCTAAAATTAAATATTTCAACATCATTGGTTGCATTCTTCGTTTCAATGCCTCCCCAGATCGTCATAATATCGGTGCCTTTCAGTTATGTCACTGCTAAGATAGAATTAAACAAAAATATTTTTTTCCCCAGACTCTTTCTCAAAGCTTCTTTGACATCTTTGTTTCTTAGAGAGTAAATCAAAGGATTCAGCATGGGAGTGACTAGGGTGTAACACAACGAGGCAACTTTACTCAGCTCAGGAAATCTGTCAGGAGTGAGATACATAAAAAACACAGCACCGTACAGCACACTCACGACTCCCAGGTGTGAGCTGCAAGTGGAGAATGCTTTCTTACGTCCCTCAGAGGAGCGTATCTTGAGAACTGTGGACACAATATACAAGTAAGAAATAATAATAACTATGATGGTAGGCAAGATGATGATGCTGCATAAGGAAAAGGAAATGATTCTAGAGATGAAGAGGTCAGAGCAAGATATCCTCTCAAGTGGGCGAGTGTCACAGTAAAAGTGGTCAATGGCCCGAGAGCCACAAAAGGACAGAGTAAATGTTATGCTTGTCTGAAGAACCGAGCTGATGCAGCCACATAAATAGGAACCAGCCACCAACTGAGTGCAGAGACGTGCTGACATCTGGACAGAGTAGAGGAGTGGGTTGCAGATGGCAATGAAGCGGTCATAGGCCATGGCTGCCAGGAGAAATCCCTCTGCCACGATGAAGAGGGTAAAGAGACAGAATTGGGTCACACAGCCTGCAAAAGAGATGGACTTGCTCTCAGACCAGAAGTTGATCATGGCCTTGGGTGCAATAACAGACGAATAGAAGAGATCAATGAAGGACAGGTTGCCTAGGAAGAAATACATCGGTGTGTTCAGCCGGGGATCAGTCATAATAATGGTCATCATCCCAACATTACCCAGAAGGATCATGGCGTACACAAGCAGAAAGATCAGGAAGAGGAGAATGTGGAGCTCGGAGCTGACCCTGAAGCCTACCAGGATGAAGTCAGTCACTTCAGAGTGATTGTTTGTTCCTCTGTCACTCATGGCAGAAACATGCTGAGAGGCACAAAGAAAAGCAAAGAAATGAAACCCGTGCTTGGTTTCTAGTGACACAAATAATTTCTTACGTGTAGAATAAATTAGTTATATCTTATTAAATATTGCATATAAAGCCATGTTAATGTCATGAAGAATCAGGAATTTGAACTAGATAATACGAAGTCCGTAAAACTGTTATTTTATTAAGCAGTGAAAGAAGTTAATGGGTTATTGCATTTTAGATCATTTTTTTGCTGAGTATTCACCAAGAAAGTAACATAACATATTGTCTAATGTTAGTGACATTTTGAATTTCTATTCCTAATATAGTTATCATTAAATAGTTGTCTTTAACTAAAGTAAGAATATAACCTAAAATGCAGGGAATACATATAATCTGTATGATAGTGCCATAGCCATCATGATTGCCCGTCACTTCCTGAATTATTAAAAGACAGTAATATATTTAGATACATTTTTACCTTCTTTCACCACTACTATTTGGTTTCCGTTGTTACTGTGCCATCTCCAAAAATAGAATAAAAGGTGATAAGTTGTTGGTAATTAAAATTAATAACATCAAAACAATCACTAAACCTAGATATCATTTTCTAATGCTCTTTCCAAACCTGTGTTCATTTTCTCAGGTCAAGGATATTCCTCCCAAATAGATGCATTTTTATTGCCTCATTATATATATTTTCTTTCCATTACTAGTTGTGTAATTTAATATATTACATATTAACCTAACCATTTCCTTTGAAGCAGAGAAAGAAGCTGATCACCATTCCAGTCCTTACATGACAATGAATAACTTTTTATCAAACCTGCATCAATTCAAAAGCTCTCGCTATTTAGTCACGGTAAGTATACTTAAGGAATACCTGCCTTATATTCTATTATGCCTTATATATCTTAAAATAAGGACAATGGGATAACCATGGATATTTGAGGACCATAACAACCTTCGGTCTCCAGAGTCCATGATCACTTGGTAGAATATCAACAGTACTTACTTTACTTCTGATACCTTTCTGCAGGATTTTTCCACATTGAGGTTTTGTTCATCCTCTGTGATGGATTCCATTGGGAGAGGAGCAATCATAAAGTCAATTATGGAGAAAGAGGTGCAGGCTCAAGGGCTGTTGTCCATGAGGACCGCAGTAACCTCAGACATAAGCAAATAATCTAATAATAGTCCATATATTAGGAGCTTTTCTTCTCTGGTTGTGTGTATCCTTTGGGAAATTTCTCTGGACTTTATTTTCTTCATTGACAAGGAAAGACGTTCTGGTAATTATCATAGCATAGATATTGGTAAGCATAAGGAAACAGATTTAAAGTTTGTGCTATTTAAGTTTAAAATGAATGAATATATTAAATCATCATAAATTACATTTGCTATGCTTTAAAAAAAGATAGAAGTTAACTCCAAATTATGATTTACCTGTGTTTCCTGATGTCGATGTGTTTCATGCCATGACAAATGCCCTCTAAGTCACAAAGTCAGATAATGTTTTGCTAATCTAAGATTTCTTATGTGTAAGTACTAAATATTTTGGAAATATAGTGGAAGAAATGATAATTTAAAAAATATTCTAAAAATTCTTAGCATGAAATTGTATAAGAGATCATGATCTGTATTTAAAAATCCTCAAAAATTATGTGTGGCTAAAAGACTACAGTAAAACAAAGACATAATACTCTATTTAATGAAACAGCGTATTATAATTATGCAGATGCCATTTTCCCCTGAAGATTTCCATAATTTAATCATAATTCCACTTTTAGAAAATCTCTTTTATTTAAAAATTATTTCTAGAATTATCTGGATTTTTTTTAGTGTGTACATAGCAAAACATATGGGCCTGGCACTTTCCTTTATTATAATGCAGCATTAGTAAAAGTTTGGTAAGTGTAGGAAGAGTAAATAGTTTAAGTATCTTAAACTGGAAATTATTAATGAAGGTGAATTGAGGCCTGTGAAGTTTGGAAAGGCTGGAGGAATTTCTGGGTGACACTCTAATAATGATCCTTAGAGCAATATAATAAGATTCACGAAGATAGGCTACCATCGGAGATACAATTTAAAAATACTGAACCTTAACTCTGGTCCAGAGATCAGACACATGGAAGCAAAAAGATGTCACTGCTTCCTCATCCATGAAAATAGCCTCTAGGAAGTTGGGGACTCAACAATGCTGCAGAAAATAGCCCATATGTACCCACAACCTTCCTAAGGTGACATTTCCATGGTAGAAAATGTTGAAATTTTCTACCAAATTCTGAGTTTGTGTGGATCTCATTGGTAGAACAAAATCTGTGCCAGGAACCATAGTATTAGGAGACATTTAAACTTTCCAACATCTCCAAGGGGAAAACACAAGTGGTAGAGCTTCGCTATCCAATTGATCAAATGTACCGGAATCCAATTCCTTAAACTTCCCACGATGGCATTAGCAATGAACACATGCTAGTGCTCAAAATACATAAGAACACTTACTGTCATTCACTAGTCTGATGGGACATAAAGAAACCCTCCACAGATTCAATGATTGAAATCATTCAGTGTGTGTTTTTTGATGATGGTCAGCTTAATATAGAAATCAGCTAACTATTAGATAATTAGTTGAGAAGGGTCTAATGGCATGGACATTAAAGATACTCCCTAAACTCAATAGATCGAAAAGAACTCAAATTAAAGTTTGACTAACTTTGAACTAAATAGTGCATTATGTTATGTCTAAACTTTTGCAATTCAGTGAATGAAGTACTTAGAGGGATATATACAAAGCAATATAGGTAAAGACTATAAACAAGAAAAACAGGAACAACTGGATTAATCTTCTATTTTAATATAGTGAAAGAGAACATAGCAAGTCAAACAAAAAAAATGAGTAAATTTTACAGATAAAAAATCATGAAATAGAAACATGTGGATAATATAGGATATTCACATGGCTTAACATTTTTTCTTCTACTGGCTATTTTAGTATGTCTTATTAAGTTTTTAATTTTAATTCCAGTATAGTTAACATACATGTCATATTAGTCTCAGGTGTACAGTACAGTGACTTTTCAATCGTGTACCTTATTCAATGCTTATCATGATAAGTATACTCTCTAATCCCCTTCCTTTATTTCCAGGATCTCTCCAGTCACCTCCCCTCCTCCCTTCTGGTAACCATCAGTTTGTTCTCTGTAATTAAGAGTTTGCTTCTTGCTTTCTCTCTCTCTGTGTCTCTCTCCTTTTTCCTTTGCTATTTATTTTTGTTTCCTTAATTTCACATATAAGTGAAATCATATGGTATTTGTCTTTCTCTGACTGAGTCATCTTGCTATCTCCATTATCCTCTCTACTCCATTGATGTCATTGTAAATGGCAAGATCTTATTCTTTTTTATGGCTGGATAATATTCCATTGTGCATTTAGACCACATCTTGTTAATCCATTCATCTATCGATGGACACTTGGGCCACTCCATAGTTTGGCTGTTGTAAATAATGCTGCAATATACATAGGGTGTGTGTATCCCTTTGAATTAATGTTTTTGTATTTTTGAGTAAACACCCAGTAGTGTGACTACCAGATCAGAGTGTAGTTCTATTTTTAACTCTTTGAGGGAACTCCATACTCTTTTCCATAGAGGCCGCACCAGCGTGCGTTCCCACCAACAGTGCATGAAGGTCCCTTCATGGAGAACTGCATCCTCACCCACATTTAGTCATTCTGACAGGTGTGAGCTGATCACATGGCTTAACATTGATTCTCAGAAAGACTAGTAAGATGTATAAAACCCTAACCAAGATAACAGTGGAAAAACAGCAACATTAAGTCACAAGTCTCAGGAAAGAAAACGGGATAGCACTACAGACAGATACTCCTGACATTAAAAAATATATACAGTTGACCCTTGAATAACATGGACTTGAGCTGAATGGGTCCACTTCCATGCACATTTTTTTTTCAACAAATACAGTACAGTGCTGTAGATGTACTGTCCCTTCCTTATGATTTTCTTAATAACATTTTCTTTTCTCTAGCTTACTTAATTGTAAGAAAACAGCATATAATACATATAACACACAAAATGTATGTTAATCAACTGTTTAGGTTATTAGTAAGTCTCTGGTTGTCAGTAAGCTATTAGCAGTTTCATTCTTAGGGAGACGTGAGTTATATGTAGATTTTCGGCTACATAGGAGTTCTATGTTCCCGACTCCTGGTCAAGGGTTCAACTGCATAATAAACAATATTTTTACCAAAAATTAAGGATTTGTTAAAATAAAAAAAAATTGAAGCGATCAGGGTGATGTATGAAGGAGAAATATACATTTTAAAATGTCTACTAAAACAATTAAATTTTTATTAACAATTTTCCCATGAACAAAGACTCTCTTGTAATTGGCTCCACTAGTGTTTACTACTAAACATTTAAGAAAGAAACAAGACCATTGTTACAAACCCAAGAAGGATCATAAAGGCAATATTTCCTAGCTGTATTTATGAGTCTCTCATAGTTATAACTTAGAAATTAAAATACAAATTATAGGTGTACCTATCTCATAAATGTCACTCCAAAACCCTTAAACAAAAATAAACAAATAAAATATATCAATATATAAAGAATAGTAAACTCTCACTGAAATGTCTATTGACACTACAAATATAAATGTCTTTTAGTATTTAAAAAATAATGAATTTAAGGTATTTACACATCTAGTCATTTTTTGTGAATTTTTATACAGTAAAATTATTAAACATCTGTTATGGAACATATTAATTAACTGAATATTGCATTGGTTAAATGAAAAAGAAATATATCAAGGGACAAAATAACCTGTCCAAAAATAAACATATATATTGATATATATGTGTAAATAAGCCTATCTGTCTATCTATGTTCAAATAACTCTTGATTCTGTGTTTTTTACATTTGTTTATTTATTTTGAGAGAGGGAAAGAGAGAATGTCAGCAGAGGAAGAGCAGAGAGAGAGGTAGAGAGAATCCCAAGCAGGCTCTGCGTTATCTGTGCAGAGCCCGATGTGGGGCTCGAACTCACAAACTCATGACCTGAGCCCAGGTCAGGAGTTGGACACTTAAGTGAGTCACCCAGATGCCCCTGTTGAATCCACTTTTGAAGTAGGTGCCAAGGGAATTCAATGCCAACACATTAGTTTTCCACAGTTGGTCCTAGAAAAATGGGCTTCTCTAAGCAAAAGTCTGAAGCCTACATGTTTCACGAAGTACAAAAGACAACTCAAAACAACTTCTTCCTAAATATGAAACCTGAAGTTTTATAATTTCCATCAACTGGTGAATCTGTATATCTGTACAGTGACCTACTACTCCAGCAAACAAGGAATAAGCCAATGATATATACAAGTACATGGATGAATCTTTTTTTTCTTTTTTCCAACGTTTATTTATTTTTTTGGGACAGAGAGAGACAGGGTATGAACGGGGGAGGGGCAGAGAGAGAGGGAGACACAGAATCGGAAACAGGCTCCAGGCTCTGAGCCATCAGCCCAGAGCCTGACGCGGGGCTCGAACTCACGGACCGCGAGATCGTGACCTGGCTGAAGTCGGACGCTTAACCGACTGCGCCACCCAGGCGCTCCAACAAGTACATGGATGAATCTTAAAAGTATTATTCAAGGTGAAAAAAGGGACACTCAAAAGCTACCAACTATATGATTCTTGTTCTGTGACAATACAAAATGAACAAAACCATAGGACAATGTGGGTTTTTCAAGGGCTGTGGGTGAGGAGTAGGGATTGACTACAAAAGTACATAAGGAAATGTTTTGGAGTCATGAAGATATTATTTATTTTGACTTGTCAAATTTATAAAAGCATGCAGCTGAAATTTACTGTTCGCAACTTAAAACCCTAAACCTGACCAAAACCCCCCAGGAAACAAAACAAAACCATAGTGTAATTTGGGTGGTGTGAAAAGTCAGTATAGTTGATGTGTCTTTTGAGATCTATATTTTTAGGGACAGAAAAACTGGGAGTTTCTGTTTTAGTCTGGTGTTTGCTGTGTTAGCCTGGGAAGTGGATGGATGTAAACAGTTTTTAGTTATTTTTTTTAATTAATTAATTTATTTTTAAAATTAATTTATTTTTTTAATTTCTATTTTATTTTTTAAAATTTATATCCAAATTAGTTAGCATATAGTGCCACAATGATTTCAGGAGTAGATTCCTTAATGCCCCTTACCCATTTAGCCCATCCCCCCCCCCCACAACACCTCCAGCAACCCTCAGTTTGTTCTCCATATTTATGAGTCTTTTCTGTTTTGTCCCCTCCCTGTTTTTATATTATTTTTGTTTCCCTTCCCTTATGTTCATCTGTTTTGTCTCTTTGAGTCCTCATATGAGTGAAGCCAGATGATTTTTGTCTTTCTCCGACTAATTTCACTTAGCATAATACCCTCCAGTTCCATCCACGTAGTTGCAAATGGCAAGATTTCATTCTTTTTGATTGCCAAGTAATACTCCATTGTATATATATACCATATCTTCTTTATCCATTCATCCATCAATGGACATTTGGGCTCTTTCCATACTTTGGCTATTGTTGATACTGCTACTATAAACATTGGGGTGCATGTGCCCTTTCAAAACAGCATACCTGTATCCCTCGGATAAACACCTAGTAGTGCAATTGCTGGATCATAGGGTAGTTCTATTTTCAATTTTTGAGGAACCTCCATACTGGTTTCCAGATTGGCTGCACCAGTTTTCATTCCCATCAGTAGTGCAAAAGTGTTCTTCTCTACATTGTTGCCAACATCTGTTGTTGCCTGAGTTGTTCATGTTAGTCATTCAGACAGGTGTGAGGTGGTGTCTCATTGTGGTTTTGATTTGTATTTCCCTGATGATGAGTGATGTTGAACATTTGGAAAAATTATTACAGTGTGAACATTAAATACAGCCATAAATTCTTATTGAAAGCCTCTAAAAACATGACCACCGACATATATCTGATACATTTCTCACCAAAATTACATTTGCAATGAAAAGTTCATTATTTTATAATACTTCTAAATAATATTTCAATTTAAAGCATTTAATATTTGTTTTGGAAAGATTTATAGGGATTTTATCTTACCGACAATGTGAATGTTAGAATCAACTTCTTTGGAGAGGTTTTTGTCAATAAAGGTTTTATCCTCTTATTTCCCTTCTTCTCTCTGCTGTCTTCCTACTTAGCTTCTATTATACTTACCACACATATAATATATATTTGTTTAGTTAACATTTGCATGTTGTTTTTCCACATTCCTGTGTTTCACTTTTGCATTTCTGCTTACTTGGTACAGTCTTACAAGGGCAAACTTGTATAGCTTCATTTCTTTACAAATTGATCTAATAAATAATTTGTAATCAAATAAAATCAGTTAATTTTCACTTCATGATAGTATTGTGTTAAGTCTGTTTGAAAAAACAATGTAACTCATTCCATGAAAGTACAGTGGTAAGAAATAGATGAGTGCTCACAGAGAGTCTCATCTATAAGCAATTAGGAAGGAAAAGTCTCTACTTAGAGACTATGTATGGTAGAAGTCTTTACATTAACCTATATATCAGACCAAGCCGGAAATCAAGAAACTAAAGTCAAATCCACTTACCCAGTATGTAGTTAGACTCATAACTATTGTTCCAAGACAGACATTCTTGTTAGTGATATATTGGAGCTGAGGAGATCATTGAGTTCAGGAACCAGGCTTGGACACATTTTTTACAGTTATCTGCCAGAGCCTTTTTTTTTTTTTTTTTTTTTTTTTGGACATGGATGTGGGAGGGAGAGCCTGCTGTGAAAGAGGCAATGGATAGATAAATATAGTATGTAGATATGCTAATAAAGGAAAGCTAAGGCATAAATGAGTCATATGTCATTGCTTCCAAGACAGTTTCTGAAGTCTACAGCTCACAGTGTTCAAGTTGCTAAGTTTCCTGTTTTCTTCATGTCAGTAGAAAAGACCATTTTTTGTATCAATTGAAAAAATATGATTATAAAAATGAATTTTTAAATTTGCCTTTATAGACCATGGTTTTCGTTTTTAAATATGATTGGCAGAAATAGGGAAAACTTCAGTGAAAGATATTCTTCTCTTGGTGAAAAGAAGAAGAAATTTTTGGGATACTAATTAAGATTCACATTTTTACTTATTTAACATAAAATAAATTTTGTATATGTATATATATTTTGTAAGCTTTCTATTGTATAACCATTTACATTTTAGTACATGTTCTTAGTTATTTCCAAAATAACTTAGCACTTCCCTGCACAGATTATTCTTTTCTTGAAGGGTGAGAAAAGGGAATAGTCCAACGTTCAGGCTAAGTTTTGGGAGGCAAAGTTTATTATTAATTTTTCTTTTATTTTTGGTTCTAATACAACTCTGGGTGTTATTCAGGTTTTGTTTGCTTTTCCTGTTTAAAGTTATTATTTTCCATAAAAGCTTTAGATGTGCTGTCACCTAAGATCATTTTTAAAAAATATTTAACTGTCCAGACAGCCTGTCTATGCCTGTATTGCCTTATTCGTTTTCTATGTTTCAGAGGTTTAAGAGTTTTCAAAAGAAATGATGTTTTCTGAGGGTTTGCCAATTAATTTAATATGTTAATGAACTTACTAAAATCTTTTATCTGCATAATTGCTGGGTGGTAATAATTCCTACTTTCCATCATGTGTCCTCTTTGTTGTCATAAGATATGCATTTTTTTTTTTTTGGCTTCTGCCTTTACTTGACAGATGCTAACTTTTAGTATGTATAAATTCACATTGTGTAAAACTAAAACATAAGGTATATCTGCTCAGTGTTAAGATACATCAATTAAACTGTTTTGAATCTTGCAGAAAAAGAATACATTTTGTGTCCTGAAATTGATTATATTAAAATGATATTTGGGGTATCTGGCTGGTTCAGTCAGTACAGCATGTGACTCTTGATCTTGAGGTTGTCAGTTTGAGCCCCATGTTGGATGTAGAGATTATTTAAAGAATAAAATCTTGAGAAGGGGCAAGATGGTGGAATAGCATCAATACCAAACCATCTTGCACACCTAGAAAACTGATCTGAGGGTTACCTCAATGATCTGCACAATGATCTGAACCACAGAACTTGCCAGGTATATGGTGGGGAGAGGTGAACTGGGGAAGAGAGAAGCCATGAAGGGTAGGGAGCTGTTTTTCCTTGCAGAGAGAGGATGGAGAGAGAGGGGAGAGTACAGGAAAGGCACTCCCCCTGAAAGCAACTGGAGAAAAAGAGAAAGAGTGGAAAACACATAAAAGAATTAACAAGAAAGAAAGAAAGGGAAAAGGAGAGGATTTGGATACCATTAAGACTCTTATGAACAGGGGAGCACAGAGTCTGAAACTCTGCAGCTCGATAACCTGGTAGAGCTCTGGTGGGAAAGTGAGTCTCCAGGAGCAAACAGTGAGGTCCAAGGGGTCCTTGTGCCACACAGGGAGAAGTGGTTCCCATGATGTGAAAGCATTTGGTAGAGGCTGTGTGGCCTCCCCAAAGGCCAAGGACCCAGCAGACCAAGGATGTTATGAGGTGGTGAAGCCTGGCACCAGATGTTGACGTGATGTACCATAATCCTTGAAATGCTGCTGCTACACAATCCCACAAAGTTTTCGGGGGGGGGGCTGGCTGGCACTGGTCTCAGTCTCTGGGCATCTGCAATGGTGTGGTTCCATGAGCATTCCTGGGGGTGGCCCAGCACTAGTCATTGCTCGGTGAGACCCTCCCCAAGAGGGTCTGAGTGGGTAGAAGATGCAGGGCCCTCAGAAGTGAGGGGTTTGGAAATGCAGCCCCATCTGAGATAAACTTGGGAGGGAGGTGCTGCCTGGAAGGTGATGACTTGGTCCCTGACAGGGTAGAAGCAGAGAGTGGATAGAGGTGGGAGACAAAGGAAGGGTGCTTGATTGCCAGTTGGTGAGAGCACAGAGTTCTGAAACCAGAGACTGGGTAGTTGTATGATGAGATTTTCACCTTTTCTGTGTATGTGCATACACATGTACCAGTGCCACAGTGATCCACCCTAGTGGGCTAAGCAGCACCCTCTAGTGAAGAATGGAGCCATTACACCAAGCCCCATCCAAGGGTGTAAACAATGCTCTAGAGAAACACCACAAGTCTCACTGAAAGCCTAGTTTATGGATTATAAAGTGCTTCAGAATTTGACTTCTAGGGGGAGTGATGTAATTTCAGTGGTATTCCATTTTGTTTTCTGGTCCATCTATTCAATTTTTTCTTTTTCTTTTCTTTTCTTATTCTTGAATACAGAAAGAGAAAAAAAATTCTATTTTCCATTTTTATAAAACACATTTACCTTTAATTTTTCTCCACTCTATTTTTTACTTTTTTTGAAACATTTTTCCATTTTATTTGACTTTCATCATTTCATTTTGTCCTATTTTATTATTTATTTAAATTTTCATCATTTTCATTTTTCCATTTTTTCCCCTTTTTCCTCTATTCTATCAAGTTTCTTTCAACAACCAGACCAAAAAACACCTAGTATCTAGCTTCCATTATTTATTTATTTTTGTGTTGCTTTTTATTTTTATTTTTTATTTTATTAATTCTTTTTCTTCCTCCAAAATGATGGAACAAAGGAATTCACCCAAAAGAAAGGACAGGAAGAAATGACAGCCAGGGACTTGACCAACACAGATACAAGAAGATGCCTGAACCAGAATTTAATATCACGATAAAAAGAATACTAGCTGGGGTTGAAGAAAGCATAGCATCCCTTTATGTGGAAATAAAAGATGTAGAATCTAGTCAGGACAAAATTAAAAATGTTATACCAGAGATGCAATCTCAAATGGGTGCCAGAGCAGCAAGGATGGATGAACCAGAGCTGTGAATCAGTGATATAGAGTACAAATTGTGGTGAATACTGAAGCAGAAGAAAATGAAGGAAACTAAGGCAAATGATATAAGAATTAGAGAACTCAGTGACTCATTCAGAAGGAATAACATCTGAATCATAGGGCTCCCAAAAGATGAAGAGAGAGAAAAAGGGGTAGAAGGTTTATTTGAGCAAATCACAGTGGAAAACTTTCCTAACCTGGGTAAAGACACAGACATCAAAATCCAGGAAGCACAGAGAACTCCCATTAGATTCAACAAAAACTGACCATAAATAAGGCATCTCATAGTTAAATTCACAAAACACACAGACAAGGAAAGAATCATGAAAGCAGCAAGGGGAAAAAAGTCCTTAACCTAAAGAGAAGACAGATCAGGTTCACAGCAGACCTATCCACAGAAACCTGGCTGGCCAGAAAGAGTGGAAGGATGTATTCAATGTGCTGAATCAGAAAAATATGTAGCCAAAAACTGTTTATCCAGCAAGACTGTCATTCAAAACGGAGATGAAAAGCTTCCCAGACAAATAAAAACTAAAGGAGTTCATGACCACTAAACTAGCCCTGCAAAAAAATTTTAAGGGGGACTCTTTGAGGGGATAAAAGATGAAACAAACAACAAAAAAAGACCGAAAGCAACAAAGACTAGAAAGGACCAGAGAACACCACCAGAAACTCTACAGGCAACACAAGGGCAATAAATTCATACCTTTCAGCACTCACTCTAAATGTCAATGGACTAAACGCTCCAATCAAAAGCTATAGGGAAACAGAATGGGTAAGAAAACAAAATCCATTTATATGCTGTTTACAAGAGACGTATTTTAGACCTAAGGACACCTTCAGACTGAAAGTAAGGGGATGGAGAACCATCTATCATGCTAATGGTCAACAAAAGAAAACCAAAGTAGCCATACTTAGACAATCTAGATTTTAAAATAAAGCCTGTAACAAGAGATGAAGAAGTGCATTATATCATAATTAAGGAGTCTATCCACCAAGAAGATATAACAGTTGTAAACATCTATGCCTCCAACAGGAAAACACCCAAGTATTTAAATCAACTAATCACAAACATACAGAAACTCATTGATAATCATACCATATAGTAGGGGACTTTAACACTCCACTTGCAGCAATGGACCCATCATCTAAACAGAAAATCAACAAGGAAACAATGGCTTTGAGGGATACACTAGACAGATGGACTTAACAGATATATTCAGAACATTTCACCCTACAGCAGCAGAATATACATTCTTCTCTAGTGCACATGGAACATTCTCCAGAATAGATTTTTTTCTGGGACACAAATTAGCCCTCAACAAGTACAAAAAGATTGAAATCATACCAGGCATATTTTCAGACCACAACGCTATGAAACTTGAAGTCAACCACAAGAAAAAATTTAGAAAGACAACAAATACTTGGAGACTAAAGAACATCCTACTAAAAAAATGAATGGGCTAACTAAGAAATTAAAGAGAAAATTAAAAAGTACATGGAAGCCAATTAAAATGATAAAAGCACAGCCTGAACCATCTGGGACTCAGTCATAAGAAGAAAGTATAGAGCAATCCAGGCCTTCCTAAAAAAATAAGAAAGTTCTCAGATACACAACCTAACCTTATGCCTTAAAGAGCTGGAGAAAAGAACAGCAAGTAAAAGCCAAAACCAGCAGAAGATGGGAAATAATAAAGCTTAGAATAGAAATCAATGCTATCAAAAAAACCCAAACAAACAGTAGAACAGATCAATGCAATCAGAAGCTGGTTCTTTGAAAGAATTAACAAAATCGATAAGCTCCTAGCCAGCTTGATCAAAAAGAAAAAGGAAAGGACCCAAATAAATAAAATCAAGAATGAAAGGGAGAGATCACAACCAACAAAGCAGAAATAAAAACAATAATAAGATAATATCATGAGCAATTATAGATCAGTAAAGTGGACACTCTGGAAGAAATGGACAAATTCCTAGAAACATATAAACTACCAAAACTGAAACAGGGAGAAATACAAAATTTGAACAGACCCATAACCAGTAAAGCAATTGAATTAGCAATCAAAAATCTCCCAAAAAACAAGAGTCCAGGGCCAGATGGCATTTTTAAATGTTCTACCAAACATTTAAAGTAGAGTTAACACATGTTTGCTTGAAGCTGTTCCAAAAAATAGAAATGGAAGGAAAACTTCCAAACTCTTTCTATGAAGCCAGCATTACCTTGATTCCAAAACCAGACAAAGACCCCACTAAAAAGGAAAACTACAGACCAATATCCCTGATGAACATGGATGCAAAAATCCTCAAAAAGATACTAGCCAACCGGATGCAACAATACCTTAAAAGAATTATTCACCACGACCGAGTGGGATTTATACTTGGGATGCAGGGCTGGTTCAATATCTGCAAAACAATTAATGTGATTCATCACATCAATAAAAGAAAGGACAAGAACCACATGATCCTCTCAATAGATGTAGAGAAAGCATTTGAAAAATACGGCATCCTTTCTTGCTAAAAACCCTCAAGAAAGTAGGGATAGAAGGATTATACCTCAAGATTGTAAAGCCATATAGAAAGACCCATTGCTAATACCCTCCTCAATGGGGAAAAACTGAGAGCTGTCCCCCTAAGGTCAGGAACATGACAGGGATGTCCACTCTTGCCACTGTTATTCAACATAATATTGGAAGTCCTAGCCTCAGCAATTAGACAACACAAAGGAATAAAATGCATCCAAATCAGCTAAGAGGAAGTCAAACTTTCACTCTTCACAGATGACAGTATACTCTATATGGAAAACCCGAAAGATTCCACCAAAGTATTGCAAGAACTGATACAGCAATTCAGCAAGGTTGCAGGATATAAAATCAATGCACAGAAATCCTTTGCATGTCTATACACCTATAATGAAACAACAGAAAGTGAAATCAAAGAATCAATCCCATTTACAATTGCACCAAAACCCATAAAATACCTAGAAATAAATCTAACCAAAGAGGTGCAAAATCTGTACACTGAAAACTATAGAAAGGCATTAAGGAAGACATTTGCTGGGATGAGCACTGGATCTTATCCATAGGGGATGAATCACTGAAATCTACTCCTGAAAACATTATTGCGGTATATGCAAACTAACTTGGATGTAAATTAAAAATAAATAAATAAATAAGAAAGAAAGAAAGAAAGAAAGAAAGAAAGAAAGGAAGGAAGATGATTTAACAAGTAAAAAAATAGAAAGGTAGAAAGGCTTTCTAGAGGACATAAGACTAACCTTTGACTTACTGAACAAAATAATTTTGAAAATACCTTTTGATAAGAAGTACTTGATTCTTTTTTTAATATCATAATTTTCATAATTTGCACGGAGGAATATTCACTATTTCTCATTTGAGTATACAGAAAACCTTACTTTTAGAAACTCATTTTCTTATCTCCACTGTTAATACATCATGCTGATATTAGAAGAAAATATTATACAGAGAATAATCTAAACAGTTGAAGCGTTGGGGAAAAGGGGAATTTTGAAGAAACACAGAGATTGGCAAGAGCAGGCAGTCATACATCCATCTATGATTTCAAGACAACAGAAGAGGTGGCTTAAAAGATCCCAGAAGCCTGGGAATTGCTTCAAGAGTGAGCACCAGGGTGGGGTGTGCCCAACTGTGCCAGAACCAACAGAGAAAACCCGGAGGAGCACACTAAAAGAGAGAGAAATTTCCCCTCCTCACACATCCTCAGTTCTGCTGTTAGTGTGAAAGCAGCATCTCTAGGATCCTAGAGATCCTTCCCACTTTTTCCTGGTAAGGTTTCCTTTAGTGAGGACACCTTTCTTTGGTATTTCTTATGGTGCAAATTTGGCATGACACATTCTCTTAGTTTTCTTTGTACTTGTGGTTTGGGCTCCCCTCCTCCTAGGTGGCTTTTGTTTTGTTTTGTTTTGTATTTTTGAAACACAATTTTTATTTATCTGTAATAAAAATTTTGAAAAGTACTAAAACATCATAGCTGAGGATATTACCTAACCTTGAGTTAAAAAAAAAAGAAACACAAGCAAATAGTTTTAGTGAGGTATAATTTTGCACAATCCAAATCCACATCCACTCTAAGTGTGTGATAGCATAGTTTTAGTCAATTTACACTTTTTAAACCAATATTACATTACAATATAGTTGTAGAGCAATTTTATTATCCAAATTTTTTCTAATTTACATTTAATCCCTGCTCTCCCCTCCTCCTAGTTTTAAGTGCTTTAAAGACGCTGTTTCATTGTCTCTGGTTTGAATTGTTTCTGATGAAAAGTGTGTGCTTTAACTTTTATATGCTTGTGTGTAATGTCTCTCTTTTCCCCTCTTGCTACTTGACACTGTCTATTTTTCACTCATTTTGGGATTTTATTCTGATATGCTTTATTTGGTTTTCTCTCTGTTTATCCTGCTTGGGATTTTGCTCATTTTCTTGTATCTGTGTGTTTCAATTTGTCATCAACTTTGAAAAAAGTTTTCCTTACCATAGTTTCTGTTATTTCTCTGGCCCCTCTTCTGATTACATGGATAATATTTTCTTAGTTGTCATTGAACGTCTGTTCTTTTCTTTTTTCCTTTTTAACTCAACCTTAAGTTTGGTTTGTTTCAATTGCTATGTATTCAAGTTTAAAATCTTTTCCTTCTGATTGTTTCCTGTTTCTTAGGAATTACAGTCATTCATTGCTTACTGTACAATCTCTGAAAATAGATGGGTCATATGGTTTCTCCAGAAATTAGTTTTTTGTCACAGAAGGCAAACCTTGTATGAGTTGTTCTTTCATGTCTAGAAGTGGAAACATCTTAAATTCATTATTTTTTAAAAAATTAAATGACATTTCATTTGTAGTGTAAAGACACATTTCAGTGAGAGTTTGACATTCTTTATAAATTGACATATTGTATTTGTTTATATTCTGTTTAAAGCTTTTGAAGTGAAATTTATGAGTCAGACTTACCTATAATTTGTATTTTAGTTCTAAATGAGACTTAAGACAGACTCATAAATATGGTAGGAAATATTGTCTTTATGATGATTCTTGGTTTTGTAAGAATGGTCTTGTTTCTTTCTTAAATGCTTAGTAGTAACCAGTAGTGGACCCATTTAAAAAAGAATCATTTTTCATGGGAACATTATTAAAGTTTAATTTATTTAGTAGATATTGTGAAATTTATATTTCTCTTTTATACATCATCTTGACCTATTTAAAAATTTTTTATTTTAAAAAATCATCAATTTTTGGTAAAAGTATTATTTATTATACAGTTGAAACCCTGAGCAGGGGTTGGGAACATAGAACTCCCATGTAGCCAAAAATCTGCATGTAACTCTTGACTCCCTAAAGTTGAAACTGCTAATATCTTACTAACAACCAGAAGACTTACTGATAACAGAAACAGTTGACTAACATATATTTTGTGTGTTATATGTATTTATGCTGTTTTCTTACAATTAAGTAAGCTAGAGAATAGAAAATTATTAAGAAAATCAAAAGGAAGGACAATACATTTACAGCACTGTACTGTATTTATTGAAAAAAATGTGAATGGAAGTGGACCCATGCAGTTCAAGTCCATGTTGTTCAAAGGTCAACTATATATATTTTTTAATATCAGGAGTACCTGTCTGTAGTTCTATCCCATTTTCTTTCCTGATACTTGTGATTTAATGTTGCTATTTTTCCACTGTTATAGTGGTTAGAGTTTTATACATCTTACTAGTCTTTCTGAGAATCAATGTTAAGCCATGTAATCACCTCACACCTGACAGAATGGCTAAAATCAAAAACAAAAACAAAAAACAACCAGTGTGGGTGAGGTTGTAGTTCTCCATGAAAGAACCTTCATGCGCTGTTGGTGGGAATGCCAACTGGTGCAGCCACTATGGACAAGAGTATGGAGTTTCCTCAAAAAGTTAAAAATAGATCTACCCTATGATCTAGCAATTACACCACTGCATATTTTCCCCCAGAAAATACAAAAACACTAATTCAAAGGGATACACACACCCCTATGTCTATTGCAGCATTGTTTGCAATAGCCAGATTAAAGAAGTGACCCGTTTCCATTGATAAACGAATGGATAAAGAAGATGTGGTCTACATATACAATGGAATATTATTCAGCCATAAAAAGAGTGAAATCTTGCCATTTGCAATGACATAGATGGAGCTAGAGAATATAATGCTAAGTGAGATACTCAGTCAGAGGAAGACAAATACCATATGATTTCACATATATGTGGAATTTAAGAAACGAAACTAAGTAGCAAAGAGACAGAAAGAGAGAAACCAAGAAATAAACTCTTAACTGTAGAGAACAAACTGATGGTTACCAGAGGGGAGGTTGGGAGGTGACTGGGGGCCTGGGGGAAATGAAGGAAGGGGATCAGAGCAGATACTTATCATGATAAGCATTGAATGAGGTATACAATTGAAGAATCACTATATTGTACACCTGAGACTAATATGACATGTATGTCAACTATACTGGAATTAAAAATAAAAACAATAAAAAATACTAAAATGGCCAGTAGAAAAAAAGTGTTAAGCCATGTGAATATCCTATATTCATATTTGTCTATTTCATGAATTTTTATCTGTACTATTTACTTTAATTTTTTTTCTGTTTTACTTGCTGTTTTTTCTTTCACTATATTAAAATAGAAGATTAATCTAGTTGTTCCTGTTTTTCTTGTTTATAGTATTTACCTATAGTGCTTTGTATATATCCCTCTAAGTACTTCTTCTTCTGTATTGCAGAAGATTAGACATAACAAACTGTACTATTTAGTTCAAAGTTAGCCAAAATTTAATTTGGTTTCTTTTTGATCCATTGAGTTTTAGGAAGTATCTTTAATGTCCATGGCAATAGACTCTTCTTAGCTAATTATCTAATTGGTTATTGACTTCTATATTAAGCTGGCCTTCATCAAAAAATACACACTGAATGATTTCAACCGTTTAATCCATGGAGGGTTTCTTTATGCCCAACTATGGCACATGACAGTAAGTGTTCTTATGTATTTTGAGCCCTAGCATATTTTTATTGCTAATGCCATTGTGGGCAGTTTAAGGAATTGGATTCTGGTACATTGTATAGACTGGATAGCCGAGCCCTATTCCATGTGCTTTCTAATTGGAGATGTTGGAAAGTTCAAATGTCTCCTACTACTACGGTCCTTGGCACAGAATTTGTTCTACCAATGAGATCCCCACAAACTCAGAATTGGAAAGGGCGAAGTGAGCTGGGGATCAACTTTCTGGTCCTTTTCCTTTTGACATTTTCTATCAAGGAAATGTCACCTTTGGAAGCTTGTGAATACATGTTGGTTATTTTCTGAAGCATTGTTGAGTCCCCAACGTCCTAGAGAAGCTGTTTTGTTGGATGAGGAAACAGTGACATCTTTTTGCTTCCATGTATCTGATCCATAGACCACAGTTAAGGTTCTTTATTTTTAAATTGAATCACCAATGGTGGCCTATCTCTGTGAATTTTTCTATATTTCTCTAAGAGTCCTTATAAGAGTGTCACCCAGAAGTTCCTCCAGCCTTTCCAAATTTCACAGGCCTCAATTCACCTTAACTAATCATTTCCTGTTCAAAATACTTAAACTGTTTGCTCTTCTTACACTTACCAAACTTCTACTAATACTGCATTATAATAAGGAAAAGCTCTTGTCCCATATGATTTGCTATCTACACACTAAAAAAAGTCCAGATAATTCTAGACATAATTTTTAAATAAAAAAAGATTTTTCTAAAAATAGAACTATAATTAGGTTATGGAAATATTCAGGGGAAAATGACATTCATATAATATTAGTTTCATTATATAGAGTATTATGTCTCTGGTTTTACTGTAGTCTTTAGTCACACATAATTATTGAGGATTTTTAAATACAAATCATGATCTTTTATACAATTTTTTACTAAGAATTTTTAAAATATTTTTAAAACTATCATTTCTTCCATTATATTTTCTAACTATTTACTATTTACACATAAGAAAGCTTAGAATTAGTGAAACTTTATCTGGCTTTGTGACTTAGAGTACATTTGTCATATCATGAAATACATCGACATCAGGAAGTACAGGCAAATCATAATTTGGAGTTAACTTCTATCTTTTTTTAAAGCGTGGTAAATGTAATTTATGACAATTTGATATATTCATTCATCTTAAACATATATATATATAGCACAAACGTTTAAATCTGTTTCCTTATGCTTACCAATATGTATGCTATGATAATTACCAGAAAGTTTTTCTTATCAACAAAGAAAATAAAATATAGAGAAGTTTCCCAAAGGAAACACACAACCAGAGAAGGACAGCTCCTTATATTTGGACTATTATTAGATAATTTGCTTATGTCTGAGGTTACTGCAGTCCTCATGGACAACAGCCCTTGAGCCTGCACTTCTGTCTCCATAATTGACTTTATGATTGCTCCTGTCCCAATGGAATCCGTCACAGAGGAAGAACAAAACCTCAATGTGGAAAACTCCTGCAGATAAGAAGAAAGTAAGTACTGTTGATATTCTACCAAGTGATCATGGACTTTGGAGATCCAAGGTTGCTATGGTCCTCAAATATCCATGGTTATCCTATTATCCTTATATTAAGATATATAAGGCATAATAGAATACAAGAAAGGAACTCTCCTTCCTTAAGGAGATCAGAACAGAAGTCTGTTCTTCTGTTAAGTCTGTATTTATGACTTAAGTCTATATTTATATATATGTCTATATATATATATATATATATATATATATATATATATTCCTTATGTCTTTTTTCTCTTACTAAAGAGTGAAAGCCCTTGAATTGATGCATCTTTGATAAAAAGTTATTCATTGTAATGTAAGGACTGGAGTGGTTATCAGCTTATTTCTCTGCTTCAAAGAAAATAGTTAAGTTAATATGTAATATATTAAATCACACAACTAGCAATGGAAAGAAAATATATGTAATGAGGCAATAAAAATGCATTTATTTGGGAGGGATATCCTTGAACTGAAAAAATGAACATAGGTTTGGAAAGAGCTTTAGAAAATGATATCTAGGTTTAGGGATTGTTTTGATGTTATTAATTTTAACATACCAATAACATCACTTTTTATTCCATTTTTAGAGATGGCACAGTAATAATGGAAATCAAATAGATGGAGGTAAAAGAAGGTAAAAATATTTCTAACTATATTTGTTACTGTCTTTTAATGATTCAGACACTGACAGGCAAGGACGATGGCTATAGCACTATCATACAGATCATATGTATTCCTTGTATTTTAGGTTATATTCTTACTTGAGGTAAAGACAACTATTTAATGATAAATATATTCGGAATAGAAATTCAAAATGTGACTAACATTAGACAATATATTATGTTACTTTCTTGGTGAATGCTCAGCAAAATAATGATCTAAAATAAAATAACCCCTTAACTTCTCTCACTGCTTAACAGAATAACAGTCTCATGGACCTAGTATTATGTAATTCAAACTCCCAATTCTTCATGACATTAACATGGCTTTATATGCAATATTTAATTAAGATATAACTAATTTATTTTACACTTAAGAAAGTATTTGTGTCACTAGAAACAAAGCACAGGTTTCATTTAGTTTTCCTTGTGCCTTTCAGCAGGTTTCTGCCATGAGTGACAGGGGAACAAACAATCACTCGGAAGTGACTGACTTCATCCTTGTAGGCTTCAGGGTCCGCTCTGAGCTCCACATTCTCCTCTTCCTGCTCTTTCTGCTTGTGTATGCCATGATCCTTCTGGGTAATGTTGGGATGATGACCATTATTATGACTGATCCCCGGCTGAACACACCGATGTATTTCTTCCTGGGCAACCTGTCCTTCATTGATCTCTTCTATTCGTCTGTTATTGCACCCAAGGCCATGATCAACTTCTGGTCTGAGAGCAAGTCCATCTCCTTTGCAGGCTGTGTGACCCAGCTCTTTCTCTTTGCCCTCTTCATCGTGGCGGAGGCATTTCTCCTGGCAGCCATGGCCTATGACCGCTTCATTGCCATCTGCAACCCACTCCTCTACTCTGTCCAGATGACAGCACGTCTCTGCATGCAGTTGGTGGCTGGTTCCTATTTATGTGGCAGCGTTAGCTCAATTCTTTTGACCAGCGTGACATTTACTTTGTCCTTTTGTGCTTCCCGAGCCATCGACCACTTTTACTGTGATTACCGTCCACTTCAAAGGATTTCTTGTTCTGATCTCTACTTTCTTAAGGTGGTTTCTTTTTTCTTATGCAGCATTATTATTTTGCCTACCATAATTGTCATTATTGTGTCTTATATGTATATTGTGTCCACGGTTTTAAAGATACGATCCACTGAGGGACGTAAGAAAGCGTTTTCCACTTGCAGCTCTCACCTGGGAGTCGTGAGTGTGCTGTATGGTGCTGTGATTTTTATGTATGTCATCCCTGACAGATTTCCTGAGCTGAGTAAAGTGGCCTCATTATGTTACACCCTAGTCACTCCCATGCTGAATCCTTTGATTTACTCCCTGAGAAACAAAGATGTCAAAGAAGCTCTCAAAAAACTTCTAAAGAAAAATCCTATTCTTTGATTATTATCTCTTTTTCTCCATGGATACATGGATTTTGTATTTCTTTCATACTTCTTTTGACTATTAATAACATTTATTCTATTAAACATCATAAATATATTAGCAGAACCTTTTCCTGGTGAGGTACCTGGGACATTGTTCATCCTGATATTGGAGATGTCCTGGATATCAGAGAAGCATTTTTCAAGATTTCCCTTCCCATTATCTCAAATAACATTCTATTTCACAGTATTGATTTGTATGTACTTAATGGCTTGCTGCTGAGCACGACTTTTATATGTTAATATAGTGTATAAACTGTTTTGTGAGCTGTTTGTTTTGGGCTTTTTCCTTGCTTTATAACATAATCTCCAACATTGACAAGAATGTCCAACTTTTTTTTTTTTTTTGAGCAGCAGGTGAAAATTTATTAGAATATAAGATTAGAAAGGTAGAATAGTAAGAAATCTCTCTTTACAGAGAGGGAACATTCAGAAGTGAATGCCCCTCCAACTTATTTTTTAAAATAGTATGTTTTCTAATTATATAACTACTTTGTTTTAGCATGTTATATAGTTATTGAATTTTCATTTTGAATCAAGTATCTGAAATGTATTATATTAGAAGGAAGTAATAATAATAAAATACATATAATAATAAATAATAACAAATAATCTTAGCTATAAAGATTAATTTGGGAAATTTTATATCAAATTAACAGGCATTGTAGCGTGTTCTGAGACATTGCTAGTTGCTAAATCCTAATGTAAAGAACCAAAATGGTAGAGAGAGAACTACAAACATTTTTGAGCAACCAGTGACTCAGTTTGGGTTTTCATACATTGTTTTCCTGGGTTAATTATTGTGAAGAATATTTAATAAAGGTATAGAGCAAGTTAGCCATTAACATTGTGTGTTGTCCAAAATTTACTCATCTAGACCTGTGAATATTCACTTATTTGATTAATTTATTGGGTGTGTAATATGTCTTGTGTAGGCTCAGGTATAAATGATCTTATTTTTTAGGGAGCTTATAGTCCAGTGTGAGAATCACATCCTGCATGCAAAACCAATCCAAATCCACAGAATTTTATGCCGAAGATAAACATACAGATTACAAAGTAGGGTGCTTGAGAGGGTGTCCTGACAATTAAGGAAAGTCTTTAGACTGTATTGAAGATCTATTTAAAGGGCTAAGTTTGGAGGCAGTACACTACTATATCAGTTCATGTTATTGATGTGGGCTTGAAGTATACCAATGTAATTGAAAAATAAAAGTTTATTTGGAAAAAATTGTGGGTTAAGTACACAAAACAAAGTAACTGCTTAGTATGAGAAGAGTACACCAAGGAGGTGTGTCTCATAATTTTTGGTCTTGTATGATGTTTCTGGTGATGGTGCCAATGGATAAAAAGTAAAGGAACTCTTAGCAAAGTAGGAATAAGGGAGCATTTCCTTAACTTGAAAAAGAACATCTATGAAAACCATTATATTTAATGGTGATGAAGTAGAAGCTTTCCCACTAACATAGGAATAAGGCAAAGATGTCCCTCCTCACCACATCTCTTCAGCACCCTTTTGGATGTCTTAGGTAACGTAATAGACAAAAAGGACGTAAAAGTATTATGGGCTGAATGATGTCTTCCTAAACTCATGTTGAAGCCCTAACCTCCAGTACCTTGGTATGTGACTATATTTGGAGATACAGGCTTCAAAGAAGTAATCTAAATAAGGCTGTTACAGCTGGGTACTAATATAGTTTGGCTGGTGTGTTTATAAGAAAATATTAGGACACACAAAGAGACATAGAGGTGCGTATGGACTCAGAGATGACCATATGAAGAGGGAACAAGAGGGCAGACGCCTGCAAGTCAAGGACAGGAGCCTTAGAATATTTACTTACGGCACCCTGATTCTGTACTTCCAGTCTTCAAAACTGGGAGAAAAATATTTGGCGGTTAGGGAACCAAGTCTTTGGTATGTTGTTATGGCAGCCCTAGCAAATTACTATAAAGCATTATACAGAAATGAAGAATACATCAATCTTTGTTCACAGGTGACATTTGTCTATGTAGAAAATCTGAAAGAATTTCCCAAATACCCTCCTAAAACTAGTAGGAAATATAGGAGTGTTTCAGGATACATGGTTACTATACAAATGCTCATTGCTTTCTATATACTAGCAATGAGCAAGTAGAATTTAAAATAAAAAACACAATGCTATTCATATTGTCACTTTTGCTAATAAAATACTTAGGTATAAATTTCACAAAATATGTATAAGATCTCTAGGAAGAAAAGTATAAAATTCTACTGGAAGAAATCAAAGAAGACCTATATAAATGGAGAACCACTGAATGTTCATAGAGAGGAAGGCAATATTGACAAGATGTAATTTCTTCTCAACCTGCTCTACATATTCAACGCAATCCCAATAAAAACTCTAGCAAGTAACTTTTTTGTTATTGACAAACTCTTTATTTATTTATTTATTTATTTATTTTTCTTTTTTCTTTTTTTTTTTTTTTTTTTTTTGACAAACTATATATTTAAAATGAAGTTATATGAAAAGGTAACAAGCCAGAATATCCAACACAATATTGAAGGAGAACAGAATTGGAGGACTGATGATACTGCACAACTTCAATTATACACAACTACACATCTACACTAATCCAGATAGTGTGGTATTGATGAAAGAATAAACAAATAGATAACTGAATAGAACAGAGAAACTAGAAATAAAGCCACATCGATAGACTCAACTGACCTTTGCCAAAGGAGGAAAGTAAAGAGGATACAATGGAGGAAAGACAGGATGTTCAATAAAGAGTGCTAGAACACCTGGACAGCCACATGCAAAACTGTGAGCATTCACAAAAATTTACAGCATTCACAAAAATTAACTCAAAGAAGCCATAAATTTAAGTATAAAACACAAAATTACAAAACCCTTAGAAGATAATTTAGGAGAAATCTGGATGACTTTGTGTTTGGTGATGCCTTTTTAGATACAATACCAGGGCATGATCCATGAAAAGCATAACTGATAAATTGAACTTCACTAAAATTATAAAATTATGCTCTGTAAAAGCATTTTTAGCAATTAAAAAGAAAAGACATAGTCTCAGGGAAAATATGTAGAAAAGATGTATTTAATAAATATTATGCAAAAATGCAAGGAGCACTTAACACTCAAGTATAAGAAAACAAACAACCCTATTAAAAACTAGACAATGACCTTAACAGACACCACTCAAGGAAGATATGCAGGTGGCAGATAAACATATGAAAACGTGTTCCATATCATATACAGTGAGGGAATGTCATGTAAAACAACAATGGATACCACTATGCACCTATCAGAATAACCAAAATGCAGAATACTGACAACATCAAATCATTGCATGTGGAGCGACAGGAACGCTTAAGCATCACTAGTGGGTAATGCAAAATAGTACAGCCACTTTGGAAGACAGTTTGGCAGTTTCTCACAAAACTAAACACATTCTTACTGATCTATGATCTACCAAGGATGCTGCTTGGTATTTATCCAAAAGAGCTGAAAATGTATGTCCATACCAAAACTAGCACATGGAAATTGACAGCAGCTTTATTTATAATTGCCAAAATTTGGAAAGAACCAAGATTTCCTTCAGCAAGTGACTGGATAAATAAACCATGGTATATTCAGGCAATAAAATATTATTTAGTGCAAAAAAACCCCACATTGAACTATCAAGCTGTGAAAAGACCAGGAGGAATCTTCAATACTTATTACTGAATGAAAGAAGCCACTCTGAAAAGAATACCTATGTATGAGTCCAAATATGGCCTTCTGGAAAAGCCAGAACTATAGAGTGAGGAAAAAGATAAGTGGTTGCTAGGGCCGTGGGTGGAGGAAAGGATGAACAGAGGTGTAGAAAAGATTTTTAGGGCAAAAGATTGTATGGCTCCATCATTATGGATACATGTCATTTATATTTGTCCAAACCATAAAATATACGATACCTAGGGTGAAACCTTAAATAAACTGGATTTTGGATGATGATAGGTGTGACCATAGGTTCATCACATATCAGTCTGGTGGGGAATGTTGGCAATGGAGGAAGGTATGTATCTGTGGGGGCAAGGGATATCAGGTAAATATCTCTGTACCTTAAACTTCTCTAAAATGTAAAGTCTTACATAAAAAAGAAACAAAAAGAAAGAACAGTATACTATTACTACTACACCCCTATTAGAATGGCCACAATAGAAACCACAGACTCTACCAAATGCTGGCAAGGATATGGAGGAACAGTAATCCTCAGTCATTGCTATGGTGAATGCAAAATGGTATAGCCACTTTGGAAGACAGTTTTTCGATTTCATGCAAAACTAAAAATCCTCTTACTATACAATCCAGTAGTTGTGCTCCTTGATATTTACCCAATCAAGTTGAAAACTCTCACGTCCACACAAGATCCTGCACATGAATGTGTCTAGCCTCTTTATTCATAATTGCAAAAACATAGAAATAACCAAAATATCCTTTGGCAGGTGAATGAATAATGGACCGTGATGGAATAACATTCAACCCTAAAAAGAAATAAGCTAAGGGGCACCTGGGTGGCTCACTCGGTTAAGCATCAGTCTCTTGATTTCAATTCAGATCACGATCCCAGGATCCTGGGGGTGAGCCCCATGTCAGGCTCTGTGCAGGATGGAGAGTCAACTTAAGATTCTCTTTCTCTCTCTCTCTCTCTCTCTCTCTCTCTCTCTCTCTCTCCCTCTGCCCCTCCCCCACTCATTCTCTCTCTCTCTCTCTCTCTCTCTCTCTCTCTCTCTCTCTCAAAAGTAAAATAAAGTAAAAAAATTTAAAAAATGAGCTAACTCTCAAGTTGTGAAAGGACATGAGGTGGCTGTAAATGCATGTGATTAAGTGAAAGAAGCCAATCTGAAAAGGATACATACTGCATGATTCCCACTATATAACATTTTTCAGTTATTGTACCTTTAAGCTCCAGAATATGTGTTTGAAATAACTTTTGTATTTTTTTGTGTTTTGGCTTGTTTAGTTTTTTACCTCTCATTTGCTCTGAGAAATACTTCGTGTCCCTTTCCAGAGGCACAAGCTTAGGCTTGTGTGTACTCTTGGATGACAGTGGATTTATTGGGTAAGCTTTGGCTGTGTCCTCCCCTGATCATTTTCTTGAGAGATGTGCCACTGTAGGTTTCCCACTGAGCATAGAGACTCCACAAATTTTCTTGTTCTATTGTTTTAAGAAAAATTGTGTGACATCTATTTCTCTATTGTCTCATCCAATTGTTTTGGCCCCCTCTGCAAGGATGATCTTTAAGGCCAGTCTTTGAGGTTTGCTCTAATCCCAGAAGGGCCTTCTTAGCTGTCTCCTTACCTGGTTCTCTCTAGTAAGCATCTAGTTGGTCTGCAGTTCATTTTTTTCTCTCATGGAGCTATCAGCCTCCTCTTAATTTCTTATCACCAAATGTGCATTGTGTTTGAAAGTCACGTATGCTAGAATTTTCCCACACTTTGTTCCAAATAAAGTCAGTTCACCTGAGGAGAGTTTGGAGCCTCTGTTATTACTGCCTGTCTTTCATTCCAGGTAAAGCCTGTTCAACTGTTCTCAAACTGGAAAAGAAGCAGTGGCCCATTTCTCTCAGAGAGACACCCTGGTTTTATGAGCAGATTTCTGCTGAGGTCAGTAGCCTATGGTCTTCTAAGCTTATCTCTCCTGGCAAAAAACCTCTATCCTTTGAACCAATGCAATTGAAGTTGGAGCCTTATAATTCTTGGCCTATCATGCTTGGGGTAGACCTTCTATATTATGAATGGTTCCTGAGTAGAGGTAGAGATCTCTAGACATTTTAGTTACTCTTGCCTTGAGTAGAGCTTCTGCAGCATGGAGCTGGAGGGGATAAGAAATGTTTTCAGCCTGCCACTCTCAAGGTGATAGGGTAGCCCTTGACTGGGATCTAGGGGAAGAGGAGTCTGCACTTGCCTGTGTGCTTCCTATCATGCTGGACTGGGAGAGGGGAGAGACAGAGTAGGCCCTGGTTCAAATACATGTCATGTGAATGTTCATATTGCTGTTATTCACAATATCTAAAAGGTGATAGCACCTCAATTGCCCATCAGTTGTGGGAGGGGGGATGTTCTAAATGGGCAAGGGGCATTAAGGAATCTATTCCTGAAATCATTGTTGCACCATATGCTAACTAACTTGGATGCAAATTAAACAATAAATAATTTTTTTTAAAAAGCCCATCAATTGAAGAGTGCATAAACAAAATTTGGTGTTTGTGTACAACAGAAAATGGAATGCTACTGAACAATGAAAAGAATGAGCTACTTATACACATGACAAAATGGCTAAATTCAAATTCATTTTACTCAGTTAAAGAAGCCTGCCAGGAGAGAGTGCATATCATATGCAGATTAAATAGGTAGATAAATAGATGGATGTGCAAAAACAAAACAAAACAAAACAAAAAAAAACAGATCACTGGTTATCTGGGAATGGGATTGGAAGGAGACATGATTTAAATAGGGGCAAGATAAATCTTTCTGGGGTGATAGAAAACTTCTGTATCTTGGAGTTCCTGGCTGGTCCAGTAGGAGGAGTAGGCAATTCTTGATCTTAGGGTCATCAGTTTAAACCCCATGTTGACTGTAGAGATTACTTAAATAAATTTTTTTTGTTTTGTTTTGTTTTTTAATTTTTTATTTATATGAAATTTATTGACAAATTGGTTTCCATACAACACCCAGTGCTCATCCCAAAAGGTGCCCTCCTCAATACCCATCACCCACCCTCTCCTCCCTCCCACCCCCCATCAACCCTCAGTTTGTTCTCAGTTTTTAAGAGTCTCTTATGCTTTGGCTCTCTCCCACTCTAACCTGTTTTTTTTCTTTCCTTCCCCTCCCCCATGGGTTCCTGTTACGTTTCTCAGGGTCCACATAAGAGTGAAACCATATGGTATCTGTCTTTCTCTGTATGGCTTATTTCACTTAGCATCACATTCTCCAGTTCCATCCACGTTGCTACAAAAGGCCATATTTCATTTTTTCTCATTGCCACGTAATATTCCATTGTGTATATAAACCACAATTTCTTTATCCATTCATCAGTTGATGGACATTTAGGCTCTTTCCATAATTTGGCTATTGTTGAGAGTGCTGCTATGAACATTGGGTTACAAGTGGCCCTATGCATCAGTACTCCTGTATCCCTTGGATAAATTCCTAGCAGTGCTATTGCTGGGTCATAGGGTAGGTCTATTTTTAATTTTCTGAGGAACCTCCACACTGCTTTCCAGAGCGGCTGCACCAATTTGCATTCCCACCAACAGTGCAAGAGGGTTCCCGTTTCTCCACATCCTCGCCAGCATCTATAGTCTCCTGATTTGTTCATTTTGGCCACTCTGACTGGCGTGAGGTGATACCTGAGTGTGGTTTTGATTTGTATTTCCCTGATAAAGAGCGACGCTGAACATCTTTTCATGTGCCTGTTGGCCATCCAGACGTCTTCTTTAGAGAAGTGTCTATTCATGTTTTCTGCCCATTTCTTCACTGGGTTATTTGTTTTTCGGGTGTGGAGTTTGGTGAGCTCTTTATAGATTTTGGATACTAGCCCTTTGTCCGATATGTCATTTGCAAATATCTTTTCCCATTCCGTTGGTTGCCTTTTAGTTTTGTTGGTTGTTTCCTTTGCTGTGCAGAAGCTTTTTATCTTCATAAGGTCCCAGTAATTCACTTTTGCTTTTAATTCCCTTGCCTTTGGGGATGTGTCGAGTAAGAGATTGCTACGGCTGAGGTCAGAGAGGTCTTTTCCTGCTTTCTCCTCTAAGGTTTTGATGGTTTCCTGTCTCACATTTAGGTCCTTTATCCATTTTGAGTTTATTTTTGTGAACGGTGTGAGAAAGTGGTCTAGTTTCAACCTTCTGCATGTTGCTGTCCAGTTCTCCCAGCACCATTTGTTAAAGAGGCTGTCTTTTTTCCATTGGATGTTCTTTCCTGCTTTGTCAAAGATGAGTTGGCCATACGTTTGTGGGTCTAGTTCTGGGGTTTCTATTCTATTCCATTGGTCTATGTGTCTGTTTTTGTGCCATTAAATAAATTTTTAAAAACTTTAAAATAACAGTCTGGTATCTTGGTCTGGAGAGGGTTTCATGATGTATAAAACTGCCAAAAGTCAGAATTGTATACTCTGAATGAATACAGTTGATTTCACACCAACTATTTCTCAATAAAGTGATTGAAGAAAGAATTGGGCAGATCTTTTTTAGGTTGAAGGAGTTGCATTTTAGAGCAATGACTCAGAGGTGTCTCTCTCTCTCTCTCTCTTTTGTTTCTGGATTGAAGTTTTAATTTTGGCCTAAAAACAGGAAACTACTGAAGGCATAGAGAATATTTATGATATAAAAAATCTCAATGATAAAGTAGGCACAAACCTTTTACTGTAATTGCTAGCATAGCAGGTGTGGAGTGAGGATTCACTACCATTAACACTATCATTTAAATTAAGAAAACTTTACTAGTTATTGACAGTGCAGTCATCTGTAATGATTCTTTAATGGGAAGTCATCAGATGAGTTTGAAGAAGTTCCTTATGTGCATTATGTTTTAGACAAGAGGGTGGGTGAAATAGGTGAAAGGGATTAAGAGTACACTTATTATGATGAGCACTGATAACGATGTATGGAAGTGCTGAATCACTCTATTGTACACCTGAAACTAATATAACACTGTATGTTATAAACTCTACTGGAATTAAAATAAAAACTTAATAAAAAATCATATAATCTCAAAATTAAAATATTAGCTATATATTATTAAAATGGTTTTGTATATGACTCAACAAACTACAACACTGATTTGTTTATAAGTGGTCCTATAATGCATATCATATTCAAAGAATTACATATACATATATATTTATGCATTTCTGAATCTATTTTGATTCATTATACTAACATGAGAGCTAATATTGTCATTATTATTCAATATATCCCTCCTTTAAGAATTTACACTGTACAGCACATGTATCCTTCTTGAATCAAAAGTAAAAGGGTAAGAGTAATTTCCTAACAGGAGTGAGAATAGAATATACCTGAATGCAATTCCTATAGCAACACAGAAATTACTTGACGTCAGGAAAAGGGAATAGGTCAGAATTAAAAAATTATTGTGCATATCTTGCCATGGTGAGGTCTGTTAGCTTCTACATCAGCCTGAGGGTTCTTTCTTGAGTCAGCTGCATGACATTAGACATATATTGTTATAGGTTCAGTGATACATCCGGTGATCTTTCTGGGTGTTCTGATCAAAGATATCTTGGTATGAGCATGCGTGTGTGTGTGTGTGTGTGTGTGTGTGTGTGTGTGAGAGAGAGAGAGAGACAGAGAGACAGAGACAGAGACAGAGGTAGAGACTGAGACACTATGTAAATGTTTGTATATATGTGCATGCGTGTCCGATGGTGGTTGTGGGGTGCAGCACATGGTGAATATAGAGGAACATTGTTCTCCCAGGCAGTCAGCTCTATTGTTAGGGTCTTTTTTTTTCTCAGTTTGATAAAGGATTACTAATATCATTGGATGAAGATTTAAAAAGTTAGGATCCTCTCTCATTTCAGGTTTATTCCAGAGTGTTACTTAAGGGTATCTGCATTTTATTCATAGGGAGGGTTAGTAAACTGTGCCTCTTTCAACCTAAACATGTTTCTGCTTCATCTCAGGAGACACAAGACACAGTGAGTCCTGTATTTTCCTTAGTGATCTGCATTTTTTAAAATGTGGTTGAAGAGATGACATTTGTTAAAATATAAGAGAGGATTCTTAGAGAAAGACACGGGTAGAGAGATGAATAGATACAGCATTTGATGATTAGATAACTATTTTGCATTTAATTGGGGAATGGGCTAGATGGTTGATGGGTATTAAGGAGGGCACTTGTGATGATCAGTTACTGACTTCTACTCTTGAAACCAATATTATACTGTATGTTGGCTAGTTAAAGTGTACATTAAAAAATAGCACTAAATAGAAAAAAAATAATTGGGGCTTCTGTTGCCTTTTTGATCATTTTACAATTTTTTCCCTTAGTTTTCTGCAGAGAGAAAGGTAAAGACTGAAATAAAAAAGTAGTAAGTGTTTCTCAAGCTCTGTCTATGAAAATGAAAACAGGTATGCTTGGAGAGCTGGAGACACATCATGGCACAGAGGGAAGACAGAGGGACAGAGAAAGTTAGTGTCTTCCTCTCTCAGACGTAACATGAATAGTGTTGAGAGCAGGAGGAAAAGACAAACCTGATGTGGGTTTAACAAACATATGAAATTTACATAATTCAATCATTCAAGTGAGTCTATGGTGGAGATTCTCTTATACACCCCATTTTTCAGGAGGAAATAACAATGCGGAGATACTGTGTAACTTACCTGAAGCTACAGGTGCAAAAATAGAATTTGAAAGCTCTGTCTGACACCTGAGCTTATTTTCTTAACTCTTCCCAATGAACTATTCTTACCCTTATATTTCCTTCCTCATTATGAGGTAGCATTTTCTCCAGCACAGATGCTCAAACATTAGCATCATTATTCACTTCTAGGTCATTCTCATGTGATCAACCAGCAATCAGTATTCAGCTTACTTTACCTTCCATTCTAAAGGTCATCTCTTTCTTTACTGTCCCTAATAAGACTCCGTCCATTAAAGCCACCATAACCTCTTGGATGACCACACACTTTCTGGGATTACCGCCTTTCTCCCAAAGAGTACTTATCTTCCTCAAAGCTACCAGTATGATTTTCGTATAATGACAATTTGAATACAATACTGTCTTTCTAAAAATTCCCAGTGCTTACCCCCGTCTACAGAATAAAGGTCAGCTTCCTTGGCCTGACATATATGTCAGTAAATCTGTATGATTTCCATGAATTTACCTTTAAGTCTCATGCTTCACTCTTTGTCTTGTGTGTTACAAATCACTTATAAACCACATGAAGTTCACCATAGAGTTATTTTCTTCATTTGCACAGAAAGCTATTTATTTCATTTGGCTTAATGCTATTTGTTTTAAAATGTGCTTAGGAAGTGTTCTGTGACCATAGAACCACTCACCTTTAGAGACTACACTTTCTTTGTATTTTCCATAAATGTCTTTTTCACTGGACTAATATATGGAAGTTTAGTTCTCTATAGCTATTTCCCCCAGATTTCATGGTGAGCTAGGACTGAAATTATTTATACATAGGGAATTTCATAGGACAAGAAGGCATCAAAATTCAATAATTATCAATGTGATGAATTAACTCTCACTAGCCATATATAACAAAAAATGAATTGTCTTTATTTTTGGTTCAGTTTCATTACAGTTATCTTGTGAAAGGGAGGATTTGCAAGAATAATTGATCTAAGTCAGAGAAACCATTAACTAAGTGTTTCACTCACTCAGTTCTTACACAGTTGAGTGACTCACATGTCACCCTTAGGGTGACCTTATATCATAAGGTTATCTACCAGTTATACACATTATATAATTATACACATTATATAATATTTGTTACTGAATCAAGAGGAAAATAAATCCTAACATCATCCTTAGAGAGCCAGCAGTAAATTTGGAATATATTTTCCTTAAAATCAAATTACATGGCAATCATTGTCTTTACTCAAATGAAGGTGAAGTATGGAGAAAGCTCTTCCACCCCAAAATCAACAGCTAGGCAAATTATAGACCAAATGTATTCTTCAGCTATAGGTACAAGGGATTCAAATAAATAAACTTTCTAAAATTGAGAATTTCAAAATCATTGGGTGCATTGTTTGCATCGATGCCTCCCAGACTGCCATAATGCCCCTTCCTTTCAGTTATGTCACTGTTAAGATAGAATTAAGTAAAAGTATTTTTTTCCCCAGAATCTTTCTCAGAGCTTCTTTGACATCTTTGTTTCTCAGAGAGTAAATCAAAGGATTCAGCATGGGCGTGACTAGGGTGTAACATAACGAGGCCACTTTACTCAGCTCAGGAAATCTGTCAGGAGTGAGATACATAAAAAACACAGCACCGTACAGCACACTCACGACTCCCAGGTGTGAGCTGCAAGTGGAGAATGCTTTCTTACGTCCCTCAGAGGAGCGTATCTTGAGAACTGTGGACACAATATACAAGTAAGAAATAATAATAACTATGATGGTAGGCAAGATGATGATGCTTGATAAGAAAAAGGAAATCATCCTATAGATGAAGAAGTCAGAACAAGATATCCTCTCAAGTGGGCGAGTGTCACAGTAAAAGTGGTCAATGGACCGAGAGCCACAAAAGGACAGAGTAAATACCATGCTTGTCTGAAGAACCGAGCTAATGCAGCCACAGATATAAGAACCAGCCACCAACTGAATGCAAAGACGTGTTGACATCTGGGAAGAGTAGAGGAGTGGGTTGCAGATGGCAATGAAGCGGTCATAGGCCATAGCTGCCAGGAGAAATCCCTCCGCCACGATGAAGAGGGCAAAGAGAAAGAGCTGGGTCACACAGCCTGCAAAGGAGATGGACTTGCTCTCAGACCAGAAGTTGATCATGGCCTTGGGTGCAATAACAGACGAATAGAAGAGATCAATGAAGGACAGGTTGCCTAGGAAGAAATACATCGGTGTGTTCAGCCGGGGATCAGTCATAATAATGGTCATCATCCCAACATTCCCTAGGAGGATCATGGCATACACAAACAGAAAGATCAGGAAGAGGAGAATGTGGAGCTCAGGGCGGACCCTGAAGCCTACAAGGATGAAGTCAGTCACTTCCGAGTGATTGTCTGGTCCCCTGTCACCCATGGCAGAAACCTGCTGAAAGGGACAAGGAAAAATGAACAAATGAAACCTGTGCTTTGTTTCTAGTGACACAAATACTTTCTTAAGTGTGGAAAAAATTAGTTATATCTTAAATAAATATTGTATATGAAACCATGTTAATGTCATGAAGAATCAGGAATTTGGATTAGATAATACGAGATCCATGAGACTGTTTTTCTGTTAAGCAGTGAAAGAAGTTAATGGGTTATTGTATTTTAGGTCATAATTTTGCTGAGTATTCACCAAGAAAGTAACATAATATGTGGTCTAAAATTCATCACTTTTTGAATTTCTATTCCTAATATATTCATTGTTAAATAATTAGCTTTACCTAAAGTAAAAATGTAACCTAAAATGCCGGGAATACATATAATCTGTATGATAGTGCTATAGCCATCATGATTCACTCACTGTCCGTGTCTGAATCATTAAAAGACAGTACAAAATATATTTAGAAATATGTTTACCTTCTTTTATGTACAATCTTTGGTTTCCATTATTACTGTGCCATCTCTAAAAATGGAATAAAAATCATAAGTTATTGGTATGTTAAAATTAATAACATCAAAATAATCACTAAACCTAGATATCATTTTCTAATGCTTTTTCCAAATCTATGTTCACTTTCTCAGGTCAAGGATATTCCTCCCAAATAGATGCATTTTTATTGCCTTGTTATATATATTTTACTTCCATTAGTAGGTGTGTGAATCACACAGATTCACTTAGCCATTTTCTTTAGAGCAGAGAAGAAGCTGATAAACATTCTAATCCTCACATGACAGTGAATAACTTCTATCAAAGCTGTGTCAATTCAAGGGCTGTCACTCTTTAGTCAGGGCAAGCCAATTAAGGAATATATATTAAAGGAGAGTTCCTTTCTTATATTCTATTATGCCTTATATATCTTAAAATGAGGACAATGGGATGACCATGGATATTTGAGGACCATAACAACCTTCGGTCTCCAGAGTCCATGATCACTTGGTAGAATATCAACAGTACTTACTTTACTTCTGATACCTTTCTGCAGGATTTTTCCACATTGAGGTTTTGTTCATCCTCTGTGATGGATTCCATTGGGAGAGGAGCAATCATAAAGTCAATTATGGAGACAGAAGTGCAGGCTCAAGGGCTGTTTCCATGAGGACTGCAGTAACCTCAGACATAAGCAAATAATCTAATAATAGTCCATATATGAGGAGCTTTTCTTCTCTGGTTGTGTGTATCCTTTGGGAAATTTCTCTGGACTTTATTTTCTTCATTGGCAAGGAAAGACATTCTGGTAATTATCATAGCATAGATATTGGTAAGCATAAGGAAACAGATTTAAATGTTTGTGATATATAAGTTTAAAACGAATGAATATATTAAATCATCATAAATTACATTTGCTATGCTTTAAAAAAAGATAGAAGTTAACTCCAAATTATGATTTACCTGTTTTTCCTGATGTCGATGTGTTTCATGCCATGACAAATGCCCTCTAAGTCACAAAGTCAGATAATGTTTTGCTAATCTAAGCTTTCTTATGTGTAAGTACTAAATATTTTGAAAATATAGTGGAAGAAATGATAATTTAAAAAATATTCTAAAAATTCTTAGCATGAAATTGTATAAGAGATCATGATCTGTATTTAAAAATCCTCAAAAATTATGTGTGGCTAAAAGACTACAGTAAAACAAAGACATAATACTCTATTTAATGAAACAGCGTATTATAATTATGCAGATGCCATTTTCCCCTGAAGATTTCCATAATTTAATCATAATTCCACTTTTAGAAAATCTTTTTTATTTAAAAATTATTTCTAGAATTATCTGGATTTTTTTTAGTGTGTACATAGCAAAACCTATGGGCCCGGCACGTTCCTTTATTATAATGCAGCATTAGTAAAAGTTTGGTAAGTGTAGGAAGAGTAAATAGTTTAAGTATCTTAAACTGGAAATTATTAATGAAGGTGAATTGAGGCCTGTGAAGTTTGGAAAGGCTGGAGGAATTTCTGGGTGACACTCTAATAATGATCCTTAGAGCAATATAATAAGATTCACAAAGATAGGCTACCATCGGAGATACAATTTAAAAATACTGAACCTTAACTCTGGTCCAGAGATCAGACACATGGAAGCAAAAAGATGTCACTGCTTCCTCATCCATGAAAATAGCCTCTCGGAAGTTGGGTACTCAACAATGCTGCAGAAAATAGCCCATATGTACCCACAACCTTCCTAAGGTGACATTTCTATGGTAGAAACTATTGAAATTGTCTACCAAATTCTGAGTTTGTGTGGATCTCATTGGTAGAACAAAATCTGTGCCAGGAACCATAGTATTAGGAGACATTTGAACTTTCCAACATCTCCAAGGGGAAAGCACATGTGGTAGAGCTTCGCTATCCAATTGATCAAATGTACCAGAATCTAATTCCTGAAACTGCCCACAATGGTATTAGCAATAAAAACATGCTAGTGCTCAAAATACATAAGAACACTTACTGCCATTCACTAGTCTGATGGGACATAAAGAAACCTTCCACAGATTCAACAATTGAAATCATTCAGTGTGTGTTCTTTGATGATGGTCAGCTTAATATAGAAATCAGTTAACTATTAGATAATTAGTTGAGAAGGGTCTAATGGCATGGACATTAAAGATACTCCCTAAAACTCAATAGATTGAAAAGAACTCAAATTAAATTTTGACTAACTTTGAACTAAATAGTGCACTATGGTATGTCTAAACTTTTGCAATTCAGTGAATGAAGTACTTAGAGGGATATATACAAAGCAATATAGGTAAAGACTATAAACAAGAAAAACATGAAGAACTGGATTAATCTTCTATTTTAATATAGTGAAAGAGAACATGGCAAGTCAAAGAAATGAGAGTAAAATTTACAGGTGAAAAAAATCATGAAACAGAAAAATATCGATAGTATAGGATATTCACATGGCTTAACATTTTTTTTTCTACTGGCTATTTTAGTATGTCTTATTAAGTTTTTAATTTTAATTCCAGCATAGTTAACATACATGTCATATTAGTCTCAGGCGTACAATATAGTGACTCTTCAATCGTGTACCTTATTCAATGCTTATCATGATAAGTATACTCTCTAATCCCCTTCCTTTATTTCCAGGATCTCTCCAGTCACCTCCCCTCCTCTCTTCTGGTAACCATCAGTTTGTTCTCTGTAATTAAGAGTTTGCTTCTTGGTTTCTCTCTCTCTGTGTCTCTCTCCTTTTTCCTTTGCTATTTATTTTTGTTTCCTTAATTTCACATATAAGTGAAATCATATGGTATTTGTCTTTCTCTGACTGAGTCACCTTGCTATCTCCATTATCCTCTCTAGCTCCATTGATGTCATTGCAAATAGCAAGATCTCATTCTTTTTTATGGCTGCATAATACTCCATTGTATATTTAGACCACATCTTGTTAATCCATTCATCTATCGATGGACACTTGGGCCACTCCATAGTTTGGCTGTTGTAAATAATGCTGCAATATACATAGGGTGTGTGTATCCCTTTGAATTAATGGTTTTGTATTTTTGAGTAAATACCCAGTAGTGTGACTGCCAGATCAGAGTGTAGTTCTATTTTTAACTCTTTGAGGGAACTCCATACTCTTTTCCATAGAGGCCGCACCAGTTTGCGTTCCCACCAACAGTGCGTGAAGGTCCCTTCATGGAGAACTGCATCCTCACCCACATTTAGCCATTCTGACAGGTGTGAGCTGATCACATGGCTTAACATTGATTCTCAGAAAGACTAGTAAGATGTATAAAACCCTAACCAAGATAACAGTGGAAAAACAGCAACATTAAGTCACAAGTCTCAGGAAAGAAAACGGGATAGCACTACAGACAGATACTCCTGACATTAAAAAATATATACAGTTGACCCTTGAATAACATGGACTTGAGCTGCATGGGTCCACTTCCATGCACATTTTTTTTTTCAACAAATACAGTACAGTGCTGTAGATGTACTGTCCCTTCCTTATGATTTTCTTAATAACATTTTCTTTTCTCTAGCTTACTTAATTGTAAGAAAACAGCATATAATACATATAACACACAAAATGTATGTTAATCAACTGTTTAGGTTATTAGTAAGTCTCTGGTTGTCAGTAAGCTATTAGCAGTTTCATTCTTAGGGAGACGTGAGTTATATGCAGATTTTCGGCTACATAAGAGTTCTATGTTCCCGACTCCTGGTCAAGGGTTCAACTGCATAATAAACAATATTTTTACCAAAAATTAAGGATTTGTTAAAATGAAAAAAATTGAAGAGATCAGGGTGATGTATGAAGGAGAAATATATATTTTAAAATGTCTACTAAAACAATTAAATTTTTATTAACAATTTTCCCATGAACAATGATTCTCTTGTAATTGGCTCCACTAGTGTTTACTACTAAACATTTAAGAAAGAAACAAGACCATTGTTACAAACCCAAGAAGGATCATAAAGGCAATATTTCCTAGCTGTATTTATGAGTCTCTCATAGTTATAACTTAGAAATTAAAATACAAATTATAGGTGTATCTATCTCATAAATGTCACTCCAAAACCCTTAAACAAAATAAACAAATAAAATATATCAATATATAAAGAATAGTAAACTCTCACTGAAATGTCTATTGACACTACAAATATAAATGTCTTTTAGTATTTAAAAAATAATGAATTTAAGGTATTTACACATCTAGTCATTTTTTGTGAATTTTTATACGGTAAAATTATTAAACATCTGTTATGGAACATATTAATTAACTGAATATTGCATTGGTTAAATGAAAAAGAAATATATCAAGGGACAAAATAACCTGTCCAAAAATAAACATATATATTGATATATATGTGTAAATAAGCCTATCTGTCTATCTATGTTCAAATAACTCTTGATTCTGTGTTTTTTACATTTGTTTATTTATTTTGAGAGAGGGAAAGAGAGAAAGTCAGCAGAGGAGGAGTGGAGAGAGATGTAGAGAGAATCCCCAGCAGGCTCTGTGTTATCCTTGCAGAGCCCGATGTGGGGCTCGAACTCAGAAACTCATGACCTGAGCCCAGGTCAGGAGTTGGACACTTAAGTGAGTCACCTAGATGCCCCCCTATTCAATCAACTTTTGAAGTAGGTGCCAAGGGAATTCAATGACAACACATTATTTTTCTACAATTGGTCCTAGAAAAATGGGCTTCTCTAAGCAAAAGTCTGAAGCCTACATGTTTCATGAAGTACAAAAGACAACTCAAAACAACTTCTTCCTAAATATGAAACCTGAAGTTTTATAATTTCCATCAACTGGTGAATCTGTGTATCTGTGCAATGACGTACTACTCCAGCAAACAAGGAATAAACCAATGATATATACAAGTACATGGATGAATCTTAAAAGTATTATTCAAGGTGAAAAAAGGGACACTCCAAACTACCAACTATATGATTCTTGTTCTGTGACAATAGCAAATAAACAAAACCATAGGACAATGTGGATTTTTCAAGGGCTGTGGGTGAGGAGTAGGGATTGACTACAAAAATACATAAGGAAATGTTTTGGAGTCATGAAGATATTATTTATTTTGACTTGTCAAATTTATAAAAGCATGCAGGAGAAATTTACTGTTCGCAATTTAAAACCCTAAACCTGACCAAAAAAACCCCAGAAAACAAAACAAAACCATAGTGTAATTTGGGTGGTGCGAAAAGTCAGTATAGTTGATGTGTCTTTTGAGATCTATATTTTTGGGGACAGAAAACTGGGAATTTCTGTTTTAGTCTGGTGTTTGCTGTGTTAGCCTGGGAAGTGGATGGATGTATATTGTTTTTAGTTATTTTAATTAATTAATTATTTTTTTAATTAATTAATTTTTTTAATTTATATTTTATTTTTTAAAATTTATATCCAAATTAGTTAGCATATAGTGCCACAATGATTTCAGGAGTAGATTCCTTAATGCCCCTTGCCCATTTAGCCCATCCCCCCTCCCACAAACCCTCCAGTAACCCTCTGTTTGTTCTCCATATTTATGAGTCTCTTCTGTTTTGTCCCCTCCCTGTTTTTATATTATCTTTGTTTCCCTTCCCTTATGTTCATCTGTTTTGTCTCTTTAAGTCCTCATATAAGTGAAGCCGGATGATTTTTGTCTTTCTCTGACTGACTTATTTCACTTAGCATAATACCCTCCAGTTCCATCCACGTAGTTGCAAATGGGAAGATTTCATTCTTTTTGATTGCCGAGTAATACTCCATTATATATATGTGTATATATAATGTGTATACATATATATATATATATATATATATATATATATATATATATATATCACATCTTTATCCATTCATCCATCGATGGACATTTGGGCTCTTTCCATACTTTGGCTATTGTTGATAGTGCTGCTATAAACATTGGGGTGCATGTGTCCCTTTGAGTCAGCACACCTGTATCCTGTGGATAAATGCCTAGTAGTGCAATGGTGGGTCATAGGGTAGTTCTATTTTTAGTTTTTCAAGGAACCTCCATACTGTTTTCCAGAGTGGCTGCACCAGCTTGCATTCCCATAGTTTTTAGTGATTTTAAATTGACATCACTGACTTCATATGCTCTTCTATATGTAGGACACATTTAACAATGAAAACAACACAAATAATGTAAGAATTTTATCATAAAATGTCAATATTTCCATTTTATCCAGATTATCTAATCTCAGATCTATTATATTTTTGATAAAAATGTCAAATGGTAAATTAATCTTTGCAGTGCGTTACATGGTTTACTTTCAAATTATTTTTAGATATAACGAATTAAAAATTGTAAAGTTACTGTTTTTCATCTATGAGTGTGAGTGCTTCTTTTGGCTGTAGAAAGCGAACTTTGAGATCAAGCTCTCCACTTCTGAACCAGACACCTGTTGGAATTTAAGTGCTGTCCCCTCGAAGCCTTTGCAATACTGTATTATTACAGAGACATAATAGTACCATTGGGTTGGTGGTTAAGGGGTGGCGAACATAGGAAAGGCAAGCCTGATTTTACTTACCTGAAACACAGCAATGATGATAAGATGCCTGTGAGGATGAAATGTGATAATACATATGCAGTGATCAAACAGGTATAAATGCTCTCTGCTTTGTTAACGTTCAATGTATGGAATTTATCGTGACTGATACCAAAGGAGAGTTTGGATTAGTGTCTCATGCTTCGGCCTAAGGTTTTCTTGGTTATTGCTATCAAACTAAAAATGAAACTTCTGAAGTGCTATTTCATGAGTAATACTGTCCCTTATATAGTTACAAAGTTGACTACATAATATTGTTTCAAGGCTTATGATGTGCCCAGATCATGTAATTTGTAGGTGACTTTAGCCTCCAGGATGGACACTGATTTTTATGAGTGTATGGATGACTTTTTCAGTACATAATAGGTTAATTCCTTGCTCAGTATTTTAAAGAAATCAGGAAGCAGCAACATAAGGAATGAAACAGTCCTGGGTAAAGGCCTCTGTCCCTGATAGCTCCTTCTGTCTACTTCCCATTTTCTCCTATTAGTTCTGAGATCAATGCTGTTTTCAAGCATGTCCTCCATATTAATTTAAAGTATTATTTTTTTAGGGCGGCTCAACAAGTGACTGTAATGACAGTCTCAAATGTACAGAGAGACTTCATGGGACTCAGTCTTTAGAAGAATAATAAATTCAACCCCAAATATGGCAAAGAACTAGTATTAAAGAGATATTTTATATATTTAAATTCATTCCACAACATTCCTCGCTTGATATCATAATGTTTTTTTTAACTTTATCTTTTTCTAAATTTTTAAAAATATTTATTTATTTTTGAGACAGAGAGAGAGAGAGCATGAATGGGGGGAGGGTCAGAGAGAGAGGGAGACACAGAATCTGAAACAGGTTCCAGGCTCTGAGCTGTCAGCACAGAGCCCGACACGGGGCTCAAACTCACGGACCGCGAGATCATGACCTGAGCAGGAGTCAGATGCTCAACCGACTGAGCCACCCAGGCGCCCTGATATCATAATGTTTTTGAAATCCTTGCACGTAGTATTTCTTCTTACTGTTTCATCCTAAAATGGAGCATGACAGCAGTTGGCCTTCTTTCATTGTTTCTCTGCACCACCTGTCTACTCTCCTTGCATTTCCTGTCTTCACTGCAAAGCTCACAACAAGTTGTGTCTCTTAAGCCGGATTCCTGGATGTCATTGCTTCTCTATTTTCTTCCTATAGGCTTGCATTTTTTGCTTCACTCTTACCTCAAGACAATGTCAAGTTTCTTGAAAATGCATCATTAGATGTCTTTTTACATCCCCAGTACTAATATCTTAGATATGGATCTTACCTTTTTTGTTTGTTTTGACCATGGCAGACCCTGACTTCCTTCAGTCTATTTTATGCATTGCAATCAGAGTTATTTTCTTGTCTGCTAACATTCTTCAATGACTACTTGTTACTATAGTACAAAAATCCAAGTTGATACTTGGAAACACTTTTAGGGATTAATTTTGAAATTCAGAATGACAATTTTTGATGTTAGACTTCAGTGTGGGGTAAGGATGGCATTTTTGTGACCACGATGATCATGCTAATGAGTGACTCCCAGTATATACAGATGAGTCATTCATGTCCTTATTTAGAAGCTAAACAGCTGTTGTATTAAAATCTTTAATTCATCTGAGAAATCTGAAAAATACATGCATGTGCTGTCTCTGTTCTTCCTCACTTGACAGACAGCTGCATCTCCTTGTGTAGTGCCTCTCAGGTCCCAGAGACACGATGGTGAAGGTTTGAGTAAACAGATTTAGCCACATCGGGTGCCTGGTCAGCATGACTGTTTTTAACTCTGGCAGAGTGGATTTTGTCATCATCAGTGACACCTTCGTTGACCTCAACAGCATGGTCTACTTGTCTCAGTATGATTCCATCCATAACAGATTCAATGGCACAGTCAGCACTGAGAACAAGACACTTGTCATCAATGGGAAGCCCATCTCCATCCTTCAGGAGCAAGATCCTGCCAACATCAAATGGGGTGATACTGGTGCTGAAGTCACCTCACTACCATTGAGAAAACTGGGCTTATCTGAATGGAGCCAAGAGCATCATCATCTCTGCCCCTTCTCCTGATGCCCCCATGTTTGTGAAGGGTGTGAACCCTGAGAAGTATGGCAACTCTCTCCAGATTACCAGCAATACCTTCTGCACCACTAACTATTTGGCCTCTGGTTAAGGCCATTCATGACAACTTTGGCATCACAGAGAGACTCATGCCCACAGTCCATGCCATCACTGCCACCCAGAAACCGTGGGTGGCTTTTCCGGAAAGCTGTTGTGTGGTGACTGAGGAGCCATCCAAAACATCATCCCTGCCTCTAATGGTGTGGGCAAGGTCATCCCTGAGCTGAATGGGAAGTTTGCTGGCATGGCCTTTCATGTCCCCACCCTCAATGTGTCAGTTATGAATCTAACCTGCTGCCTGGAGAAAGTTGCCAGAATGATATCAAAAAGTGATGAAGGGGCGCCTGGGTGGCGCAGTCGGTTAAGCGTCCGACTTCAGCCAGGTCACGATCTCGCGGTCCGTGAGTTCGAGCCCCGAGTCGGGCTCTGGGCTGATGGCTCAGAGCCTGGAGCCTGTTTCCAGTTCTGTGTCTCCCTCTCTCTCTGCCCCTCCCCCGTTCATGCTCTGTCTCTCTCTGTCCCAAAAATAAATAAACGTTGAAAAAAAAATTAAAAAAAAGTGATGAAGTAGGCATCAGAGGGCACTTTCAAGGAAATCCTGGGCTACACTGAGAAGCAGGTTGTCTCTTGTGACTTAAACAGTGAAACCCACTCTTCCACCTTTGATGCTGGGTCTGGCATTGCCCTCAATGACCAATTTGACAAGTTCATTTCCTGTTACCACAATGAATTTGGCTATAGCAACAAGGTAGTAGACCTCATAGTCCATATGGCCTCCCAGGAGTAAGAGCCCCCTGGACTACTATTCTCACTGAAAGAAAAAGAGAGAGTCTCTCAGCTGCTGGAGAGTCCTTGCCCCAAATCATTCCTCAACACACTGAGAATCTTCTGACCTCTACACGGTTTCTATCCCAGATCCCCTGAAGAAGGGGAGGGGCTCAGGTTCCCCTATTCTGTCATGTACCATCACTAAAGTATACTGTATCCAGCTAGAAAAATACCTGTGCATGTACAGATGCTGTTATCAAATTTTTATATAAAGATTTAATTTGTTTTAAAGTGTTTCTGATCGTGTACACACACACACACACAGACGTGTGTGTCAATGAATATACTTAAATACAAATATTTTATGTAAAAATGGATATATGTTTGTGTGTATAACTAGTTGTGTCTATGTCTAGGAAACTTTGGATAATTTATTTGTGGAATGCCAGTTGAAACCATAAAAGACATGTACACTCTTGTGGATCTATATATTCTGGAAAACGAAAACTAAAGCAAGGAAAATAGCAGTGAGAATCACACTTTAGGAAACTGGAGAGAAAGAGATTGTACTAAGTATGGTTCATTTTTGCTCTTGCCAGCACCAATAGCCTTCCAACCCCTCATTCACTCATTCACTCATTCATTCATTCATTCATTCGTTTGCTAAAAACATAGTCCAGTAGATTTGTGGACTCTAGTAGCAAAGTTAATGATATAAAGTTTTACCTCATTCCAATTGTACATTACTCTCAACACAGAGTGCTCACCCCTTATTAAAAATGTAGCAAATCAATAGAGCACTCAACTATGAAATCAGTGAATTAGTTAAGATAATATCTAAATGTCTTTTTATCATCTCCCTAGTAAAAACAAAAGCAAGAACATTTAAGCGATTGAATATGCTGTAAAATCTAGTCACATTTCTAGCTAATACATAGTTTCTAGTATTCTTTTCACGTGGAATTCTGGAGAATAATATACTTGGTTACATAATGGGAAAAAGCAGACCATGCTTTGTCCAATATTCTCTGATATTTCACTAAATTTTTTTTTAACGTTTATTTATTTTTGGGACAGAGAGAGACAGAGCATGAACAGGGGAGGGGCAGAGAGAGAGGAAGACACAGAATCGGAAACAGGCTCTAGGCTCTGAGCCATCAGCCCAGAGCCCGACGCGGGGCTCAAACTCAGGGACCGCGAGATCGTGACCTGGCTGAAGTTGGACGCTTAACCGACTGCGCCACCCAGGCGCCCCAATTCTCTGGTATTTCAAATGGCAGTTAATTTTACTTGGGTATCCAACCAAAATCCTTATTCACAGCAAAACTAGACATTCTTTTTGTACTCTTAGGTAGGCATTTCCTCCCCAGGGTTTTTATCTGTCTCTTCCTTTCTCCTCATTTAACTTTGTTTATCAGAATTAACTCTCAAAATGTTAACTTACCAGTGAAAATAAATGACTATGTTTTCTATAACCACAAATATACATATGTATATATATATATATATATATATATATATATATATATATATATATACACACACACACACATATCCAGTGGAATACTGTTCAGTCATAAGAAAGGATAAAATCTTGCTATTTGCAACAATGTGGATGGAGCTAGGGAGTATTATGGCAAGTGTCGGTCAAAGAAAGACCAATATCAAATGAAGTCACTCATATATGAAATTTAATAGCAAACCAAACGAGCAAAGGGAAAATCAGAGAGAGAAAGAGATGCAAACCAAGATACAGACTTTTAACCATAAGAAAACAAAACTGATGATTACCAGAGGGGAGGTGGGTGAGGGATGGATAAAATAGGTGATGGGGATTAAGGAGGGCACCTGTGATGTGCACCAGGTGACTTATGGAAGTGTTCAATCACTATATCGCATACCTGAAACTAATATTACACTGCATGGTAACTAACTGGAATTTCAATAAAAACTTAAAGAAAGGAAAAGCATTTTTGAAATATTTCAGTGTGAGCATAAAATATGGGCATAAATACTTTTTGAAAGCTTCTAAAAACATGACCTCAGGTATATGTATACCTGATCCATTTCTCACCAAAATTACATTTGCAACAAAAAGTTCATAATTTAATAATACTTCTAAATATTATTTCAATTTAAAGCATTTAATATTTGTTTTGGAAAGATTTGTAGGGATTTTCTTATCTTACTGACAATGTGAATGTTAGAATCAACTTCTTTGGAGAGGTTTTTGTCAATCAAGAGGATGAACTTTCCTTTACCCTCTTATATCCCCCTTTCTCTCTGCTGTCTTCCTACTTAGCTTCTATTATACTTACCCCACATATAATATATATTTGTTTACTTAACATTTGCGTGTTGTTTTTCCACATTCCTGTGTTTCACTTTTGCATTTCTGCTTACTTAGTATAGTCTTATAAGGGCAAACTTGTATAGCTTCATGTCTTTACAAATTTACCCAATAAATAATTTATAATCAAATAAAATCAGTTAATTTTCACTTCACGATAGTATTGTGTTAAGTCTGCTTGAAAAAACAATGTAACTCATTCCATGAAAGTACAGTGGTAAGAAATAGATGAGTGCTCACAGAGAGTCTCATCTATAAGCAATTAGGAAGGAAAAGTCTCTACTTAGAGACTATGTATGGTAGAAGTCTTTACATTAACCTATATATCAGACCAAGCCGGAAATCAAGAAACCAAAGTCAAATCCACTTACCCAGTATGTAGTTAGACTCATAACTATGGTCGCAACACAAACACCCTTGTTAGTGAAACATTGGAGCTGAGGGGCTCATTGAGTATAGGAACCAGGCTTGGACACATTTTTTACAGTTACCTGCGAGAGTCTTTTTTTTTTTTTTTTTGGACATGGATGTGGGAGGGAGAGCCTGCTGCGAAAGAGGCAATGGACAGATAAACACAGTATGTAGATTTGCAAATAAAGGACAGCTAAGGTGTAAATGGGTCATATGTCATCATTTCCAAGACAGTCTCTGAAGTCTACAGCTCACAGTGTTTGAGATGCTAAGTTTTCTGTTTTCTCCATGTTGGTAGCAAAGACCATTTTTGTATCAATTGAAAGAAACTGATATAAAAATGAATTTTTAAATTTGCTTTTATAGACCATGGTTTTCCTTTTTAAATATTACTGGCAGAAATAGGGAAAACTTCAGTGAAAGATATTCTTTTCTTGGTAACAAGAAGAAGAAAATTTAGGGATACGACTGAGACACATTTTTACTTATTTCACATAATATAAATTTTATATTTGTATGTGGTTTTAGTAAACCTCCTGTAGTATAGCCATTTGCATTTTTGTACAAATTTATAACCTACTTGCTTTGATAGGAGAAATAATAAATATTATTGACATCTAAAATTTAGCTACACAGGTGAAGACTGGCCATTTTCCCTAGAACATAAAATACATAGGACCCAGCTTTCAGGCTAATAAGAAAAAGAGATATTGACAATATATAAAAATGTCTAACTGAAAGAATGAAATGGGGTGTTTAAAGAATTTATGGGGGAAAATGCAGAGAGTTTTTCATTCAGTTTTGCTTTCAGGGGTATGTATATATTTTTTTTGCATAATCCCATTCATTTATATAAAGAAAAGACCATTCTCTGGACCATGTTCTTGAAGGCTTGCTTTACCTGCTGATTCCTTAGTGAATATATGAAAGGATTCAGGAGAGGAGCAACTGAGGTAATGATTACAGCTACCCCTTTGTTTAAAGTCACTCTTTCCCTTGCAGAAGGCTTAATGTACATGAAGATGCAGCTTCCATAAGAGAGGGAGACCACTATCATGTGCGAGGAACAAGTGGAAAAGGCTTTTTTCCTTTGACTCTTGGAAGGAATTTTCAGAATTGTCCGGATGATGTACGTATAGGAGAGCATAACTAGTGTTAAGGTGACCATAAGTGTTACCACTGCTAAAATAAATGCCATGAGTTCTAAAAAGCGAGTGTTTGTACAGGAAAGCTGTAGAATCGGAGAAGAGTCGCAGATAAAATGATCAATTACATTGGAGGCGCAGAACTCCAACTTCTGCAGCAGAATTACTGGTGGAAAGATGATCAGGAATCCTGCAAGCCATGAGCTAAAGACAAGGAGTATGCAGACTCTGTGATTCATGATGGTCATGTAATGGAGAGGCTTGCAGATGGCCACGTAGCGGTCATAGGACATGGCAGCCAGAAGGTAAAATTCTGTCACCCCCAACAGGATGAAGAAAAATAACTGAGCCACACAATCATTGTAGGAAATAGTTCTGTTTCCCGTCACTATAGTGACAAGGAATCTGGGGATGCAGACAGATGTGAATGATAATTCTAGGAATGAGAAGTTTCGAAGGAAGAAATACATTGGAGTCTTTAAGTGGGGATCTGAAAGTGTGAGAATGATAACGATCAGGTTCCCAGTCACACTAAGCATGTAGGTAGCAAGAAGAAATACGAAAAGTACAACCTGCCATTGTGGGTCATTTGTCAATCCGAGAAGAATAAATTCTGTTACTGCTGTGTAATTTCTCATTATTTTCCTTCTTTATGATGGTATTTCTTGTTTTAGCTGAAAAATAGATGAAAAATAAAAATTATTACATCATAAAAGAAACTCAAACACATACACACACACATGTTAAAAAAATCATTTCTGTCTTTCACTTTTAGAGGAAAATGACTTTGTACTAAAAAGAAACAAAATACTTTTTTTTTTTTCAACGTTTATTTATTTTTGGGACAGAGAGAGACAGAGCATGAACGGGGGAGGGGCAGAGAGAGAGGAAGACACAGAATCGGAAACAGGCTCCAGGCTCTGAGCCATCAGCCCAGAGCCTGACGCGGGGCTCGAACTCCCGGACCGCGAGATCGTGACCTGGCTGAAGTCGGAAGCTTAACCGACTGTGCCACCCAGGCGCCCCAAGAAACAAAATACTTTTAACATTTCTTTATTATGTGATATATTGATTCATTGTTTCTATATTGCTTTCATTTTATTTTCACATATCTCAATATAAATCTGTCTTCTGAATGTTTCAATATATTCTTGAAAACGAGAAAAAAAAGGGAAATTAAAACCTCTGAGATTAAAACCTCCTCATATAAGATTATGAGTTTACTCCCAGCATACCACAGTACTCTTTGAAGGTATTTTTTGTTGTTGCGTTCCTCTTCACATCTTTAAATTTTTTTCTCTTTCGAATAAACATTTCTTTCTTTTTTCCCATTCAAACTTTTACAATCCACAGAGACCACTCCCTTGCCCATCTGGTAGAATAATGTGTCTCTGATAATAGTATACAGAATCCAGAAATATTTAATAGATGGGAGGGTAGCCCCAATCTAATTCTAATGGCTATGCCAAAAGGCATTCTAATTTTAATTACTAATTGGTTATAATGGTCTTGTCTAAGATTAATATGTTTTTCTTATATATTGTTTTCATTTATTGCCTACCTATAAGGAATCTCTGACATATAAAGCAGGATTTTTCTTTAAGACCTAATTTTATTTTTGTAAGCTGTAAGTGTTCTTACTTATTTTTAAAATAACTTAACACTGCTCCACACATTGCTTATTCTTTCTTGAGGGGTGATGAAAGGGAATAGTCAAACATCAAGCTAAGTTTTGGGAGGCAAAGATTATTACTATTTTTTCTTCTATTTTGTTTCTAATACAACTCTGGGTATTGCTCAGGATTTGTTTGTTTTTCCTGTTTAAAGTTATTATTTTCCATAAAAGCTTTAAATGTGCTGTCATCTAAGATCATTTTTAAAAATACTTACTTTCCAAAAACATAAGAGACTCTTAAATGTGGGGAACAAACAGAAGGTTACTGGAGGGGTTCTGGGAGGGGGGATGGGCTAAATGGGTAAGGGGCATTAAGGGATCTACTCCTGAAATCATTGTTGCACTATATGCCAACTAACTTGGATGTAAATTAAAAAAATAAATTAAATAAAAATTTAAAAGAAAAAAAGCAAAAAAAAAAAAAATACTGTCCAGACAGCCTGTCTACACCTGTACCATCTTATCTGTTTTCTATGTCCTTCAGAAGTTTCAGAGCTGTCAAAATGAATGACATTTTCTGAGGATTAGCCAATTAACTTAATATGTTAATGAACTTACTAAAATCTTTTACCTACATAATTGCTGGGAGAAAATAATTCCTACCTTCCATGGTCTGTCCTCTTCTTTGTGGTCATAAGATTTGCATTTTTTTGGCTTCTGCCTTTACTTGACAGATGCTAACTTTTACCATGTATAAATTCACAGTGTAATAAACTAAAACATAAGGTATATCTGCTCAGTGTCAAGATATGTCAATTAAATTGTTTTGAATCTTGCAGAAAAATAATACATTTTGTGTCCTGAAATTGACTACATTAAAATGATTATTGGGGCACCTGCCGAGTTCAGTCGGTACAGCATGTGACTCTTGATCTTGGGGTTGTAAGTTCGAGCCTCACGTTGGATGTAGAAATTACTTAAAAAGTAAAATCTTTAAAAAAATTTTAAATTAAAAAGATTATTGTTAAAAAAATAACTAAAGATAGCTAGCTAAGAACACCAAAGTCATGTAATTCTATCAATCACAAAATATCAATGTTACAATAAAAATGTTGCATAAAACTATTAAATTATAGTTTTAAATTTTTCTTTATTTACATATTTCATATAAATTGTGCAGTTTAATTTGATTTATATAAAGCATTATGCATTAATTAAGAATACTTGTAAAAAGCGTAAACATACACTATAAAAGCAAAAATATAATCCTGAAAGAAAAATTAAAAGGCATACTTACTTTTATGGTAAATATCATTGGTTTAGTCAATGGTATTTTTAATGGCTTCTTTAATTTGTTTAAATGTAAGTGCTTTGGGATTTTTCAAAGGTTTTTGCAATCTGTTTCTCCTCTGTCATTTTATATTTGTAACCAAATATTCAAAATACTGATCATAAAGAATAATTTCAAGAGCTCCTCTACTGTGTTAATAAAAGGGTATACATTAACCTATTTCTGTACATCAACCTCAATTTCTCTAAGGAGCTGAGGTCTTAGAAGATCCTACCTGTTACTATTTGTTATTATCTTGATACTTAAAATGAAATAAGTTGTACTTGAAATAAAAGCTAATGTATTGTCTTTCCAACCTTAGTGGACAAAATGATGTGATCTTAGTAATGTTATTGAGGCTAGCCATAATTTTATCTGCTCCATTCTTAATAGACTCAGGGGGATTAGTTGAATGAATAGACAAAAGGTACTATAGTGATTGGTGTTCTCAGGACACCAGCATTAAACTATAGTCCAAATTAGTACCCAATTTAGAATATAATATTTAGGTGAGAGTGGCCTGAAAGCAGAACAGAAAAATATATACAATCATTTGATTTTTTTTTTATAACAAATTTGTGGAAGCTCTTTCTTTTTTTTTTAATTTTATTTTTTCTTTTTTAAAATTTACATCCAAATTAGCATATAGTGCAACAATGATTTCAGGAGTAGATCCCTTAGTGCCCCTTACCCATTTAGCCCATCCCCCCTCCCACAACCCCCTCAGCTACCCTCAGTTTGTTCTCCATAATTATGAGTCTCTTCTGTTTTGTTCCCCTCCCTGTTTTTATATTATTTTGTTTCCCTTCCCTTATGTCCATCTGTTTTGTCTCTTAAAGTTCCCATATGAGTGAAGCCAGATGATTTTTGTCTTTCTTTGACTGACTAATTTGACTCAGCATAATACCCTCCAGTCCCATCCACGTAGTTGCAAATGGCAAGATTTCATTCTTTTTGATTGCTGAGTAATACTCCATTATATATATATATATATATATATATATATATATATATATATATACCACATCTTGTTTATCCATTCATCCATCAGTGGACATTTGGGCTCTTTCCGTACTTTGGCTATTGTTGATAGTGCTGTTATAAACATGCGGTCCATGTGTCCCTTCGAAACAGCACACCTGTATCCCATAGATAAATGCCTAGTAGTGCAATTGCTGGGTCATAGGGTAGTTCTATTTTTACTTTTTCGAGGAACCTCGTACTGTTTTCCAGAGTGGCTGCACCAGCTTGCATTGCCACCCACAATGCAAAAGAGATCCTCTTTCTCTGCATCCTTGCCAACATCTGTTGTTGCCTGAGTTGTTAATGTTAGCCATTCTGACAGGTGTAAGGTGGTATCTCATTGTGGTTTTGATTTTACCAATGGAATAAAGACAGTCTCTTCAGCAAGTGGTGCTGGGAAAACATGCAGAAGAATGAACCTGGACCAGTTTCTTACACCATACACAAAAATAAACTAAAAATGGATGAAAGACCTCAACGTAAGGCAGGAAGCCATCAAAATCCTCGAGGAGAAAGCAGGCAAAAACCTCTTTGATCTTGCCTGCAGCAACTTCTTACTCAACATGTCTCCGGAGGCAAGGGTAACAAAAGTAAAAATGAACTACTGGGACCTCATCAAAATAAAAAGTTTCTACACAGCAAAGGAAACAATCAGCATAACTAAAAGGCAATGGACAGAATGGGAGAAGATATTTGCAAATGACATATCAGATAGAGGGTTAGTGTCCAAAATCCATAAAGAACTTATCCAACTCAACACACCCCCCCCCAAAATAATAATCCAGTGAAGAAATGGGCAGAAGACATGAATAGACGCTTCTCTAAGGAAGACATCCAGATGGCCAACTGACACATGAAAAAATGCTCAACATCACTCATCATCAGGGAAATACAAATCATTTATTTTTTGTAATAATTTCTAACTTCATAAGGAGAAAAACTTAATAATGGAGTAATCAAGATTAACAATTTATCAAGAGCAACTCGCTAAGTTGTCAACAGTGGGCTTCTCTCCAATCTTAGGGAAAATATTAAGAATTTTTTAAAACTGTGTCTGAGGTCTCTATTATTCTATACCATAAGAGATGTCAGGCTTAACTGTAAGCTTTTACATTTTTTCACTGAATGATGGCATAAACTTGATCATTACAATGAGTACCATGTACTCATTCAAGAATTAATTTTATTTATTTGTTTATTTATTTATTTTCTCAAAATAACTTTTTAAAGTTTTTTTTAATTTTTTTTTTTCAGAGAGAGAGAGGGAGAAAATTTGCTTAAGCGGTGGGGGGGCAGACACAGAGGAAGAGAGAGAATCCCAATCAGGCTCTGTGCTGTCAGCCAGGAGCTGCACCAGGGACTTGATCTCATGAATTGTGAGATCATGACCTGAGCTAAGAGATTAAGAGTCAGATGCTTAACCAACCAAGCCACCCAGACACCCCAATAATTAATTTTTATTTTTATTTTATTTATATATTTGTATATATGTATTTATTCACTCATTTTAAAGTTTATTTTTTTTCTGGGGGGGGGGGTAGGGTGGAGAGGCAGAAAGAGAGGGAAGCTAAGCAGTGTCCCCACTGTCCGTCCAGACCCGATGTGGGACTTGAACTCACAAATGATGAGATCATGACCTGAACTGAAGTTGGACACTTAACTGACTGAGCCACCCAGCCACCCCAATATGCTTATTTATTTTTGAGAGAGAGAGAGAGAGAGAGAGAGAGAGAGAGAGAGAGAGAGGGAGAGGGAGAGGCAGAGAGAGAGGGAGGCAGAGAATGCAAAGTAGGTTCCTTGCTGTCAGTGGAAAGCCTGACCTGGGGCTCCAACTCCCAAACTGCAAGATCGTTCCCTGAGCTAAAGTCGGGCACTCAACTTTTTGAGCCACCTAGGCGCCCCTCAACAATTACTTTTTATCTCATTATGTGTTGGGCTCAAGCTTGGATTTCGAGAATACGAAGATAATAAAGACAACTTTCTGCATAATTTTCACTTACAGAAATATGTGAGAATTAGTTTTGAAATCTCATATTCTGTATTTAATGTCCAATTGAAGCAATATCCTACCCTCCCACCTGCATCATCTTACTTCTCACTGCATTGATCTGAAATGACATGTACAATATCCCTTTCACATTCATTATTTGAGACTTGTAATAGTTGCTACTTAAACAAGGAGGTACAAACACATATAAACAGTTTATAGTAAATTGAATTTGGGATTGTTTAATGACCTTAAAATGCTACACACTATCTGAACAAAGATTTTAAGATATCTTAAAACGCGGGGCTCGAACTCACGGACCGCGAGATCGTGACCTGGCTGAAGTCGGACGCTTAACCGACTGCGCCACCCAGGCGCCCCAAGAACAGCTATTTTAAACTAAAAGTATATTAATCTATTAACAATAAAAGTCAATAATTTGAATAGTGTGCCACAAACATATTCCTGTTTCATTACAAACATTGTTGCAATTGTATTATGTGATGTTTATGTGTCGGCCAAAATATTATTTAAAATTATACATTGTGGTGAACCTGTTACTAAGTAAAGATAGGTGAAAATTTGCTTTATGTAGGGGAGCGAAGATAATTTTGATTATGTAGTGGAGGTAAGATAATTGTCCCTCTATTTTTCTAGGTTCTTGAGTAAGACCACCCCCTGTAATAAAAGACTGATTAACAAGATAAAAACAAACAGAAGTTTAATAACACGTATACCTCCTGTGTACATGGGAGAGATACAGGAAAACTGAGTAACTAACTCCCCCAAATGGCCCAAAGCTACTACCTTAAAAGACTTCTTCAGCTAAAGCCAGAAGATGTGTGTGAGGTGGGGGGAGAGGTGGATGGAACCAGTTACAGGAAGTTTTCAGGGGGAGCACAAGAATGAGGGTATGTTGTTATGCAGATTTAAATTGCTGCCTGTCCTTCTGGGCTGATGGCTCAGAGCCTGGAGCCTGTTTCCGATTCTGTGTCTCCCTCTCTCTCTGCCCCTCCCCCGTTCATGCTCTGTCTCTCTCTGTCCCAAAAATAAATAAACGTTGAAAAAAAAAATTGCTGCCTGTCCTTTGAGGAGAAATTTTAGGGATTTGATCATCCTCTCCTTCTTGGTACAGAGAGGTACAGAGACACCCTTGCCAATAGAGATTTCCCTTATAAATGTAAACATCTTATGAAAGAGTAACTTCTACTCAGTTTTCAAATCTTTTCCTTTGCTTGTTTTTTTTCTTTCTTTTTTTTTTTTGAAAGAGAGAGAGATGCTGCATGCGAGCCAGGCAGAAGGGCAGAGGGAGAGAATTTTTTTTTTTAAACTTTTATTTATTTTGAGAGGGAGAGATAGCTGCAGGGGAGGGGCAGAGAGAGAGAGACGGAGAATCCTAAGCAGGCTGCACACTGTCAGTGCAGAGCAGGACATGGGGCTTGAACTTACAAACTGTGAGATCATGACCTGAGCTGAAATGGACTCAGACTCTTAACTAACAGAGCCATCTAGGTGCCCTGGGAGAAAGAGAATCTTAACCAGGCTTCACACCCAGTGAGGAGCCTCAAGTGGGGATCTCTCAGGACCCTGAGATCATGACCCTACGATCATGACCTGAGCTGAGACCAAAAGCCTGCCGCTCCAACCAACTGAGCCACCCAGGTTCCCCCGTGTGCTATTTCTTAAAAATGACTAGCTCAGAGATGCCTAGGTGGCTCAGTCGGTGGAGCGGCCAGCTCTTTATTTTGGATCAGGTCATGATCACATGGTCAGTGAGGTCAGCCCCATGCTGGGCGCTGTGCTGACATGCTGGAGGCTGCTTGGAATTCTCTCTCTCTCCCTCTCTCTGCCTCTCTCTCTCTCTCTCAACATAAATAAACATTTAAAAAACTTTTTAAAAAAGTTAAAATCTATCAAAACTTATACACACAAACACTTGAAAACTATATATGGCACCATTCAAAGTGGAGAGAAATGCAAACAAACGTAAAGATGCAGTATTAAATCATAACTGCATAAGATGAACTGTGGTACACACTGTAGTACTGCATATCTTCATAGCCACCTCCTGTTGCTATTGTGGTGAGCTCAAGCATTGCGTGTATCTGCTTAAAACACCATGCGACCCTGATATCTCAGTGTGAGTTAGTCATCTACCCAGGAAACTGCTTATCACAATAAAATTGAACTCGTGAGGTTTTTGATTTTTTCTCATTGTGTCTAGTCCAGTATCATAAACCCTGAATAACACCAGTGGACCCTGAAGTAAGTGCCACTGGTGATACTGGATATGCTCCCGAGAAGGTGGGAAAAGTCGTAACATTACAAGAAGAAGTTGAATTGCTTGGTATGTACTATAGATTGAGGTCTGCAGTTACAGTTGCCCATTTCAAGATAAATGAATCCAGCATTAAAGACTACTGTAAAAAAAGGAGCGGGGGAATTCATGAGACTGTCACTAAAGCTATGGCAGCAACCATGAAAACATTGCACTTTTTGCAAAATACCTTTGTATCTCATATTAAAAATGCAGGTTTTGTGTGGGCACAGGATTGCTAAGAAAGGTATACCCATAGACTCTAATATGATTGAAGAAAAAGCATAGTCATTACATGACAACGTCGGTGAAGTGTGTTAGATGAGAATTTAAGGCCAGTGAATGATGGTTTGATAATTTTAGAAAGAGCTGTGGCTTTAAAAATCTCAAAATAACAGGAGAAGTGGCTTCTGCCAATCAAGAGACAGAAAATGAGTTCCCCAATGTCATTAAGAAAATCTTTGAGAAGAAAAGATATCTTCCTTTTTTTTTTTTTTTTTTTAATTCTTGAGAGAGAGAGAGAGAGACAGACAGACAGACAGACAGAGTGTGAGTGGAGGGGGAGCAGAGAGAGAGGGAGACACAGAATCTGAAGCAGGCTCCAGGCTCTGAGCTGTCAGCACAGAGCCCCACCCAGGGCTCAAACCATGAACCATGAGATTATGACCTGAGCCCAAGGCAGACACTTAACTGACCAAGTCACCCAGGTGCCCTGAAAAGATATTTTCCTGAACAGAGTTTTAGTGTGGACAAAAGTGCCCTATTATGGGGACAAAGTGTGTGGGGAAAGCCACAAAAGATTTGTATTAGTAAATAAGAAAAGTGAGCACCAGAATTTAGCAAGAAAGGATTAGGCTAATTCTACAGTTTTGTTACATGCAGGCAAGTTTTTGTCCAAGACCGCTTTTATCCATAAAGTTGCTAACCCCTGAGACTGGAAGGAAAAGATAAATAACAGCTATCAGTCTTTTGTTGGTACCACAAGAAGGCCTGGACAACAAGAACCCATTTTCTGGATCGATTCCATTGATGCTCTGTCCCTAAAGTCAGGAAGTACCATGCCAGCAAGGGACTACCTTTTAAAGTTCTTTTCATATTGGACGATGCCCCTGGCCACCCAAAACCCCATGAGCTCAATACTGAAGGTGTTTTACTTGCTCCCAAACACAATATCTCTAATTCAGCTTCTAGATCAAGGGGTCAGAGGACCTTTACGGCTCATTATACACCATATGCCAGGGAAAGGATTGCCAACATTATGGAAGAGAATCCTCATGGAACATCATGAAAGTCTGGAAGGATTACACCACTGAAGATGCCATTGTTCTTACAGAAGGATCTGTGTGAGCCATCGAGCCTGGAACCATAAATTCCATCTGGAGGAAACTGTGTCCACATGTTGTGGATGACTTCACAGGATTTAGGACAGAGCCAATGAAGAAAATCACCAAAGAGATTGTATATTCAGCACAAAGGTGGGGGCAAAGGGTTTCAAGATATAGATCTTGGAGAAATTCAAGAGCTAATAGACACCACACAAGAGGAAGTAACAGATTATGATTTGATAGATTATGATTTGATAGAGTACCAAACCAGTACCAGGCGATGAGGAAGAAGAAGAAGTGCCAAAAAAACAAATTAACATTAGACAGTCTGGCAGAGGAGTTCTGATTATTCAAGACTGCTTATGACTTCTTTTACAACATGGACCCTTCTATGATACAGGCACTGAAAGCAAAGCAAGCAATGGAAGAAGGATTAGTATTGTATGGAAACACTTTTAGAGAAATTATAAAGCAAAAAATCAGACAGAATTACAATGTATTTCTGTAAAGTCGCACCAAGTGTGCCTCGCTCTCCTGTGACCCCTCCCACTTTCTCTGTCTTCCACTTCTGTCCTCCTTGAGACAGCAAGGCCAACCCTTCCTCTTCCTCCTCAATCTGCTCAGTGTCAAGATAACAAAGATGAAGACCTTTATGATGATCCGCTTCCACTTAATAGTAAATAGTCACCATGCCATATAGTTAATAAATTTATGTGTTGTATATGTCCATGTCTTCACGTGAAAATATAATCACTGTATAGCAAGAACTCTTTGAGACGTTTGTGTTATCATTATCATCATCACCTAAGTATTCACCATGTAGGGCAACACGTGTAAACCTTGTTTTTAAGTGGATAGCCTATATCCATAGGAATAAGGTGAGTAATATTTAGCTTAAAATTCATAATGGGCTAGCTTTCTTAACCTTTTATACTTTGCTTTCAAAGAATTGCATTGCCCTACAGTATGCTTCTCCTTCTCAGGTAATTGGAGAAACTGTGTATCAGCTTATCAGCACAGGTAAGTGGTTTTTAAAAAATGTGACAGTGTTTCCAAAAGCGTATTATGAATGACTATAAAATTGTATGCCATAAAAATTGTACAGTGATTCATTCATTAGTGACTAGTCTGGGTTACTGTGAACAATAGTATCAATCGCACTAGGTTACCATTAAGCAATCATACGACTGCTTTTTCCTATCAGTGTTTGAATCATTGTACTTGTAAATAAATCTGAGTTTCTTTTTCATCTTATCTTTCTCATTTTTGAAACGTAGAGAGAGACAGAGACAAGGAGAGAAAGAGAGAGAGAGAGACAGAGGTAGAGAGAGGTTTGCTAATCTGAAAACAAGTCAGTGACTTATAACTGAGGGAATAGTGTAAAGTTAATCTACGCCCCCTTTAACACGTTGGACACTGATCAATAATACAAACACACCACAGCTCTTAGGAGGGAGGCTTTAGTCTCTTAAGAGGGATTTTTATCATTTTTTTTTACTAATACACAGATTTTATTTAAATTGTGTTTAGTGTGTACATTGCATGTTTGTCTCAATGCAACTGCACAGTGTGGACTTTTGACCACATCATGTCACTGACACCCACAAGGAGTATTTGATGAATTCATCTGAGCTGCCAACCCAGAGACTCTTTCCAAGGCCATTGCAGTGTTCACTGAAGGAACGGTCAGAGCAGCCACACAGAGTAACAGGTATCGTCCCCTCAAATGCTCCTAATTTCACTCCCTCTGACTGAAGTGCAATGAAAGTCAAGTTAATTGGAAAGCCACTCTCAACTGGTAGTACATTTTAACGAGAATTTTCTTTTTAGCAAATGCTCAAAAGAATCTTACATACCAGAAACAAGGAATACTTTGTTACTCTTTCAATGATTTCAGGAATTTCCCAGACACGAAATCTCCATTATTCAACTCCATTCAAAGAAACAAACAGGATGCTTGGGTGGCTCAGTCAGATAAGCAACCAACTCTTGACTTTGGCTCAGGTCATGATCTCGCTGTTCATGGGATTGAGCCCCACATGGGACTCTGCATTGATAGGGCAGAGCCTACTTGTGACTCTCTCTCTCTCTCTCTCTCTCTCTCTCTCTCTGCCACTCCCCTGATCATGCATGCCTGCTCTGTCTCTCAAATGAAACAAATAAACATTTAAAACAAATGCAAAAACAGTTTATGAGCATTTCCTCTTTATTTCATTATGAATACATGTGTGAATATTAATGCAATGTAAGATATATTGATTTTCTATCATAATATCTGAATATTGGCTTTTGTTGTTATCATTATTTTCCAGTATTATTGAAATATGCTTGATGTGTAACATTGCATACATTTAAGGTGTATAACATAATGATTTTTTTTTTATTTTTTATTTATTTTTTTTTTTATTAATTTTTTTTTTCAACGTTTATTTATTTTTGGGACAGAGAGAGACAGAGCATGAACGGGGGAGGGTCAGAGAGAGAGGGAGACACAGAATCGGAAACAGGCTCCAGGCTCTGAGCCATCAGCCCAGAGCCCGACGCGGGGCTCGAACTCACGGACCGCGAGATCGTGACCTGGCTGAAGTCGGACGCTTAACCGACTGCGCCACCCAGGCGCCCCTAACATAATGATTTGATATATGTATACATTATGAAATGATTACCACAATAAGAATAGTTTAAAAATCCATCATCTCACACGGTTATTCTTTTAAAAATGTTCTCTGTGTGTGGTAAGAACATTTAAGATCTATTCTCTTAGTATCATTCAGGTATACAGTAGAGTACTGGTAATTGTAGGCAGCATACTGTATAGAAAGCCCCCAGAACTTACTCATAACCAGAAGTTTGCACCCTTTGACTATCCTCAACCATTTCCCCACCTCTTTGCACCTGGAAACCATCATTCTGCTCTGTTTCTATGAGGTTGCCTTTTTAAAATTCCATATTATAAGTGAGATAATACAGTATTTGTCTTTGTCTGCCTGACTTATTTCTCTTAGCATAATGTCCCCACGGTTCATCTGTATGGTCACAAATGGCAGGATTACCTTCTTTTTAATGGCTAAATAATATTCCTTTGTATATATGGGTCACATTTTCTTTATCCATTCATCTGGTGATGGACATGTAGATCCAAAGGAAGCACAGGGGAGAGATATTCAGGAGCTGGGGAGGGTTTATGAAGAGACCCATCAGTGAAATAGTCATTTTTCAAGATTTACAAGGCATGTGAGCAGCTTTGGTAGATCATAATAACAGTATCCATTAAATAAGAATTTCCCTGCTCTCCTGCTGCTTTCCTGCACTCCAGTTATGGAAGATGAGCAAGATGGGAGAGAAGAATTCCTACACAAAGAAAGAGAATTGAAGCTTGGTCCTGTTCTGCTACTGTAGGTGCCTTTGTTCAACAAGCTCCATATATGTGATGTGTGATAAGTTGTAACATAGGTATTTAACCATTTCTTTGGTGAACTTTACTTCATGATATGATATCTATTTTGATATGTGGTGTATATTGTGTGTATACTTCTAGCTGAAATATCCATGACACTAGCTTCATACACCAATCCTTTTCTTTAATATGCAGATCTAGGGGTGCCTGGGTGGCTCAGTCGGTTAAGCGTCCGACTTCGGCTCAGGTCACGATCTCACTGTCCGTGAGTTTGAGCCCCGCGTCGGGCTCTGTGCTGACTGCTCAGAACCTGGAGCCTGTTTCGGATTCTGTGTCTCCCTCTCTCTCTGACCCTCCCCCGTTCATGCTCTGTCTCTCCCTGTCTCAAAAATAAATAAAACGTTAAAAAAATTTAATATGCAGATCTATATTTAACCATCAGTACTATCATGAAGAGATCTTCCAGGGAGGATCTAGGTCTACAACTCTATTAGCCTTTTAAATAATTAATATTCCAGTTGCTATACTATTAAAGGAATATCTTATGTAAAAGTTGTTCCTATTCAAAACATGAAAACACTACATATATGTTTATTTTCCAGAGGTATCTACTATTAACATTAATGTGTCTGCATATATCTGCATAAAGATTATTTTTCCTCTAAGAGGAATTATGCAAAATAAACAGAGACAGGTTTTATAATCATTTTCACCTATTTATTAATTTTATTCGTTAGTTACCTTATTTTTTATCATTTATTTTCTATGACTTATCTGTCATTGGCTTTTTACTTCAGATGTGGGTTAAGCTGCATAATCTCAACATAATTTTTAGGATCTTTAATTACATAAAACTTTGGTGAACTCATTGTGTGCTGAGATATTGTTTATTCTGTTTCAAAGTCTCTGTTTTATATTTTGTATTCACCCCAATGCAAGGTCTTCATCACATCAGATTTAGGTTTTAACTGTGATAGAATAGAACTACAATTTTTTTCCTTCAAATCTAAATTAATGTCATCCATTCCATTATCTGGAGATATTTCTTTATAACTAACATATTCAAGTAACCATTTAGAAATGCACGCTGCTCAGAAAAGTAGACACATCAGAGAAAGTGATTGCTTACATGAATTGCAAATTTTCCAATATCAAGAAACGTCTCCATGATTTTGCTCCAGGACTCTATGTTATAAATCTGAAAACAGGTTATATTTGGAATAGCTCCAAAACTAATAAAAAAAAATTCTGCCTTTTTTTCCTGAAGATATTGAAGTCCTACCTCCATGCAGACGTACAGTAAGTTTTCTCACAAGTATGAACTTTGAGTAAGTTATTCAACTATAAGTAGGGTACCACCTCATCTGTTTCTGTGATTTTCGTATGGGATTTATATTGGGGACAAGAGGCCTTTAAACCTGGATTACCCATGTAGTGTAAATATAGGGAAGACGAGATGAATCTTGGAGAGATTTTCTTTTTCTTTCTTTCTTTTTTTTAATTTAAATTCAAGCTAGTTAACAAACGTACAGTGGAGTCTTGGCTTCAGGAATAGGACCCAGTGATTCATTTCTTACATATACATCCAGTGCTCATCCTTAAATGTGCCCTCTTTAATGCCCATTTAACCCATCTCACCCCAGCAACCCTCAGTTTGTTCTCTGTATTTAAGAGGCTCTTATGGTTTGCCCCCTCTCTATTTTTAATCTTATTTTTACCTCCCTTTCCCTATGTTAATCTGTTGAGTTTCTCAAATTACACATGAGTGAAATCATATACCTGTCTTTCTATGATTGATTTATTTCACTTAGCATAATACCCGATAGTTCCATCCATGTTCTTTCAAATGGCGTGATTTTCATGTAATAAAAAAAAATCAATGTTTTTATTGATGAAATTTAAAATAAGGAATGGAGAATGTTTAAATATCACTCTTTCAGTCTTTCGTTAGAAAGCACAATATAACTTTCCAGCTCTGAAAAACTTTACTGTTCTAAATGAATGATTAGTACCTAAGCTATTAACACCACTGTAGTTAATACAAATTTTATATTTGGATCAAGTTGAACCCTAAGAGTGTGCAAAGCAACCACATTATTTTAGTCTTCTACAAAACTTTTAGTGCAATATCCTTGGCTTTTATAGAAAGCTGCTACTGTATGCAGCTATGTTAAATCTTCCTTTGCACATAGCATAAATGTTTTATTTTCCATAATAATAAGCCGTGCATGTAGAGTTCTCTTTAGGATTTAATGCTAAGAAAACTTTGCTTTTTTGAAATGTTGGTATAGTATTTTTTCTCCAATAATACCAAATTTTTTAAAAAGTAATCCAGAGTACTTTTCTATTCTGTCCTGATTGTCATACCTTCAGAGAAAGTATTTGAAGTTAAGTCATAGAAAATATGTCCTAGTTAATCTATGTAAAGTTTGTACTTTCACTAATTTTGTATCATGTCATTTTTATTTTGCTATTTGTAAATGTATTATAGTTGTTTAGTGGTAAAACTGTTGTTTTGAAGCCAAAATTCCTGGCTTCGAATTTGGGCTCCTCCCCTTGGTATTAAATGGCTCTGCACCTCAGTTTTATCATGTCTACAATGATAAAAATAGTACATAAGACATTGAGACAAGTTGGTGAAATTGATTTGAGAAACAAAATATGCAGTCTATATAAAGTGCTTAGAAAAATGTTTGACAGAAATTGAGTTTTCAGTACATTCAGTAACTTCTTTTTTCACTACATTTGTTGCAAGTTAGTCCAAAATATTTTAGAATAAGAATATACAAATGCACTTGATAATCAATAAATGAGCATCCATAATGCATACCAAATTGTGATAAGTGTTAGAGGGCCTTATAGAGAAATTTATTCCATCTTATGGCAGCAGAAAATTTGTTAGGATTGTAAAATGATATGCATGAGATAATCAAAGTATAAATAGGTACAACCATATATAAGGATAACTATAATTATATTGAAAAAGTATGTGAAGACGTGGTGCCAAAGTTGTTTACTATAGCAAGAAGATAGTATATTTTGGACAGATATGAACTGAGTATTAGATGTAGGTAGAATTTAGAACTAGACTGAAGGAGAGAGAATTGTGGGTAATTCATGTCAGGGTGCTAAGCCTAGACTGAACAAGATGAGTGGATGCAAAGTGAGGCGGCCCATTGATTTCATGAGGTTATAATTTGGAGAGTAGTAGAAGGCCTAATTTGCTAACTAGAAATTGGGAACTAGCAAAATCTTTTAAGAAAAGAGTGACATGCTGAAAATAGTGCTTTAGAAAACAATAATCTGGAAGCTTAAAAAATGAATGCTGAGAAGGCCAAGATAACCATGTAAGATTTTTAAATTATTATTACTACACTCAAGTTGAGATGAGGAGGTTTCAAATTTGAAGTATAACTATAGCAGTGAAAAAAAAGAAAGAAAGATGAATGTGAAGATTATTTCAAGCACTAGATTAAAAATATTTCTTATATATTGAAAACATAGTGTTATTAGTTACAGAAGTTTGATAAGTAGGAATGGAGCTTATTAAAAGTTGTCACCATTAGTGACAGGTGGGAAGGATCTAAGATGGCAAACAAGTAGGAGGGCCCTCGGCTTGCCTCATCCCTGGAACACAGCTACATAAATGTCAAATCATTTTGAATATGCAACATATTGACCTGAGGACTGACAGAACAAATTGTACAACTAGAGGGAAGGAAGAGGCCATATTGTGGAAGGTAGGAAGTGAGGGGATGTGGTTTGGGTGATAAATGGATCATGGGTGCTGTGGAGGAGAGGGACCCTGGTTATGGACAGAGGAGAGAGAGAGAGAGAGAGAGAGAGACGTATACAGGGGATTGCACAAGGGAAACACTTCCCTAAAGCCAGTGAGAACATAAAAATGAGAGGGGCTGGTTTTTGTGAGATTTTTCAACCAGTGGGGTTCAAGGTCTGGAGTTTTAGAGGTCCACAGTATGGCTGGTATAGAGCCCCAAGGGCACTGCAGTGCTCCTGTGGAAAAGGCCTGTAGAAAACCTGGGGGAAGAAGTTGCAGTCTGAGGGTCTCCTGGGACACATAGCAAGAGATGTTTCCCCCTTCTCCAAGTGCATCTGGAAGATGTCCCTCTCTAGGGGCAAAGTAGCTGGTGGGTGCCATATCCACCTCCCACCCCTCAACATAAACTAACTACAGTAAGCAGCATAGCAGTAACAGTGATGGCCTAAACTGCTTATAACAAGCCCTGTACACCTGTTCTATGCAGGTGCTTCTTTTCTTGGGTAAGTGTGCCTGGGAACCAGCACAGAAGACCAGCACAAATCCCCACAGGTACACGTTTATTGTCCATGAAGTTCTTCAAATCTTCAGTTCTAGTGGAAATAGCATCAGGTCTCCTTTAACAAGCAGACCAGAGCACACATAGTTAAAATTTGAAAATTTGACACACTCTGGGCAGGGTCCAAATACTCTCCATGGAAAGCAAGGAAAAACTCAGTAGAAAACTGACCTGAGATATAGAGCAGCCAAAACACAGGAGCAGAGTGCACCCAGGATACAGCACAGACACTTCCTGAAGCCCCAGGCCCTGGACCATATGTGTTATCTTCTTCATAAAGCCATTACTTTTAGGAATACGAAACATAACAGGCTTTCCAAACACAGAGAAGAATACAGAAACCTAGATTAAATGCAAAGATAGAGGAATTCATTCCAAAAGAAATAACAACAAAAGGTCATAGCCAGGGATCTAATCGAAACATATATAAGTAATGTGCCTGATCCAGAATTTAAAACAACAAACAAGGATCCTAGCTGGGCTTGAGAAAAGCATAGAAGATACCAGGGAGTCCCTTACCACAGTGATAAAAGAGTTAAAACTAATGAGGGCAAACAAGAATGCAATAACTGAGATTTGAAACCAGCTGAATATAATCACCACAAGGATGGAAGAAACAGAGGAATGAATAAGTGATATAGAAGTCAGAATTATGGAAAATCATGAAGCTGCACAAAAGAGGGAAAGGGGGATAGAAGGTTTACTTAAGGAAATTCTGGCTGAAAGTTTCACTAGTCTGGGAAGGAAACACGTTCAAATCCACGAGGCACAAATAACTTCCATCAAAATTAAGAAAAGCAAGCCAACACCAAGACATATCATAGTTAAATTTGCAAAATAGAAATATAAAGAAAAAATCCTAAAAACAGAAAAAGAAGCCTCTAACTTGAAAGAAAAGACAAACCATTTTAGGAGCAGATCTCTCCATAAAAACTTGTTAGGCAAGAAAGGAATGGCATGATATATTCGACATGCTGAATAGGAAAAATATGCAGCCACAAATACTCTATCCAATAAGACTATCATTCAGAATAGAGGAAGAGATAGAGTTTCCCAGACAAACAAGAACTAAAGGAGTTTGTGACCATTAAACTAGAGCTGCAAGAAATATTAAAGGTGACTATTTAAGTGGGAAAGAAAGACCAAGAGTAAGAAAATGTCAAAAGGAACAGAAAAAATCTCCAAAAACAACAACAAAACCAGTAATAAATGTCAATAAAATAATATCTATCAGTAGTTATACCGAATGTAAATGGACTAAATGCTCTAATCAAAAGACATAGGTTATCAGAATGGATAATAAAACAAGACCCCTCTATATTCTTCCTATAAGAGACTCATTTTAGGCCTAAAGACACCTCCAGATTGAAATGAAGGGAGGGAGAAACATTTACCATGCAAATGTATATCAAAAGAAATCTGAAGTAGCAATACTTATATCAGACAAACTATACTTTAAAACAAAGACTGTAACAAGAAGTGAAAAAGGGCACTCTATCATAATAAAGGGGTCTGTGTAACAAGATCCAACAAATAAATATTTATACCCCAAGCTTGGAGTCACCCAAATATATAAAACAATTAATAACAAACATAAAGGAACTCTTTGACAATAATACAATAATAGCAGGGGCCATTAACATTCCATTTACATCAATGGACAGATCATCTAAGCAGAAAAATCAACTAGAAACAATGGTTTGAATAACACACTGGACCAGATGGACTTAATAGATATAATCAGAACATTTCATCATAAAGCAGCAGAATACACTTTCTTTTTGATTGCTCATGGGACATTCTCCAAAATAGATCACATACTATGTAATATTTGGGCCTCAAAACATCCAAAAAAAAAAAATGAAGTCATACCATACATATTTCCAACCACATACACAAGAAAAAAGTTCAGAAAAACTACAAATACATGGGTACTAAAAAAACATTCTACTAAAAAATGAACTAGTTAATCGGGAATTAAAGAAGAAATAAAAAGAAATATATGGAAACAAATGAAAAACACAACAATCCAAAACCTTTGGGATACAGCAAAAGCAGTCATAAGAGGGAACTAGAAGCAAGAAGTCTCAAACACACAACCTAACCTTACACCTAAAGAACCTAGAAGAACAACAAATGAAGCCTAAAGCCATCAGAAGAGAAATAATAAAGATTTCAGCAGAAATAAATGATATAGAAACAAACAAACAAAAAACAATAGAACAGATCAATGAAAACAGGAGCGGGTTCTTTGAAAAAATTGATGAAATTGATAAACCCCTAGCCAGATTTATCAAAAAGAAAGAGGAAGGTATCAAAATAAATAAGATCACCAGAGAGGAGAAATCACAACCAACACCACAAAAGTAAAAGTAATTATAAGAGAACATTATGAACAATTTTATGCAAACAAATTGGGCCATCTGGAAGAAATAGATAAATTCCTAGAAACAAATAAATTACCAAAACTGAAACAGGAGGAAATAGAAAACTGGAACAGACCAATAACCAGCAAAGAAATTGAATCAGTAATCAAAAATCTCCCATGAGTCAAAAGTCCAGAGCCAGATGGCTTCCCAGGAGAATTCTACAAAATATTATTTATTTATTATTTATTTATTTATTTATTTATTTATTTATTTATTTATTTATACCAACTATTTAAATTTTTTAAATTGTTTTTATTTAGTTTTGAAGGAGCGAGAAAGACAGAGCATGAGTGGGGGAGGAATAGAGAGAGAGACACACACACACACACACACACACACACACACACAGAATTTGAAGCAGGCTCCAGGCTCTAAGCTGTCAGCACAGAGCCCGATGCAGGGCTCAAACCCATGAGCTGTGAGATCATGACCTGAGCCGAAGTTGGATGCTTAACTGACTGAGTCACCCAGGCACCCCAATATCTACCATTTAAAGTTAATATATAATATAAGAAAAACTTCCAAACTCATTCTATGAAGCTAGAATTACCCTAAATCCAAAACCATCAAAAACCCACTAAGAAAGAGAACTACCAACCAATATCTCTGATGAACATGGATGCAAAAATTCTTAACAAAATGGTAGCAAATCAAATCCAATAGTACATTCAAAGAATCATTCACCACAGTCAAGTGGGATTTATTCTTGGGTTGCAATGGTAGTTTAATGTTTGCAAATCAATCAGTGATATACCACATTAATTAAAGAAAGGTGAAGAACATTATGATCCTCTCAATAGATGTAGAAAGAGAATTTGATAAAATATAGCTTCCATTCTAAATAAAACTCCTCAACAAAGTAGGGATTGAAGGAATATACCTGAACATCATAAAGGCCACTTATGAAAAACTCACAGCTGATATCATCCCCAATAGGAAAACCTTAGAGCTTTTACTTTAAGGTCAGGAACAAGACAGGGGTGTATATTCTCACCACTGTTATTTAACATAGTACTTGAAGTCCTAGTCTCAGCAATAAGACAACAAAGGAAATAAAAGGCATCCGAATCAGCACGGAAGAAATCAAACTTTCACTATTCCCAGACAACATTTTATTCTATGTGGAAAACCCAAAGGACTGTCACCAAAGTATTGTTATAACTGATACATGAAATAAGGAAAGTCGCAGGATACAAAATCAATGTAGAGATATCTGTTCCATTTCTATACACCAATAATGAAGCAGCAGAAGGAGAAATCAAGAAGTTAGTCCCATTTACAATTGCATCAAAAACTATAAGATACTTATGAGTAAACCTAACCAAAAAAGTGAAAGATCTGTACTCTGAAAACTATAAAACACTGATGAAAGAAACCAAGGATGATGCAAAGAAATGGAAAAACATTCCATGCTCATGGATTGGAAGAAAAAAAAATTTGTTAGAATATCTACTACCCAAAGCGATATACACATTTAATGCAATCCCTACCAAAATACCACCAACATTTTTCAAAGAGCCAGAACAACCAATCCTGAAATTTGTATGGAAGCACATAAGAAAGCCAAAAAAATCTTTAAAAAAATGCAAAACTGGAGGTATAACAATTCCAGATTTCAAGTTATATTACAAAGCTCCAGTGATAAAGACAGTATGGTACTCTTAAGAAAATAGACACATAGATCGATGGAACAGAAAAGAAACCCAGAAATGGACCCACAGCTATATAGTTAATTAATCTTCAACAAAGCAGGAAAGAACATCCAGTGGAAAAAACCCAGTTTCCTCAACAAATTGTGTTGGGAAAACTAGACAGCAACATGCAGAAGAATGAAACTGGACCACTTCCTTACATCATACACAAAAATAAATTCAAAAGGGATGAAAGATATAAATGTGAGACAGGAAACCATCAAAACTCTAGAGTAGAACACAGGCAATAACCTCTTGACATCAACCAAAGCAAGTTCTTACTAGACGTGTCTCCTGAGAAAAGGGTATCAAAAGCAAAAATGAGCCAGTGGGACCTCATCAAGATAAAAAGCTTCTGCACAGTGAAGGAAACAGTCAACAAAATTAAAAGGCAACCTTTTGAATTGGAGAAGATATCTGCAGATGACATATCTGATTAAGGGTTACTATCCAAAATGTATAAACTTATAAAATTGAACATCCAATGTCCAAATAGTACAGTTAAGAAATAGGTAGAAGACATGAATGGGCATTTTTCTAAAGAAGACATCCAGATGGCCACCAGATACAAGAAAAGATGCTCAACATCGCTCGTATTCAGGGAAATGCACATCAAAACTACAATGAGATATCCCTTCACACCTGTCAGAATGGCTAAAGTTAAGAACACAGGAAACAACAGATGTTGGCGAGGATGTGGAGAAAGGGGAACCCTCTTACACTCTTGGTGGGAATGCAAACTGTGCACCCACTCTGGAGAACAGCATGGAGGTTCCTCAAAAAGTTAAAAATAAAACTACCCTATGACCCAGCAATTATAAATACCTAGGTATCTACCCAAAGGATATAAAAATACTGATTTGAGGGACACGTGCACCCCAATGTTTACAGCACCATTGTCAACAATAGCCAAATTGCAGAAAGAGTCCAAATGTTCATCAACTGATGGATGGAAAAGGAACACACACACACACACACACACACACACACACTCAAAATGGAATATTACTCAGCCAACTAAAAGAATGAAATCTTTCCACTTGCAATCATGTGGATGGAGCTAGAGTGTATTGTGCTAAGCATAATAAGTCATTCAGAGAAAGACAAATACCATATGATTTCATTCATATGTGGAATTTAAGAAACAAAACAGATGAACATAGAGAAACAAAGACAGAGAGAGAGAGAGAGAGAGAGAGAGGCAAACCATAAAACAGACTCTTAAGTATAGAGAACAAACTGATGGTTACCAGAGGGGAAGTTTGTGGTGGATGGGTTAAATAGGTGATGGGTATTAAGGAATGCATCTTGTGATGAGCACTGGGTGTTGTATGTAAGTGAAGAATCACTAAATTCTATACCTGAAACCAATACTACACTCTATGTTAACTGACTGGAATTTAAATAAAAACTTGAAACTACAAAAAATAAAAAATAAAACACAAAAGAGTACAAATATATATAAATCTCTGAAAAAGGAAAGCAAAATAATGGGACAAAATAAACACTGAAAAAAAGTTGTCACCATTAGCAAATGTAGTGTGTGTGTGTGTGTGTGTGTGTGTGTGTGTGTGCATGTGTGTGTTGGATGAGAAGGAGAGGAAGCTAGACCTCTGTGTTTAATATTTGACAAGGTAAGCACCTAAGAGTAACATAATTTCATCTTTTGTACAAGTGTATTTGTCTCATCACTGGTGTTTCCATCAAGATGATTTCTTGGTTTCACTCTATACAGTCTAAATTTTTTTTCATGATTTTTCATGACTTTTATCATTGATAAAAATCCATTACTTTGGGAGACAAGTAATTATTCTTTGTGTTTACTCTTGTCTTGACTATTCACTTGTATGACATTAAGCCAGGATTGAAAGAGGGATTGGCATGAGTTTGTTTGATATCCTTAGTACATCCACATAGGCACTTAGGTTTTACATTCTGTACACAAAATTCAAATTAACCATGGCATTTTAAGTAATGGTGGTAAATGAATATGTGAAGGGAAGAGTTTAGACGTATTTATGATGGTATTGACAAGTAATTTCAGTACAGAAGTGAGGTAAGAGATATTCAGGGAACAAAGAAAGGCAAGAATAACACTGGGGAGTCATGAAACTTCAAGTTCTATTCAAGTGTTATGGAAACTGAGTATAAGTTTAAGGAGATGAAAGGGTAAGACTTGAAGCTGGAAATATACATTAAGGACCCAGATTATTAAAACTAATACATGAAACTAGATTGTGAAAACCTCTGGATTCTCTGCTTTATGAATTAGAACTATGATATTCATCTCACACATATGAACAGTTTCTGAGATGACTATTGAGCCTATCCATAGACCAACTGACTAACACATATAAGGTTATTTTATATATTAATTTTGTAGTTCTGAATACATATCACAAGGCTTGGACTATATCTGATAATTTGCCCTGATATCTTCTTAGATTTCACAAAGTTGTTTGGTGAGTCCAGAATCAGGAGAAGTGAACTGAAACTTTTTTCTGATTAAGGTAATATTCAGAAGATTATCATGTACTGAGTTTTTATTTTAATGAGATATTTTAGAGTCTGTGAAAAAGGGTGACATTTACAGTGATTTATGAAGTGTACATTTTTAAAATTAATTAATGGATCTTCATAAATCTGGAGGGGGTCTTTACTAAGAAATCTTGATTTTTTTCTGCACCAAAATTATTTCAGTGAAAATGTAGAAGTCTGTATGATATAACTTCCATTTGTGTAATAGTAGAGAATCCACAAATGTATTAGAACTGACTTTTATAACATAGGAATCTAGGCTACATCCAATAGACTAAAATATAAAAAGAGGCTAAGTATAAAATACTGCTAACTGGTGTGTGGAAAAAGAAGGTGTAGGAAAAATCCACAGAACAAGAGGAGGAACATCTGGCTTAGAAGCAATTCACATAAGGCCAAAACAGAACAAAGGAAAGAAAAAGGTTGCCGTTGACTGCAAGATGAATATGAGGCAACATGTGAAAAAATCTTTCAGTCTTATATGCCTTAAAAGAAGTATAAATTGCAAATAGAGAGTGATATTTCAAGGAGATAGTTTATAGGAAGAGTGATGTCAAACGTTGACAGTGGATTATTTGACAGAGATACTGGCAGGATAAAAATCACCTAATAGCAGCTTGAAGGGACAGCTTAATAAAAAAATAAAGACAATAAATCCAGAAATGAGAAAACTATGGGTCAAGAGTGTATCTGTCTTTTTAAATTTTGAAAGGATGTCATTTAGAGGATCAAGTAGAGATAGTCAATGTCCTACCTTAAATTTGGCTAAAGCCTCTGCCAATCAGACTGATAAGAGTTCCACAGAAGTAAACTTTAGCTTACTGTAAAGAAAAATACTTTCTAACAAGGAGTCTTGTACAAAATAATTTTGTAATTGTCCCAAGAGTATTTAACAGGTTAAGAAATAATACTGAATGTTCACTCCTCCTGTAGCCCTCATGGGATGACCCTGGAGTTTGCCCTTATTAAGAAATTGTAATTAACTTATTTTCAGTCCTCTCTCAGGGGGACTGTTTCCTCCAAACTTCAAAAGAACTTCATGCTGCTATTTTCTGAAATAGTTTCACAGGATTGGAAAAAAACTACCGCTACCGTGGATTTTAGCTGCTACTATTTTTGCAGGTTGTCACAGACTGGGAAATCTTCTTACTGGTCTTAAATTTCCATTTTGCTCCCATCTTCATTCAAAGGTTTGCAAAACATGTCAGCATGGAGGCAGAGATTTTCAGGCAGCTTGATTTCATAGATCTATTGGCACTTACTTTAATTTTGGTAGAGAAATACCAGTAATTCTCTAGGGGAGCCAAGGAGATTCCTAGTCCATCATGTTCATTGGTGTTCCGGAAGACAGACACAACAGGTTTTCAAACAAAATTATACTAAAGAAAGAGCAAGCTTTAATAATAGGTAATAAAAATTATGGCTCCGTAGGCAATGCCACCAACAAAAAATATAGTCATGTTGTGCTTAAGGAGGTTGTTATTTTCTTGGGGATTAAACATTATTTGAGATGTTTAATTTTGGCATTGTCATTGATAGATTTATTTATTTATTTATTTAATTTTTTAAGGTTTACTTATTTTTGAGACAGAGAGAGAGAGAGAGACAGAGTTCTAACGGGGGAGGGGCGGAGAGAGAGGGAGACACAGAATCCCAAGCAGGCCCCAGGCTCCAAGCTGTCAGCACAGATACTGATGTGGGGCTCATACTCATGAACCATGAGATCGTGACCTGAGCCAAACTCAGATGCTCAACTGACTGAACCACCCAGGCACCCTGATAGTTTTTATTTCTTAAATGCATTTTCTTTTCTAGATTGCAATAAAAAGAATTTGGACCTCTGAAGTTTTCCATGGAAAAGTTCATAAAATAGAAAAACAATATAAGTTTAGGTAAGAATAATTAAAAAGGAATCACACCTATTTTAGATATATAATAAGACAGCCAAGAACATTTCCTACATGTCTAAAAGATATTTTCCTTGCATTTCAAAATGCTTTTCTTAATGCTTATTTATTTTTCAAGGAGAGAGAAACAGAGCATGAGCAGGGGAGGGACAGAGAGAGAGAGAGAGGGAGACAAAAATTTGAAGCAGGCTCCAGGCTCTGAACTGACAGCACAGAGCCCGACACGGGGCTCAAACCCACCAACTGTGAGATCATGACTTGAGCTGATGTTGGACACTTAACCAACTGAGCCACCCAGGCGCCCCCCAAATATTTATTCTTAATACTAGTGAGCTCCAACCATCAATAAACTTTGCTATCTAATCAATAAACTTTGCTATCTAATCTATTCTTTTAAACAGTTGACCTTTTTTTATTGGCTCCTTATTTTGAAGTTTTAATTTTTTCTCAAATCTAGAAAAGTTTGAGATGACATGAATTTCTTGACAGATTTATGTAGAAAAAATACAGTGTTAATAAACTTCACAGGATAAAATATATAAAGGCATCACTTACATTTTAGTTTTGCACTTAAATAAAATTAGACTATTTCCAGAAGTTGAAGGCAGACTGCATTTTAAAACAATAGCCAAATTATGGAAAGAGCCTAAATGTCCATCAACTGATGAATGGGTAAAGAACTTGTGGTTTATATACACAATGGAATACTACGTGGCAATGAGAAAGAATGAAATATGGCCTTTTGTAGCAATGTGGATGGAACTGGAGAGTGTGATGCTAAGTGAAATAAGCCATACAGAGAAAGACAGATACCATATGGTTTCACTCTTATGTGGATCCTGAGAAACTTAACAGAAACCCATGGGGGAGGGGAAGGAAGAAAAAAAAGAGGTTAGAGTGGGAGAGAGCCAAAGCATAGGAGACTGTTAAAAACTGAGAACAAACTGAGGGTTGATGGGGGGTGGGAGGGAGGGGAGGGTGGGTGATGGGTATTGAGGAGGGCACCTTTTGGGATGAGCACTGGGTGTTGTATGGAAACCAATTTGACAATAAATTTCATATATTGAAAAAAAAGGGATTACGGTACAAAATTAAAAAAAAATAAAAAAAAATAAAAGATCTCTAGATGAGACAATTGGGCCTTTAGAAATTTACCTGTACTTGTAAGCGGGTTTTTTTTGTTTTTTGTTTTTTGTGGGTTTTTCTTTTTTTTTTTGGTAGAGAATTTGTATTATCTTGAAATGTACTTTTAGCTTCTTTGTCTTACATTTACTTATTTTTATACTGTAATGAAGGAAAATATTATTATGAGAAAAATAAATACTAAGTGATAAATTCAAGGAAGTGTCTTTTTCTTACTATGAGGAGTTTATCAGATTTTAATGTTTGAAATCACAAATGACATCTAACAATGACAGAGTCATGTGTGTAAACTTAATGGGGTAATGAATATGAAGATGTTTTTTCAGCTATCAGGTCTCTTTTATTTTTTTTTATTTTTTTTTTCAACGTTTATTTATTTTTGGGACAGAGAGAGACAGAGCATGAACGGGGGAGGGGCAGAGAGAGAGGGAGACACAGAATCAGAAACAGGCTCCAGGCTCCGAGCCATCAGCCCAGAGCCTGACGCGGGGCTCGAACTCACGGACCGCGAGATCGTGACCTGGCTGAAGTCGGACGCTTAACCGACTGCGCCACCCAGGCGCCCCTATCAGGTCTCTTTTAATGTGAAGTGTTATATGTGATAATAGAGAAATAGAATTTGCCATGGGTGGTAAGGGAGGAGACAACCACTCAGAAGTGACTGACTTCATTCTTGTAGGCTTCAGGGTCCGTCCAAAGCTCCACAGTCTCCTCTTCCTACTATTCCTGGTTGTTTATGGGATGGTCCTTCTGGGGAACCTTATTATGATTGGCATCATTGTGACCTATCCCCGGCTGAACACACCAATGTATTTCTTCGTAGGCAATCTCTCCATCATTGACCTCTCCTACTCCACTGTTATTGTACCCAAAGCCATGGTCAACATCCTATCTCAGAAAAAGACCATATCCTTTGAACGTTGTGTGACTCAATTGTTTCTTTATGCATTTTTCATGGTCACCGAGGCCTCTGTCTTGGCAGCCAGGGCCTATGACCGCTTCATCGCCATCTGCAATCCACTCCTCTACACTGTCCGCATGTCAAGAAGCCTCTGTATCCAGTTGGTGGCTGGTTCCTATCTCTGTGGCTGGGTCAGTTCCATCCTTCAAATCAGTGTAACATTCTCAATGTCTTTCTGTGCTTCCCGAGTCATTGATCACTTCTATTGTGATTCAAACCCAGTTGAGAAGATCTCCTGTTCCAATATCTTTATGAATAAGATGGTGTCGTTCAGTCTGACTGTCCTCATTATTTTGCCCACAATAGTTGTTATTGTGGTATGTTACATGTATATTGTGTCTGTAGTTTTAAAGATGCACTCCAGTGAAGGGAGGAAGAGAGCCTTCTCCACTTGCAGTTACCACCTGGGGATCATAAGTTTGCTCTGAGACTATTTCCTTTGTCAATTTCACACCTCCCAATAACCTTAAACTTTGTAAAGTGGCTTCAGTATGTTACATTTTGTTCACACCTATGCTGAACCCTTTAATCTACTCTGAGAAATAAGGGTGTTAAAGATGCCATGAGAAAAGTCCTATGGAAGAAAAAGTTTTACTTTAAATCTGCTTCCACTTGTTTTACTGTTTCTTGTACCAGTTGATTTTGTCTGCTTGATCTTCTAGACTCAGACATTTAAAGTTCAGGCTGATTAAAAGACAAAACAAAACAAAGCATGTCAACTCTTTTATTCCACAGCATTAATAATTTCCCATAAAGAATGCTCCAAATAACTTATTCACATTTCCTCGAGGCAATGTTAAATATGAAAATTCTGGACACCCATGAACATTGGCATATTTCTACAAGGAGTTATATATTTCTTAGTCTCCAGGTATTAATATGTTACGCAAATGGGGAAGTATAGAATTTTAATGTTTCTCTTCCCTATATACCTAAGTAAAATTGAGATACAGAAAATACCTAGTACGATTAACTTACAAACTGTGTGACCAGGTTTTATATGCAAATATATTCAGTATAAATGCTAATTCTGTGTTTTGTTTTTAATGTCATTCCAAAGATGTGAGTGCATGAAAATAAGATAAGGAAAAAAATGGAAAGGTAGAATAGCCAGTGATCCTTGTTGAATTAAAGGGACCAAAGAGGGAACAAGGGGAAATTGTAGTGATTTGGTAAATTACGACATTTTGTTTGGTTTTCTTTGAATGGGATGGTCATCCCTACTTTGCTCTAATACTGTGAGTATATTTTAGGATGCTTATGATATTTTACAGCTGATGCCCTGTATCATTTGGATAATACAAATCATTGGTGGTGACTATGCAACTAGTAAAAACCCCATAGAGAAATAAAGTCAGGTTGAAAATCTGTTAAAAAAAATCACAATCATTACAATAATATCTATGATTATTTGAAGTATATGTGTGTGCATGCATATGCGTGTTATTCTGTCTATGCATGAGAGTGTTTGGATTAGTTTGATATAGGGTAATTTTAAAATGTGATCAAGATGTCGAGGGAGGCCAAATTATGGAGAAATTCATGTCAGAGTTACTGATTTTACAACTGATATAAATAATACTTCAGCCAAACAGTTACAGTGCTTAATTCCAGTCTATATAAAACAGACACAAACTCAACCTAATATAAAAGATTGATATTTTATCAGGTCTCTTTTTTTCTGGTTTTGTTTATGTAAAAGCCTCCTATGATGAATGTATAATGGCAAGCATCTTTATGGGTTAATGTTTATTAGAGTAAGAGACTTGTTAAATAAGTTTTTTATTTAGGAAATAAAAGGAGAGAAGCAAAGTGATTGATTTTAGAAATCAAAGTTGTATTTATTCCCTCCTCCCTAAACTTGTGAATGAATCTACCATTTTTCTTGGTATTCGTATGCTACTGTTTAAATGATATTCAGAAAAACATCATTTGAGAGAGAAATAGGAATCCAGATCATCCTTGGGAAAGTGACTGTTGGCATTGGTTATTATTAGTCTGGAATTAATAAGTAGGCTTAGATTTTACTTATTTCCACTAGATGCCCCTTAGTATTAGAATGTCACTCTGTGGTAGATCAAACAAGTGTGAGTCACTAAAGACTGTTGGGAAAAAGATTTGAATATTGGATTAGAATACAGCCTGGATTTGTTTGCTTTAGTTTTTAGTCTGGTTGATTGTATATCCTGTTTTATAGTCATAACAGCAGTATTCCAATGCATAACCTCACGAGTGGCATTGCTGAAACCACTTCATATGCTTGAAGGAATCTGGGAAAGTTGAACCAAGGCAGAATGCTTTAAAAGGTGCTAAATAAGGTCTCTATAATTTTCTTTCAATTGCCATAAACATTTTCCTTGCTAATGTTCCTGGGTTCACAGGCCTTATTTGAAAAGTATAGCCTAATTTATACCTGTCTTGTTACTTATGCCATCAAAATTCCATCAAAACACCGCAATGTCTTATCAACGTTTTGTTGGCCTTTGTTGGCATGTCTTTTATTTTTCAATGTTTCATGGAATGTTAATGAAACACTGCCACAACCAAGGGACTTTGCAGGTTATATTCCACAACATATACATCATGTTGTTATTTTGAGGGGTCTTTAAAACTGCACCTAAAAATCCACATAGAGAAATCTTTTAATATTCATATGATCTTAAGAGGCTGAAGATTACATTAGACACCTTAAACACTCTTATGTGTGATGATTCATCTTCCCTGGTTACTAGTTTTTGGACATGCACATATATTGGTTATCCTATAACAATGTGCTGCATTTGGTCTTTAAATGCTATGTACTGTTAATGCTTACTTAATGTTTAGTGTAATGATGCAGAACTTTGGTGAGTTCATTTATAATAATATTTTCTATTGCCAGAATGCTGACATTCAGCATGCTGACATCTATCATGATTCAGATAGTTGCAAGTCATTTTAAGCACTGTTTGAAACTTCATTAACTTACTTATATTAAAGTTGACTAACTGATATTAAATTTAAATGACTACATTAAGCATCTGTGGGGAAGCACCAAGCTTGCTTCATTGTCTTTCCTTTGGAAAGTTTCAACTTCTTATTATGAGATTTAAATTATTATAGTGATTGGAGAAACTGAACTGATTAAATATTGTAAAGTGTTGTAATATTGGATGATACTGGACTATGCTATTCTTTTTTTTTTTTTAGTTCTAATACTTTTTATTGTCAAATTGGTTTCCATACAACACCCAGTGCTCATCCCAAAAGGTGCCCTCCTCAATACCCATCACCCACCCTCCCCTCCCTCCCACCCCCCATCAACCCTCAGTTTGTTCTCAGTTTTTAAGAGTCTCTTATGCTTTGGCTCTCTCCCACTCTAACCTCTTTTTTTTTTCTTTCCCTCCTCCATGGGTTTCTGTTGAGTTTCTCAGGATCCACATAAGAGTGAAACCATATGGTATCTGTCTTTCTCTGTATGGCTTATTTCACTTAGCATCACACTCTCCAGTTCCATCCACGTTGCTACAAAAGGCCATATTTCGTTCTTTCTCATTGCCATGTAGTACTCCATTGTGTATATAAACCACAAGTTCTTTACCCATGCATCAGTTGATGGACATTTAGGCTCTTTCCATAATTTGGCTATTGTTGAGAGTGCTGCTATAAACATTGGGGTACAAGTGCCCCTATGTATCAGTACTCCTGTATCCCTTGGATAAATTCCTAGCAGTCGTATTGCTGGGTCATAAGGTAGGTCTATTTTTAATTTTCTGAGGAACCTCCACACTGCTTTCCAGAGTGGTTGCACCAATTTGCTATCCCACCAACAGTGCAAGAGGGTTCCCATTTCTCCACATCCTCTCCAGCAGCTATAGTCTCCTGATTTGTTCATTTTGGCCACTCTGACTGGCGTGAGGTGATATCTGAGTGTGGTTTTGATTTGTATTTCCCTGATAAGGAGCGACGCTGAACATCTTTTCATGTGCCTGTTGGCCATTCGGATGTCTTCTTTAGAGAAGTGTCTATTCATATTTTCTGCCCATTTCTTTACTGGGTTTTTTGTTTTTCGAGTTTGGAGTTTGGTGAGCTCTTTACAGATTTTGGACACTAACCCTTTGTCCGATATGTCATTTGCAAATATCTTTTCCCATTCCGTTGGTTGCCTTTTAGTTTTGTTGGTTGTTTCCTTTGCTGTGCAGAAGCTTTTTATCTTCATAAGGTCCCAGTAATTCACTTTTGCTTTTAATTCCCTTGCCTTTGGGGATGTGTCGAGTAAGAGATTGCTACGGCTGAGGTCAGAGAGGTCTTTTCCTGCTTTCTCCTCTAGGGTTTTGATGGTTTCCTGTCTCACATTCAGGTCCTTTATCCATTTTGAGTTTATTTTTGTGAATGGTGTGAGAAAGTGGCCTAGTTTCAATCTTCTGCATGTTGCTGTCCAGTTCTCCCAGCACCATGTGTTAAAGAGACTGTCTTTTTTCCATTGGATGTTCTTTCCTGCTTTGTCAAAGATTAGTTGGCCATACGTTTGTGGGTCTAGTTCTGGGGTTTCTATTCTATTCCATTGGTCTATGTGTCTGTTTTTGTGCCAATACCATGCTGTCTTGATGATTACAGCTTTGTAGTAGAGGCTAAAGTCTGGGATTGTGATGCCTCCTGCTTTGGTCTTCTTCAAAATTACTTTGGCTATTCAGGGCCTTTTGTCGTTCCATATGAATTTTAGAATTGCTTGTTCTAATTTCAAGAAGAATGCTGGTGCAATTTTGATTGGGATTGCATTGAATGTGTAGATAGCTTTGGGTAGTATTGACATTTTGACAATATTTATTCTTCCAATCCATGAGCAGGGAATGTCTTTCCATTTCTTTATATCTTCTTCAATTACCTTCATAAGCTTTCTATAGTTTTCAGCATACAGATCTTTTACATCTTTGGTTAGATTTATTCCTACGTATTTTATGCTTCTTGGTGCAATTGTGAATGGGATCAGTTTCTTTTTTTCTTTTTTTCTTTTTTTTATTTTTGGGACAGAGAGAGACAGAGCATGAATGGGGGAGGGGCAGAGAGAGAGGGAGACACAGAATCAGAAACAGGCTCCAGGCTCCGAGCCATCAGCCCAGAGCCTGACGCGAGGCTCGAACTCACGGACCGTGAGATCATGACCTGGCTGAAGTCGGACGCTTAACCGACTGCGCCACCCAGGCGCCCCGGGATCAGTTTCTTTATTTGTCTTTCTGTTGCTTCATTGTTAGTGTATAAGAATGCAACTGATTTCTGTACATTGATATTGTATCCTGCAACTTTGCTGAATTCCTGTATCAGTTCTAGCAGACTTTTGGTGGAGTCTATCGGATTTTCCATGTATAATATCATGTCGTCTGCAAAAAGTGAAAGCTTGACTCCATCTTTGTCAATTTTGATGCCTTGATTTCCTTTTGTTGTCTGATTACTGATGCTAGAACTTCCAACACTATGTTAAACAACAGCGGTGAGAGTGGACATCCCTGTCATGTTCCTGATCTCAGGGAAAAAGCTCTCAGTTTTTCCCCATTGAGGATGATGTTAGCTGTGGGCTTTTCATAAATGACTTTTATGATGTTTAAGTATGTTCCTTCTATCCCGACTTTCTCAAGGGTTTTTATTAAGAAAGGGTGCTGGATTTTGTCAAAGGCCTTTTCTGCATCGATTGACAAGATCATATGGTTCTTATCTTTTCTTTTATTAATGTGATGTATCACGTTGATTCATTTGCGAATGTTGAACCAGCCCTGCATCCCAGGAATGAATCCCACTTGATCATGGTGAATAATTCTTTTTATATGCTGTTGAATTCGATTTGCTAGTATCTTATTGAGAATTTTTGCATCCATATTCATCAGGGATATTGGCCTGTAGTTCTCTGTTTTTACTGGGTCTCTGTCTGGTTTACGAATCAAAGTAATACTGGCTTCATAGAATGAGTCTGGAAGTTTTCCTTCTCTTTCTATTTCTTGGAATAGCTTGAGAAGGATAGGTATTATCTCTGCTTTAAAGGTCTGGTAGAACTCCCCTGGGAAGCCATCTGGTCCTGGACTCTTATTTGTTGGGAGATTTTTGATAACCGATTCAATTTCTTCGCTGGTTATGGGTCTGTTCAAGCTTTCTATTTCCTCCTGATTGAGTTTTGGAAGAGTGTGGGTGTTTAGGAATTTGTCCATATCTTCCAGGTTGTCCAATTTGTTGGCATATAATTTTTCATAGTATTCCCTGGTAATTGTTTGTATCTCTGAGGGATTGGTTGTAATAATTCCATTTTCATTCATGATTTTATCTATTTGGGTCATCTCCCTTTTCTTTTTGAGAAGCCTGGCTAGAGGTTTGTCAATTTTGTTAATTTTTTCAAAAAACCAACTCTTGGTTTCGTTGATCTGCTCTACAGTTTTTTTTTAGATTCTATATTGTTTATTTCTGCTCTGATCTTTATTATTTCTCCTCTTCTGCTGGGTTTAGGCTGCCTTTGCTGTTCTGCTTCTATTTCCTTTAGGTGTGCTGTTAGATTTTGTATTTGGGATTTTTCTTGTTTCTTGAGATAGGCCTGGATTGCAATGTATTTTCCTCTCAGGACTGCCTTCGCTGCATCCCAAAGCGTTTGGATGGTTGTATTTTCATTTTCGTTTGTTTCCATATATTTTTTAATTTCTTCTCTAATTGCCTGGTTGACCCACTCATTCTTTAGTAGGGTGTTCTTTAACCTCCATGCTTTTGGAGGTTTTCCAGACTTTTTCCTGTGGTTGATTTCAAGCTTCATAGCATTGTGGTCTGAAAGTATGCATGGTATAATTTCAATTCTTGTATACTTATGAAGGGCTGTTTTGTGACCCAGGATATGATCTATCTTGGAGAATGTTCCATGTGCACTCGAGAAGAAAGTATATTCTGTTGCCTTGGGATGCAGAGTTCTAAATATATCTGTCAAGTCAATCTAATCCAATGTGTCATTCAGGGCCCTTGTTTCTTTATTGACCATGTGTCTAGATGATCTATCCATTTCTGTAAGTGGAGTGTTAAAGTTCCCTGCAATTACCACATTCTTATCAATAAGGTTGCTTATGTTTATGAATAATTGTTTTATATATTTGGGGGCTCCGGTATTCGGCGCATAGACATTTATAATTGTTAGCTCTCCCTGGTGGATAGACCCTGTAATTATTATATATTGCCCTTCTTCATCTCTTGTTACAGCCTTTAATTTAAAGTCTAGTTTGTCTGATATAAGTATGGCTACTCCAGCTTTCTTTTCGCTTCCAGTCGCATGATAAATAGTTCTCCATCCCCTCACTCTCAATCTAAAGGTGTCCTCAGGTCTAAAATGAGTCTCTTGTAGACAGCAAATAGATGGGTCTTGTTTTTTTATCCATTCTGATACCCTATGTCTTTTGGTTGGTGCATTTGGTTCATTTACATTCAGTGTTATTATAGAAAGATACGGGTTTAGAGTCATTGTGATGTCTGTATGTTTTATGCTTGTAGTGATGTCTCTGGTACTTTGTCTCACAGGATCCCCCTTAGGATCTCTTGTAGGGCTGGTTTAGTGGTGACAAATTCCTTCAGTTTTTGTTTGTTTGGGAAGACCTTTATCTCTCCTTCTATTCTAAATGACAGACTTGCTGGATAAAGGATTCTCGGCTGCATATTTTTTTCTGTTTAGGACACTGAAGATCTCCTGCCATGCCTTTCTGGCCTGCCAAATTTCAAAAGAGAGATCAGTCACGAGTCTTATAGGTCTCCCTTTATATGTGAGGGCACATTTATCCCTTGCTGCTTTCAGAATTTTCTCTTTATCCTTGTATTTTGCCAGTTTCACTATGATATGTCGTGCAGAAGATCGATTCAAGTTACGTCTGAAGGGAGTTCTCTGTGCCTCTTGGATTTCAATGCCTTTTTCCTTCCCCAGTTCAGGGAAGTTGTCAGCTATTATTTCTTCAAGTACCCCTTCAGCACCTTTCCCTCTCTCTTCCTCCTCTGGGATACCAATTATGCGTATATTATTTCTTTTTAGTGTATCACTTAGTTCTCTAATTTTCCCCTCATACTCCTGGATTTTTTTTATCTCTCTTTCTCTCAGCTTCCTCTTTTTCCATAACTTTATCTTCTAGTTCACCTATTCTCTCCTCTGCCTCTTCAAGCCGAGCTGTGGTGGTTTCCATTTTGTTATGCATTTCGTTTAAAGCGTTTTTCAGCTCCTCGTGACTGTTCCTTAGTCCCTTGATCTCTGTAGCAAGAGATTCTCTGCTGTCCTCGATACTGTTTTCAAGCCCAGCGATTAATTTTATGACTATTATTCTAAATTCACTTTCTGTTATATTATTTAAATCCTTTTTGATCAGTTCATTAGCTGTTGTTATTTTCTGGAGATTCTTCTGAGGGGAATTCTTTGTTTGGTCATTTTGGATAGTCCCTGGCGTGGTGAGGACCTGCAGGGCACTTCCCCTGTGCTGTGGTGTATAACTGGAGTTGGTGGGCGGGGCCGCAGTCCGACCTGATGTCTGCCCCCAGCCCACCGCTGGGGCCACAGTCAGACTGGTGTGTGCCTTCTCTTCCCCTCTCCTAGGGGCGGGATTCACTGTGGGGTGGTGTGGCCCGTCTGGGCTACTTGCACACTGCCAGGCTTGTGGTGCTGGGGATCTGGCATATTAGCTGGGGTGGGTAGGCAAGGTGCACGGGGACAGGACGGGCAGGCTTAGCTCACGTCTCCTTAGGTGATCCACTTCAGGAGGGTCCCTGTGGCAGCGGGAGGGAGTCAGATCTGCTGCAGGAGGTTTGGCTCTGCAGAAGCACAGCGTTGGGTGTTTGCGCGGAGTGAGCAATTTCCCTGGCAGGAACTGGTTCTCTTTGGGATTTTGGCTGGGGGATGGGCGGAGAAGATGGCGCTGGCGAGCGCCTTTGTTCCCCGCCAAACTGAGCTCTGTCATCCGGGGGGCTCAGCAGCCCTCCCTCCCTTTGTCCTCCTGCCTTCCCCTTTTCCGAGCAGAGCTGTTAACTTATGACCTCCCAGACTCTAAGTCGCCTTTGTTGTCGGAACACAGTCCGTCAGGCCCCTCCGCTTTTGCAAGCCAGACTCGGGGGCTCTGCTTGGCCGGCAGGCCGCCCCTCCGCCCCGGCTCCCTCCCGCCAGTCCGTGAAGCGCGCACCGCCTCGCCGCCCTTCCTACCCTCTTCCGTGGGCCTCTCGTCTGCGCTTGGCTCCGGAGACTCCGTTCTGCTAATCCTCCGGCAGTTTTCTGGGTATTTAGGCAGGTGTAGGTGGAATCTAAGTGATCAGCAGGATGCACGGTGAGCCCAGCGTCCTCCTATGCCGCCATCTTCTGCATCTCTCCTCATTAATTTCATTCTTAAACATTTCATAATTTCCATTTTTTATTTTAAGATATAAACTATTTAGAAGCTTTGTTATTAAAAGAGTCTGTCTGCTTACGTAAATGAAACTTACTATTCTATGCCCTTATAATATTAATTATATCAGTACATTTTGTTGTATTGAATGTGAGTTTTGGCATAGGTTTGTAGCCCCATAATAACTTTTTACTACATTGAACTAACATATCTGGTGTATTTATTCCTATTATTATATTTTTAATTTACTGTGGTATTTTGTTATAGAAAAATCACCCATAAGTAGTATATGGTTACATCTCATTTCACATCTTACAGGAATTATAAATCCAATTTAAAGTGTTTAAATGGGGTGCCCAGGTGGCTTAGTCAGTTGAGCATCCAACTTCACCTCAGGTCATGATCTCACAGTTCATGGATTTGAGCCCCATGTAGGGCTCTGTGCTGACAGCTCAGAGCCTGGAGCCTGCTTCAGTTTCTGTGTGTGTGTCTCTCTCTCTGCCTCTCTGTCTCTCAAAAATAAGTAAACATTAAAAAAAAAGGTTTAAAAAAATAAAAAATAAGGTGTTTAAAAAATAACTCCATTTTTAATTTAATTTAATTTTATGGCCATTGGAATTTAACTTTTTATTTGTTTATATTTTTATTCTTACTTTTTTCAGAAATAATTAATGCTAAGATTCCAATCATATCCCAAAACATTGATGACCTATACTTAAATGTTCATGTAATGAACAGCCAACTTTGATAATATTTTTGGTATTGCTTTCCCCAGTTTAAGACCCCAAATTCAGAAGAAAAACAAACTTCAAAAGAGTATTTTATAATCCAAGTATTTCTTGAGTTTTTAAAGATGACTGCTCCCTTGTAATCATGATGACATGGTAAAAATGAGTGAGAAGTGATGGTATAAATAATTGGTTATAATTGTTGTGCTCCCTTTGTTTCAGTAGTTTATCACAGTTATTTCAGTGACTCTGCAAGTCTACAATATGGTAATTATGAGATCAAAAAGAAATGTTCAATCTTCCTAGAATGATTGCATATAGGTACATATATTTAAAATTAGTGTATTTAATTAATGGTATAATACTCATGATCAGTAGAAACATGGTCAGATACAAAGACTGATATCATGTTTTTATTAATTTTATAAAAGTATTACATATATAAAAATACACAAATCATAAATGTATAGCACGATAACCTTCTTTCATGTTGGAGGGGTAACTCATGGTGATAATACTCACCACATGATAATCAGAAGGTCTAAACCCAGGTTCAGTATCTATTAGGTTTTGGCTCCTTTTTTTCTCTTTCTTTTTCTTTTTTCTTTCTTTTTCTTTTTAATCTAGAGCCTCTGTGGTCCTCATGGAGCTTGGCTCTGGAGGCTAGTTACCTTAATAACTTACTTATACTTCTTTTTCTCCCAGGAGGACCATCTCCCAGAAGGTGAAGGAAACCTCAATGCTGCAATTATTTGAAAAAGCCCCACTATTAGCCCAAAACCAAAGCCAGTATGGATAACCACGGTTGATATTCTAGTAGATTATCAGGGATTCCAGATGGTTCAGGACCTCTATTTACATATCCAGGACAATCTACTTCACTTCTTTAAAAGCACTCAACATCCAAGAATGCAAGACAGAATATCCTGAGGATCCATTCCTCAGGTTCACTTTGCATACCTACAGACTGTAATTCCTGGATTTGTTTCAGTCTTAGCAAAGCGTCATTTGGAAAATTCACCTTGGGTCTTCTACAAAGGACTCTAGCATTTTTCAAGAAATCAACTACTAAAGGAAAGGACAGTTATTTAAACAGAGAAATTAGGGAAATTATTCCAAGTTCTGTATGGGAAGGGCTAAAACTGAGATAATGAACATGCATTTGGAAAATTTGGGGGAAAGGGATTCGTTTTATCTTGACACAGTGATTATACAACACTTAGAACAAAGTCATTAATTAACTTTATGTTTACCTTTTTTAGAATTAAAATAAGAGGACAACATCGGGATTCTGTTTCTTCATTTGCAGAATCTAACAAATTACCAAACAATATAAGGTAAGAGCACATCTTAAAACATGCAAACTCTGACGATTAAGTCATAAAGTGAGCACTCTTTTATTGGCTACTCTGGGAAAAATTCTCCATTTTCAGTTCTTCAGGTGAAAACTTATTAACATGACAACAAATTTGATAGGAATAAATTTGGAAAATTCAAATGAACAGTGTCCCTGCCCCTAGGCAAGATTACAGGAAAATAAGTAAAATATATTATTTTTCAAAAAATATTCATGGCTACATCAGGCTCTCTTTTCATGGCTTAAGTATCTTATACCTCCATAGGTCCTAAGTATGATCTATTTATAACTGCTCTTTTTTAATACTGATGCTGGCAGGTGGTCAGAGGACCTGGAGTTGAGAGGAGTCTCATAGGACCAGCTAAGAGGGTTTTTGGCTTCACACAGGGTGGAAATCAAACATGAGCCAACAGGATATGAAAGCAGAGTTTACAGAAGATATATATATATATATATATGGAGAGAGAGAGAGAGAGAGAGAGAGAGAGGCACAGAGAGACAGAGAGACAGAGAGAGACAGAGAGAGAGAGGGAGATGGAAAGAGTGTGTCCAGGAGACTTAAAAAGGAAAAGACCATGAGTTTTGTCTTTTTTCTGGGTCTGAGGTTTTTACTGAAGATGGTGGTCTGATGTACGTGTCCTCTCAGGCAACGAGGAACTGGTTTGAAGAAAGATGAGGGCCCAGGTGTTATTCCTTGGAACCAGGGGCTCTTGGCTTTGAGATATGTAGCTTGGTGTCCTGGAATATGCATATGATAGATTTATAAGGTCCTTTTCACCTGATCTTTTCTTAGATGTTATTTTTTCTAGAGAATCATTACCTCCATGTCCCTTACTTGATGGGTATAGGCTATTTGCATTACAAAGCATGTAGAAAGTGGGGTGGGGCTGCAGGTCCTAGAAAGAATAGAAGTAGGAAAAAAAAGCAGCTTTTTCTCTCTTGGGGTCCCTTAGGTTTCCCTGTCTCAATACAGTTCCAATGCTATAGAAATACAGCCCCAAAACTAACCTTTTGATTCATCATCGGTTGTAATTGGCTTAAACTTAAGTCAGAATAATTTACAAAGTTAATGAACAATGATTATAGAATAACTTAACAAATCCTAATATTGTAAGAGATTATTTGGAGCTTGGATCAAATCCAGAGTTCATTTGTTTTGCCTTGTGCCTCTCAGCAGGTTTCTGCCATGGGTGACAGGGGAACAGACAATCATTCGGAAGTAACTGACTTCATCCTTGTAGGCTTCAGGGTCCGCTCCGAGCTCCACATTCTCCTCTTCCTGATCTTTCTGCTTGTGTATGCCATGATCCTCCTAGGGAATGTTGGGATGATGACCATTATTATGACTGATCCCCGGCTGAACACACCCATGTATTTCTTCCTGGGCAACCTGTCCTTCATTGATCTCTTCTATTCGTCTGTTATTGCACCCAAGGCCATGATCAACTTCTGGTCTGAGGGCAAGTCCATCTCTTTTGCAGGCTGTGTGACCCAGTTCTGTCTTTTTGCCCTCTTCATGGTGGCAGAGGGATTTCTCCTGGCAGCCATGGCCTATGACCGCTTCATTGCCATCTGCAACCCACTCCTCTACTCTGTCCAGATGTCAGCACGTCTCTGCACTCAGTTGGTGGCTGGTTCCTATTTATGCGGCTGCATCAGCTCAGTTCTTCAGACAAGCACGACATTTACTTTGCCATTTTGTGGTTCTCGGGCCATTGACCACTTTTTCTGTGATATTCGCCCACTTCAGAGACTATCTTGTTCTGACCTCTTCATCTATAGAATGATTTCTTTTTCCTTATCCAGCATCATTACCTTGCCTACAATAATTGTCATTATTGTGTCCTATATGTATATTGTATCCACAGTACTAAAGATACGCTCCTCTGAGGGACGTAAGAAAGCGTTCTCCACTTGTAGCTCTCACCTAGGAGTCATGAGTGTGCTGTACGGTGCTGTGTTTTTTACATATCTCACTCCGGACAGATTTCCTGAGCTGAGTAAAGTGACCTCCTTATGCTATACCTTAGTCACTCCCATGTTGAATCCTTTGATTTACTCTCTGAGAAACAAAGATGTCAAAGAGGCTCTAAAAAAACTTTTAGAGATGAAAAATGCTATTCCTTGATTATTATTTCTCATCCATCGAAGGTATTGTGGCTATTTCTTTCATCTTTCTTGTGACCATTAATGAAAATTAATCTCCTGAACATCATAAAAATATTAACACAGCTTTTTCAAGATGATGTGTGTTCCACATATGACATTTTTTTTGCTCAGGGACATTGTTAATCCAAAATGTCCTTGATATCGGAAATGTCCTGGACATTAGGGCAGCATTTTTCAAGTTGAACCTTCCCACTGATCTAAAATAACATTTTATTTCCTGAATTGACTTTTATATTTTTATAGCTTGCTGTTAAATGTGATTTTGATATTTTATTACAGTGTACGAACAGTACTTGTTAAACAGTTATCAAACATTCAGTTTGACAAGTGAAAAAAGTATTATAAAATACTTTCACCAGCATTTTATATGTCATGTATTGAGAAGAAGTATAATTAGGAGAAACAAAAAATAAGTAATCTTCATAATACATATTAACTTGAAATATTGTTTATTGATGTGTTAGAGGCTCTGAGGCCCTCTAGGTGCTGGATCCCAACTAATATGAAGAAACAAGTGGGACAAAGAGAACTGCAAATATTTCTCAGTAGTCACTTCCTCAATTTGGATCTTCATAATTTTTTTGTGTTAATTATTCCATGAAATACTTTTTGAAAATTATAGCAGGAAGGTAGTCATCAAATACTGTATGATCCAAAATCACTCTTTTATGCTTTAGAATATTTATTTATTTGATTAATTTTCTTGATTACTTATTTGATATGTTCACATCTTGGGGTAAGCTCAGGTATAAATAAGGTCATTCTTTTGGGGGGATTGCATTTATGTATTTAATTTTATTTTTGAAAATGTAAAGTGTTTACATAGTTAAAAGTCAAAACTGTATACAAATATATTCAGAGAAATCTCACTGCCATCTCTTTCTCCTCCATGGTGTTGCCACCAGCTCCTTATGAGAAACCATTTTCAGTAAGTTTCTGATTTATCCTTCCTGGATAAATGTTGGCATAGTTAAATAAATAAGTACACACGTAAATAAATGGCTTTTCAAAAGTTCTTCTTACCTGGAAAGTAGCATACCATATACAGTCTTTTATACTTTGCTTTTATTTTTTGTTTTTGCTTTTATTTATTTATTTAAAAATTTTAAAGATGTTTTTATTTTTATTTTTTAATGGTTAATTTAGTTTAATTTAATTTTAATCTATGTTAGTTAACATATAGTGTATTAATGATTTCAGGAGGAGAATCCAGTCATTCATCACTTACATATAACATGCAGTGCTCATCCCAACAAGTGTTCTCTTTAATGCCCATGAACCATTTAGCCCATCCCTCCACCCACCTCCCCTCCAGCAACCGTCAGTTTGTTTTCTGTATTTAAGAGTCGCGTATGGTTTGCCTCCCTCTCTTTTTTTTTTATCTTATTTTTCCTTCCCTTCCCCTGTGTTCATCTGTTTTGTTTCTTAAATTATACATGTGAGTGAAATTATATGATATTCATCTTTCTCTGACTTATTTCACTTAGCATAATACACTGTAGTTCCATCCAGGCTGTTGCAAATGGCAAAATTTCATTTTTTTGATCACCAAGGAATATTCCATTGTATATATACACCACTTCTTCTTTATCCATTTGTCATTTGATGGATATTTGGGCTCTTTCCATAATTTAGCTATTGTTGGTAGTGCTGCTATAAATTTTGGGGGTGCATGTGTCCCTTCAAATCAGCGTTTTTTTATCCTTTGAATAAATACTCAGCAGTGAAATTGTTGGGTCATAGACGAGCTCTATAATTAAGTTTTTGAGGAACCTCCAAACTGTTTCCAGAGTGACTGCACCGGTCTGCATTCCTACTAACAGTGCAAAAGTGTTCCCCTTTCTCTATATCCTCGTCAACATCTGTTGCTTCCTGAGTTACTAATTATAGCCATCCTGACAGGTGTGAGGTGGTATCTCATTGTGGTTTTGATTTGTATTTCCCTCATGATGAGTGATGTTGAGCATCTTTTCTTGTGTGTGTTGGCCATCTGGATGTTAAATAAAATCATTCTTTAGGGAGCTTACAATTTAGTGTGAGAGTCACAGCTTACACAGGGAATTATAATCCAGAGATGTGGATGCCAATAATACATGCAAGTGGTAAGATTGTGGTTGGTAATAAGTGAAAATCTGCAGCGCTACGTGGAAGATATATTTAAAAGGAATAAGATTGGAGTCAGGGAAACTGCTGAATCAATTCATATTATTGATGAAAGCTTAAAGTATGCCCATGTAAATCTAAAAAGGCTGATTTGAAAAGCTGCACATAAAATACACAGTACTGGGGCACCTGCGTGGCTCAGGTGATAAAGCAATTGACTTTTTTTTTTTAATTTTTTTTTAACGTTTATTTATTTTTGAGACAGAGAGAGATAGCATGAGTGGGGGAGGGTGAGAGAGAGAGAGGGAGACACAGAATCCGAAACAGGCTCCAGGCTCTGCACTGTCAGCACAGAGTCTGACGTGGGTCTCGAACTCAGGGACAGTGAGATCATGACCTGAGCTGCAGTCCGACGCTTAACGGACTGAGCCACCCAGGCGCCCCATGAAGCAACTGACTCTTGATCTCAGCTCAGGTCCACAATCTCTTGGTTTGTGAGATCAAGCCCCGTGTTGTTGCGTTGGGCTCTGTGCTGACGGCAGGGAGCCTGCTTGGGATTCTCTCTGTCCCCATCTTCCCCTCTCAAAATAAATATACTTAAAAAAATACACAGAACTGATTAGCTGATTAGTATGAGGAGAGTACACCAAAGGAAGTGTGTCTCACATTTTTGAACTTGTATGATGTGCTTGGTGATGGTAAAAAGTCAAGGAGTTCTCAGCAAACTAGGAATAGAGGGGAATTTCCTAAACTTGAAAAAGAACATTAAAAAAAACCCCAAAACTACAATTAAGATTATATTTAATGCTGACAAACTAGAAGCTTTCTTGCTAAGATAGGAATAAGGCAAGGATGTCTCCCCTGATCACAACTTCCAGGATCCTTTTGCAAGTCTTAGGTAATGCAAAAGACAAAAAGGGAAATAAAAGTGGCTGAATTATGTCTTCCCAAACTCTGATTTTGTAGCCCTAACCTCCATTACTGTAATATGTGCCTCTATTTGGACACAGGGCTTTTAAACAGGTCATTAAAATACGGCTGTTACGGTGGATTCAAATATAATCTGACTGGTGTCTATAAGAGATTAGGACACACAGAGAGACACTAGATGTGCACATGTACTGAGGGATGACCATGTGAAGAGAGAGCGAGAGGCAAACAGCTGCAAGCCAAGGAGAGAGACCTCAGAGGAAACCAAATCTGCTGGCACCTTATTCTTGGACTTTGAGTCTCCATAACCATGAGAAAATAAATTTGTTATTTAAGCCACCCAATCTATGGTATTTTTGTTTTAGAAGCCCTAGAAAACTATTCCAGAAAGGTATACAGAATGGGAAAAGGAAAAAAAAAACAACACTTTTTTTTCACATGATTCTATGTAGAAAATCTGAGAGAATTGACAAAAACAAACAAACAAACAAACAAACCCTGAAACAGAGATTATACAAAGGTTGTGGGATATATGGTTAACATACAAAAGTTAATTGCTTTCCATACACTAGCAATGAGCAAGTGGAATTTAAATTAAAAACATAATATCACTTATATTATCATCCTTACCTTGAAATAAAATATGTATGTATAAATCTCACAAAATATGTACAAGATCTATAGAGGGAAAATTATAAAACTCTAATGGAAGAAATTAAAGACCTAAATAAATGGAGAGACATTATATGTTTGTGGAAAGGAAGATTCAATATTGTCAAGATGTCAGTTTTCCCCAACTCAATCAACACATTCACTGAAACCCCAATCAAAACTTCAGCAAATAGTTTCATGGATACTGACAAACCTTAGAAGTTGAATCTAAAGTGTATATGGAGAGGCAAAAGACCAGAATAACCAACACAGTATTGAAGGAGAAGAACAGAATCAGGGACTGATACCACACAACTTCAAGACTGACTATATAGCTACAATAATCAAAACAGTGTGGTACTGGTGAAAGGATAAAAAGATCAATGGAATAGAATAGAGAGACTAGAAACAGAATGACATCAATAGAACCAACTGATCTTTGACAGAGGAACAAAGATAATAAATGGAGGGGGGGAAAAACAGGCTATTTAACAAAGAGTACTGGAATACCTAGACATCCACATACAAAAATGTGAACCTAGATATAAATCTAACAGTGTTCACAAAAATTACTCAAATGAACTGTCGACCTAAATGTAAAACACAAAACTGTAACTTTTCCTAGAAGATAATATGAGAGAAATGTATATGACCTTGGGTATGGTGATGCCGTTTTAGATACGATACCAGAGTCATGGTCCATGAACAATATAACTGATAAGTGGGACTCCATTAAAATTAAAAACTTCTGCTCTGCAAAAGACATTGCCAAAAAATGAGAAGAAATGAGACAGGCTGGGGGAAAATATTTTCAAAAGACATATCTGATAAAGGATATCCAAAATATGCAAAGAACTCTTAGTACCGAACTGTAAAAAAAACAATCTGATTGGTCCAATGTCTTGAACTGACAGATCACAAACAAAGATATACAGATGTTCAAATAAACATATGAAAAGATGTTCCACATCATATGTCACAGAGAATGCAAATAAAAACAAGATGTGCTATAATCCTATCAAATTCACCCCAATCCAGAAACCTGACAACATCAAATAGTAGTGAGCATGTGGAACAAAAGGAACTCTTTACATTTTCAGTAGAAATGCAAATAATACAAGTACTTTGGAAGACAATTTGGTAGTTTCTTATAGAACTAAATATACTCTCACTGATCTGCAATACAGAAATTGCCCCTTGCTGTTTACCCAGTGGAGTTGAAAATTTATGTCCACACAAGAACCTATAGCAGTTTTATTCATAATTGCTCAAATTTGAAAGCCATCAAGATTTCCTTCAGTAAGTGAATGGATAAACCGTGGTACATCCAGAGAATAGAATATTATTCAACACTAAAAAGAAATGAGCTACCAGTGTGAAAAGAGAAGGAGGAAGTTTAATTGCATAGTACTAAGTGAAAGAAGCCAGTGTGAAAAGTCTCCCTATTATATGATTCCAACTCTACGACATTCTGGAAAAGACAAAACTATGGTGACAGAAAAAAAGATTGGCAGTTGCCAGGAGTTGTGGGATGAAGAGATAGAGCACAGAACATTTTTAGGGCAGTGAAAATACTCTACATGATACCATAATTATAGATACAGGTCATTATATATATAATACCATGTATATATACATAGATGTACATATATGTACAGAATATACAATGCCAAGAATGTACCCTGAAGTAGACTATGGATTTTGGATGATAAAATATGTTAATACAGGTTGATCAATTGTAATAAATTATGCCAGCCTGGTGAGGGATGTTAATTAAGGGCTTTTAAGCTCTGGAAGGACATGGAAGAATCATAAATACATATTACTATGTGAAAGAAGCCAATCTCGAAAGGGCACATACTGCATGATTCCCACTATATAACATTTCAGCTGTTGTATTTTTAAACTGCAGAATACATTTTTGAAATAATTTCTATATTTTTCTTGTTATTTGCCTATTTATTTATTTATTTATTTATTTATTGACTGTTTTATTGGCTTTTGTTTGCTCTGAGACGTCATTTGTGTCACTTGTCAGAGGCACAACCTTAGGCTTGTGAGTACTCTTGGATGACAGTGGTTTTATTGAAGCTAGTTTCTGCTGTATCCTCCCCTGAACATTTTATTGGGTGTACCTCTGTAGGTTTCCTAGCTAGCAGGGAAGCTCCATTAATTCTCCTTTTGTTCTATTGTTTTGACAGCATTGTGGGGCAGATATTTCTCTACTGTCCGATCCATTGTTTTTGTCACCTCTGCAAGGGTAGCCTTTAAGTCCAGTCTTAGAGGTTTGCCCCCATCCTATGAGGGCCTTCTTCACTGTCTCCTTCCCTGGTTCTCTCTGGTAAACTTCTACTTGGTCTGCATGTAGCTTTTTGTTCTCATGGAGCTACCAGCTTATCACCAAATGTGTATAATGTTTGAGAGTCATTTATGCCTATGCTTGAATTTTCCCACTTTTTTCCAAATAAATTCAGTTCACTTGAGGAGAGCTTTGGGGCCCTCTGTTATGGACTGCCTTTCTTTCTAGGTAAAACCTGTGTTCACCTGTTCTGGAACTGGGACAGGAGCAGTGGCCCAGCTCTCTCAGAGTGACACCCTGGATTTAGAACAGGTTTCTGGGTGAGTTCAGTAGCCCCTAGTTTTCCAAGCTTGTTTTTCTTGACATAGAACCTCTATCCTTTGAACTGAGGCAACTAAAATTGGGGAACCCATTATTCTTGCCCTATCATGCATGGGGTAGATCTCCTACCCTATGAATGGGCTTTAGATAGAAGAAGACATCTCCAGACATTGTAGCCACTCTTCCCTTGAATAGAGCTTCTGCAGCATGGAGCTGGAGGGAAAAAGGATTGTTTTCAGCCTGCCACTTTCGAGGTGATATGGTAGCTCTTGCCTGGGATGTAAGGGAAGAGTCTCTAAGTTCTTTTCTGCACTTGCCTGTGTGCTTCCTATCATGCTGGGCTGGGAGAGAAGAGGGAGGGAGTAGGTCCTGATTCAAATAATACAAGCAAATGTTCCTATTGGCTTTACTCATAGTGTCTAAAAGGTGAAAACACCTCAATTGCCCATGAATTTAAGAGCACATAAGGAAAATTTGGCCATATGTGTACAATGAAAAGCGGAATATGACTAAGCAATAAAAAAATGAATTACTTAAACAGATGATAAAATAATTAAATTTCAAATTCATTTTACTCAGTTAAAGAAGCCTACCAGAAACGAGTGCATACTGTATGCAGACTATATATATAAATATGCCACACAAAAAAAACAAAAAACAAAAACAGATCACTGGTGATGTGGAAATGGAGTTGGACAGAGGCATGGACTAATAGGGAGTATGATAATCTCTTAGAGGTAATGGAAATTTTCTGTATCTTATTGTGGTGATGGTTTTGTTGATGTATAAAACTGTTAAAATTCACAGAATTGTACATTCTGAACAAACATAGTTCATTTCACACAAGTATTCTTCAGTAAAATATTTGAGGAAAAAAATCAGAGGAGCTTTTTTTTTTTTAGATCCACAGACTTCATTTTAGAACAATGACTCAGATCTTTTTTTTGCACTGAAAAACAGGCATCTACTCAGGGCAATAGAAGATATTTATTGTAATAAAAAAATCAATGCAGAAAGTAGGATGAAACCTATTAAAAATATAATTATTATTAGTGTAGCAGCAGTGGAGGGAGGATTCACCACCATTAACACTATCATTTAAATTAAGAAAACTTTACCAGTTATTGATGCTGCAGTCAGCTATAATTATATATTTAACGGGAAGTCAGTAGATGCGTTTGAAGAAATTTCTTATGTGCATTATATTTTAGGTAAGGGTATTATTTAGGTACCAACAATGATGTTTTTAAAAAACCCAGTAATTCCTAAATCAAAATATTAGCTATATAGTATTAAAATGGCTTTTTACATGACTCGCACTACAACTTTGATTATTTGATGACCAGCATTATGACGTATATATCATATTTAGAGAATTACATATGTGTAAATTTATGTGTATGTATGCATTGATGCATATATTTTTATTAATTTATATTAACATGCTAGTTAAAACTATTGTTATTTTTGCTGCTTATCCCTGCTTTCAGAAATACTCCATACAGCATGTGCACCTTCTTGGAATCTAAAAGTAAAATGAGAAGAGCAAGTTCCAAACAAGAATGAGCACAGAATATACCTGAATATAATTCCTGTAGCAATGCCAGACAGTACTGGACATCAGGAAAAGAAGAGAAAAAGTCAGCATTGAAAATTTACTGCGTGTGTCATCTTACGGTGAGGTCTGTTAGCTTCTCCCTCTGCCTGAGGATTCTTTTCTGAGTCATCTGGATGATGCTGAACACACTGGGGAGTGAAATAACCAGTGATCATTCTCACAAAAGTATCCTGGAGAGAGAGGGAGAGAGAGAGAGAGAGAGAGAGAGAGAGAGAGAGAGAGAGAGAAAGAGACAGAGATACACAGAGAGACAGAGACAAAAAGACAGAGAGACAGAGACCATGATTATGTTTGATTATGTATACATATGAATGTGTCTGATGGTGGTTGTGGGGGTGCAGCACATGGTGAATATGGAGGAACGTTGTTCTCCTAACAGCACGATTGTTAGGGCCTTTTTTCTCAGTTTGATAAAGGATTGCTAATATTCAGTGGATGAAGATTCAAAGAATGAGAAGCCTCTTTCTTTGCAGGCTCGTTCCATTATAGGACCCAGAATGTTGGCAAAATGATTCTGCATTTTACTCGTAGGGGAGGGTTAGTAAAATGTGCCTCTCTCATCCTAAACATCTTTCTGCTTCCTGTCAGGAAAAAGGCAAGACGCCATCTTAAATCTTCATCAAGTTTTTCTACCTAGTGAGTCCCCTATTTTCTTCAGTAACCTGTATTAAAAAAAATGTGGGTGGAAGAGGTGACATTTGTTAAAGTATAAGGAAAAATGCTTAGAGAAAGACATGGGTAGAGACATGAACAGATATAGCATATGATGATGAGATACCATTTTGCGTTTAATTGAGACTCTTGTTATTTTGGTTTGTTTTTAATCTTTTCTATTAGTTCTCAGCAAAAAGAAAAATAAAGACTGAAATAACAAAGTTGGGTAAAGCAACCTCTGTCTATGGAAATGAAAACACAGGTACTCTTGCAGACATGGGATGCTTCTCGGCAGAGAGTGAAGTTACTGAGGGACAGAGAATGTTACTGTCTTTCTTCCTCTCTCAGACTTAACATAAATAATAGTAAAGGCATAAAGAAAGAACAAATCTGGTAGCCAATAAATATACAGATTTAACAAATAAGTATGAAATTTATGTCATGTAATCATTCAAGTAACTCTGAGATGTAGATATGTACCCCATTTTACAGGAGGAAATTACAAAGCAGAGATACTATGTTATCTTTCTCAAAGTTATACTATGTATAACTTTCTCTAAGCTACATTGGCAAAAACAGAATTTGAAAACTAAGTTTGACACCTGAGCTTATTTTTTAACTCTTAGGTTCATGATGAACTATATTACCCTTATATTTCCTTCCTCATTTTATGAGGTAGCATTTCTCCAGCAGAGATGCTCAAACATTAGAAGTCGTTGTTCAGTTCTACATCATTCTCATGTTATCAACCAGCAATCAATATTCAGCTTACTTTAGCTGCCATTCTAAAGGTCATCTCTTTCTTCACAGTCCCTAATAAGACTGCTTTTTGTAAAGCCATTGCAACCTCTTACATGGATGACCGCACAGTTTCTATGACTATTGTCTTCTCCTCCTGAATATTTATTTTCCATAAAGCGACCAGTATGGTTTTTGTGAAATGCCAAGTTGAATACAATATTGTCTTTTTGAAAAATCCCCAGAGCTTACCCCTTGTCTACAGAATAAAGGCTGTCTTCCTAGGCTCGACATATAGGTCTGCATGATTGCCATGAATTTCCTTTTAAGTCTCATCCCTCACTCTTTGTCTTGTGCATTAAAATACTAAACTTCATGGAGTTCACCATATAGTTATTTATTTCTCTTTGCACAGAAACCTGCTCAATTCTACTTATTTATTTTGCAAAGCACTTAAGATTTCTCTGACCATCAAGAACATTCACCTCTAAAGGCTGCATTTTTTTTTTGTATATTCTATAAATGCATTTTTCACTGAGTTTCTGTGTGGTGGTTTAGTTATCTATTCAGCTCTTTTCTCCTCATCTGATTGTGAGCTTAAGTACAGATTATTTACACTTACGGATTTTCATATGGCAAAATGCACATCAAAATTCAATAAATATCATTTGATGAATTTTTTCTAAGGCATGTACAACAAAAAATGAATTATCTTTGTTTTTGTTTCATTTTCTTTATGGTTTTCTTGTCAGGGGAGGATTTTCAAGAATAATTTAAGCCACAGAAAACTGTGAAATATGTGTGTCACTCATTGACCTTCTGGACAATTAAAAATGACTCATATGTCACCTTTAGGACTGTGTGCACTGCAGAGTAACTGTTTCTCTCATGCAGCATTCAAAAAGATTTCTGCAATAAATCAGATATTTTGTTCTGTCTTCTTATCATATCAGATTTTGTTACCCTACCAGTTACATACATATTACATAACATAAGTCAAAATAAACAATACACCCCAAACATCATCCTTAGAGTGCCAGCAGCAAACTTGGGATATATTTTCCCTAAAATCAAAATATATGGGAATCATCATCTTTACCCATATGAAGATGAAGTATGGCGAAAGCCATTCCACCCCAAAATCAACAGCCAGGCAAAATGTAGTCCTAATGTATCCTTCAGCTGTAAGTACATGGGTTTCAAATACGCAAAATTTCCAAAATTAAATATTTCTAATATCAATGGGCAAATTCTCTGTGTCAATGCCTCCCCAGATTGTCATAATGCCTCTGCCTTTCAGTTATGTCACTGTTAAGATAGAATTAAATAAAAGTATTTTTTTCCCCAGAATCTTTCTCAAAGCTTCTTTGACATCTTTGTTTCTCAGAGAATAAATCAAAGGATTCAGCATGGGAGTGACTAGGGTGTAACACAAAGAGGCCACTTTACTCAGCTCAGGAAATCTATCAGGGATGAAATACATAAAAATCACGGCACCGTACAACACACTCACGACTCCCAGGTGAGAGCTGCAAGTGGAGAATGCTTTCTTACGTCCCTCAGTGGATCTTATCTTTAGAACTGTGGACACAATATACATATAGGACACAATAATGACAATTATCGTAGGCAAAATAATAATGCTGCATAAGAAAAACGTAACCATGTTATGAAAGTAGAGATCAGAACAAGACAGCCTCTGAAGTGGACGGTCATCACAATAAAAGTGGTCAATGGCTCGGGAAGCACAAAAGGACAAAGTAAATGTTATGCTTGTCTGAAGAACTGAGCTGATGCAGCCGCATAAATAGGAACCAGCCACTAACTGAATGCAGAGACGTGCTGACATCTGGACAGAGTAGAGGAGTGGGTTGCAAATGGCAACGAAGCGGTCATAGGCCATGGCTGCCAGGAGAAATCCCTCCGCCACGATGAAGAGGGCAAAGAGAAAGAGCTGGGTCACACAGCCTGCAAAGGAGATGGACTTGCTCTCAGACCAGAAGTTGATCATGGCCTTGGGTGCAATAACAGACGAATAGAAGAGATCAGTGAAGGACAGGTTGCCTAGGAAGAAATACATTGGTGTGTTCAGCCGGGGATCAGTCATAATAATGGTCATCATCCCAACATTCCCTAGGAGGATCATGGCATACACAAGCAGAAAGATCAGGAAGAGGAGAATGTGGAGCTCAGGGCGGACCCTGAAGCCTACAAGGATGAAGTCAGTTACTTCCGAGTGATTGTCTGTTCCCCTGTCACCCATGGCAGAAACCTGCTGAGAGGCACAAGGCAAAATAAACAAATGAAATCTAGGTTTTGTTTCTAGTGGCATAAATAATTTCTTAAATGTAGAATAAATTATTTACATCGTAATTAACTATTGCACATAAAACAATTTTAATGTCATGAAGAATCAAGAATTTGCATTACATAATACTAGGCTTATGAGACTAATTAAGCAGTGAAAAAATTTTCTGGGTCACTGTACTTAAATCACAAATTTGCTGTGAGTTCAGCCAATAAGTAGCATACAATATTGTCTAATTTCAATCAAATTTGAAATTTCTATGCTTAACATTTTTATAGTAAAATAATTTTCACAATGTAAAATAGGAGTGTTACTAGGATCTAAAGTAGAGATATTACATGTAATCGCTATGACAATGTTTATAGCCTGTGATAGCCAAGTCAGTGGTTGAATCATTACATGACAGTAATAAATATATTTTAAAATATTGTTACCTTATTTACCTCAATTTCTTTCCTTTTCATTATTACTGTATCCATCTTTGAAAAAAAAATAAAAATAGATAAGTTATTTGTGTGTTAAAATTAATAAAATTTAAAAACCACTAATCCTAGATCAAATAAAATGCTCTAAAGGTCATTTTAAATAAATGGGCATTTCCTCAGATCAAGTCCATTCCCCCAAATAAAGGAATTTTTATTGCTTCATTACAAATATTTTACTTCCACTAGTAGTTGTTTAATTAAAATATGCCATAATCAGCTCCTTTTCTGAAGCGGGGAGAAGTTAATGAACATTCTAATACTTACAACACAATGATGCCTTTCTACCACAACTTCATCAATTCATGGGATCTGGCTCTTTGGGCAGGGCAAGTATATTTAAGGAATATATATAAAGGAGGGTTCCTTTCTTAAATCCTAGTAGGCTTTATACATCTTAAAATAAGATGAGTATTAAAGGACCATAGGAATTTTGTGTCATCTATAGTCTATCATCATTTGCTCCAGTATCAACAGTGGTTGTTTATGATGGTCTTACTTATTTTAGTCCTATGCAATCTTTCCTCAGGATATTTCAACATTAAGGTTTTGCTCATCCTCTGTGATGGATTCCATTGGGAGAGGAGTAATCATAAAGTCAATTATAGAGACATAAGTACAGGCTCCAGGGCCGTTGTCCATTAGGACTGCAGTAACCTCAGACACAAACAAATAATCTAATAATAGTCCAAATACAAGGAACTTTTCCTTTTGGTTGTATGTATGCTTTGGGAAATTTCTTTGGACTTAGTTTTCTTCATTGACAAAGAAAAACTTTCTGGTAATTATCATAGCATACATATTGGTATGTACAGAGAAACAGATTTAAAAGGTAGTACTATATGAGAAAAGTGTTAGATAAGTGAATATTTTTAATTACGTAGTAAATTACATTCACTATGCTTTAAAAAAAGATAAAAATTCACTCCAAGATATGGTTTGTCTATATTTCTTGATGTAGACATATTTCTTTTCTTTTTTTAAAATATGAAATTTATTGTCAAATTGGTTTCCATACAACACCCAGTGCTCATCCCAACAGGTGCCCTCCTCAATGCCCATCACCCACTTTCCCCACCCTCCCACCCCCCGTCAACCCTCAGTTTATTCTCAGTTTTTAAGAGTCTCTTATGGTTTGTCTCCTTCCCTGTCTGTAACTTTTTCCCCCCCTTCCCCATGGTCTGATGTAGACATATTTCATGATATGACAAGTACCCTGTAAATCACAAACTCAGAGTCAGATAATATTTTTCTAATGCTATGCTTTCTTATATTCAAATACTAAACAATTAGAGAAGAAATAAAAGCACTCAATAAAATGATTTTAAATTTCCTTACTAAAGATTTTAAAATATCTTAACTATTTTATCACTAAAGGACTGCATTAAAACCATAGACATAGGGGCGCCTGGGTGGCTCAGTTAGTTAAGCATCCGACTTTGGCTCAGGTCATGATCTCGCGGCTTGTGGGTTTTGAGCCCCATGTCGGGCTCTGTGCTAATAGCTCAGAGCCTGGAGCCCGCTTCAGATTCTATATCTCCCTCTCTCTCTGCCCCTTTCTTGCTTGCACTTCTGTCTTTCTCTCTCTCTCTCTCAAAAATACATAAACATAAAAAAAATTAAAAAAACAATAACCATAGGCATAATACTCTATTTAATGAGCTTAGTATTTTGAGCTTTATATATTTTCATCCTAAATATTTCCATAAGTTAATTGTAATAATACTTTTTAAATCCCCTTTTAATTAAAAATTATTTCTAGAGTTTATTTAGAATTTTCCTCTGTATGGAATACAAAATGATATAGGGTAAGAGTTTCTCATTATAATACAGTATTAGTAAAAGTTTGGTCAGTGTAGGAAGAAAAAGCAGATTAGGTATTTCATGTTTTTATTTTTTTAATATATATTTATTATAAGAGAAGGAGAGAGATAGAGGGGCAAGCAAAGGAGGGGCAGAGAGAGAGGGAGAAAGAGAAAATCCCAACCAGGCTCCACATTGTCGGCAGTATCTGATGTGGGTGGGGTTCAATCTCATGAACCATGACATCATTACCTGAGCTGAAACCAAGAATCAGTTTCTTAATAGACGGAGCCACCTAAGTGCCCCAGAAGTACATTACGTATGTTAAACAGGAAAATATTAATTAAGGTGAATTGAGGCCTATCAAATTTGGAAAGGCTGGAAGAATTTCTGGATGACACTCTTATAATGATTCTGAGACAAATTTAGGATACACTCACAAAGAGATACTACCATTGGGGATACAATTCAAAAGTACAGCACCTGACCTATGGTCCAAGGGATCAGATACACAGAAGCAAAAAAAGTCACTACTTCCTCATCCATCAAAATCACTTTTCTAGGAAGTTGGGGATTCAACAGCACTGCAGAAATAAGCCCACATGTTTCTACAACTTCCTTTTTCTACTGGTAGAAAGAATGGACAGAAAGTTGATCCCCAAGTCATTGTGCCCTTCTAAATTCTGAGCTTGTATAGATCTAATTGGTAGAGCAAAATCTGTGTCAAGAACCTGTGTGGCAGGAGACATTTGAACTTTCCAACATCTCTATCTAGAAAGCACATGAGATAGAGTTTGAATATCTAACCTGTAAAATGTACCATAATCTAATATGCTTTTTAATCCTTAAACTTTCCACAATAGCATTAATGGTAACAACATGCTATTTCTGACAAATACGTAGAGGGCCACTAACTGTCACAATAGTCGAGACATCAATAAACCCTTAACAAATTCATTGATTAAAATCATTCAAAATATGTTCTTGAGCATATTCAACTTAATATAGAAATCAAATAGATTTTTAGGAAGTGTTTATTTTTAGTGTTCATGCCCATAGAATTTTCTGGTTATCTATCATTATTGATTTCATAAGTGATAGATAACTAGAAATCTTTATGGGCATGGACATTAGAAATAAACACTTCCTAAAAACATACTGATAAAAAAGAAATCAAATAAAATTTTGATTTCAATTGAACTAAATTATAATGAATCATGATATATTTAAGTTTGGTAAGAAAAAGTAGTACTTAGAGGGATATACAAAACCTTACAGATAAATATGAAGAAGATAGGCAGAAACATTTAGATTTTAATAATAATCTTCTTAATAATGTGAAATAGAAAACAGCAAATCAAAACAAAATATGAGGCGCCTGAGTGCTCAGGGGGCACCTGCATGGCTCAATCGGTTAAGCATCCGATTTCGGCTCAGGTCATGATCTCGTGGTTCATGAGTTTGAACCCCAGGTCTGGCTCTGTGCTAACAGCTCAGAGCCTGGAGCCTGCTTCAGATTCTGTGTCTTCCTCTCTCTCTGTCCCTCCCTGACTCACACTCTTTTTCTCTATCTCAAAGATAAACAGTAAAAAAAAAAAAAAAAAAAAAAAAAAAAAAAAGCACAAAACAACAAAAATAGAAAAGAAATAATGTAGATAAAAATTACTTAATTAGAAAAAAATATGTATAATATAGGATAGCCACATAGTCTGACATTGATTCTTTGAAAAATTAGTAATGTGTATAAAATCCTAGCCAATTTAATGAAGGAAAAACAGCAACATTAAATCACAAGAGTCAGGAATTAAAAGGTGATGGCACTACAGATTCTGCTGATATTGCTAAAAAAATATTTTTACCAAAAATTGATGATTTTTTAAATAAAAATATTTTAAGTAGGAAAAAATTATGCGTAAAAGACAAGTATGAATTTTTAATCATATTTTCTAAAGAAATTGAATTTCGTTAATGATATTTCCATGAAGAATAGTTCTTGCCTAAATGACTTCACCAGTGTTTACTTCTGAACATTTGAGAAAGAAATAAGATCATTTATACATAAACTCTGTCAGGAATAGTCATAAAGGAAATACTCTCTAACTATAGTTTTGAGTCTCTCATAAGTGTCATAAGGACATTAAACTTTATAGGTAAATCTTACTCATAAACTTAATGTCAAAAGTCTAAACAGACAATAAATAAAATACTTCAGTAAAAAAAAGAATAATGCAATCTCACTGAAGTGTTTGTACTAGAAATGTTAAAGTCATTGAATATTTTTAAAAAATAGATTTAAGATTTTCCACATCTAGTTATTAATGCATAGCTTTTATAGATTTGCTTTCCATCACAAAAAAATTAAACTCTGGAGAAAATATATGAACCAAATATTTTTAGAGATTGCATAATAAGTGGTAAATGACTAAATACTGAGAAAAAGGAAACATACCAGGAGAAAAAGATTTTAAACTTAAATACACAGCAATAGAAACAAACCAAACCTAAGATTGAGTTAAAAAGGAAAAAATAGAAAAGAACAGATGTTCAATGACAACTGAGAAAATATTAACCATGTAATTTGGAAAAAGAGAGGCCAGAAAAATAACAGAAACTATGGTGGGCAAAAATTTTTTCTAAGTTGATGACAAATCTAAACACACAGATGCAAGGAAATGGGCAAGATCCCAAGCAGGATGAACAGAGAGAAAACCAAATAAAACACATCAGAATAAAAATCTGAAGGTGAGTGAAAAAAAGACACTGTCAAGAGGGGAAAAGAGAGACATTACACACAAGCAAATGAAAGTTAAATCATACACCTTGGTCAGAAACAATTCGAACCAGAGACAATGGAACAACATCTTTAAAGCACTTAAAGATAGGAGGAGGGGAGACCAAACCAACAAGCATGTGCAGGACAAATGGGCTTCAGAACTGAAGGCAAAAAAAGGAACTTTCTGACTAAAGGAAAACTAAGAGAATGTGTCATGCCAAATTTGCGGCACAAGAAATAGCAAAGAAAGTTGTCCTCGCTAAAGGAAACATTGTCAGGATAAAGTGGGAAGGATCTCTAGGATCCTGAAGACGCTGCTTTCACATTGACAGCAGAACTAAGGATGTGTGTGGGGGGCGGGGGGGGGAGTTTCCTTGTCTTTCAGTGTGCTCCTTAGGTTTTTTTCTTGTTGGTTCTGGCACAGGTGGGCACACCCCACCCTGGTGCTCACTCTTGAAGCAATTCCCAGGCTTCTGGGATCTTTTAAACCACCTCTTCTGTTGTCTTGAAATCATAGATGGAGGTATGACTGCCTCCTCTTGCCCATCTCTGTGTTACTTCTAAATATGCACCCCCGCGTTTCCCCAAACTCTTTAACTGACTGTTTATTCTCTGCGTAAATTTTTCTTCTAATACCAGCATGCTGTATTAACAGTAGAGTTAAGAAATGAGTTTCTAAAAGTAAGGGTTGTTTATCTACTCAAATGAAAACTAGTGAATATCCTTCTATATATCATGAAATTAAAAAAAGAATCAGGGGCGCCTGGGTGACTCAGTCTATTAAGATTGTACTTCCGTTCAGGACATGATCTCATGGCTCTGTGCCGACAGCTGGGAGCCTGGAGCCTGCTTCAGGTTCTGTCTCCTCTCTCTGCCCCTCCCCAACTTGTGCTCTGTCTCTTTCTCTCTCTCTCTCAAACATAAATAAACATTAAAAAATTTTTTTAAGAAAAAAGAATCAAGTACTTCTCATCCAAATGTGTTTGTTATTGTTATTGTTTTTATTAATTTTGTTCAGTAAGTAGAAGGTACTTCTCATCTCCTCAAGACAGCCCTTCTAACTTTCCAAAGTTCTGTTGAGTTTAATACTTTCTTTCCTCATTTTTCTTTTGCATTCTGATACAAAATACATTACTGGTGAGAGAGAGACTGTTGTCCCTGGTTAATATCTTGCAGAGGGAATGCTCACCACTTTGGTTTCCATCCTCATGAGAGAACTTCTCTTAGGAGCCACCCCAGGTCTGATTGATTTAATCAATGAAAGAGCACATTAAAAAAAGAGAGAGAGAGAGAGAGAGAGAGAGAGAGAGAGAAACTACAATTGTTGCTGGTACTTGTTCATCTTAGTGATTGGACTCTGATCTGAACAGTGAGGAAATACAATCCATTTTGCAGGAAGACTTCCTGTTAAACTAAAGTGTGCTTCTTTTCATACTTTTGTTTCTTCATGATTTCACATAGAGTAGAAGGTTTACAAGGTAAGAAATGTGTTCATTCTTAAGAATATCGTTTATATTTAATTTGTTTATTCTCAACACTTCTTTTTTAGATAATTTTAGTTATATCTTTCTTTTTTTCCCAATTTTTCTGTTGAAGTCAGAAACTTCTTTATGTAAAACATAAATTTAAGGAAACCGTGCATTTTTGTAGTTGATAGGCCCTACCAGAGTATATTTTGGTGATTCTCCTGCCTGCTAAAATAAATCAGTCAATATTTCTGTTAACCTTTAATTTTTTTAAGAAAGTAAGTTTCATACATACTGGACCAAATTGACTCTAATATACTTCCATAGTCCCAACTGTCTTAAAAGAATGTCAAAATTAGTGAAACCATACCAGTGACAACAATAAAAATTACAAGAGACATTATAAGGCATTTTATAATTTATATAATTTTATTTATGTATTATAATTCTATAATTTACATAATTATGTAAATACACAGAATTATAATTTTTATACTTATAAAATTATAAAAGACATTTTCATAGTATGTGAATCTTTGAATTTCTTGTTTGCCAGTTTTCTTTTACATGTTTTGATTATTGAATAGTAAACCCCTTTGCTGCTCAATCTCATGACTCTAAAGAAGCCTTTTAAATGTGTTTTTGTCTTAATTTCCCCATACATAAAATAAAATAAAAATTACTTCCTCCCTCTACCACAATATTTTAAGAATGCTTTATAGCCATAATAGTATATGCTGAAATCAATATAATGTAAGCTTGTTTAAATATATATTTCTTCCTTTTTTTCCATTTATACCTATCTTTAAATTGTCCTGTGTGTGTTCTATCTTCCCCATTCACAGATCTTTGTATTTTTTGTTAGATTTGTCTGTTTCTGAGAGGATAGAAAAATTGCTACCCAAGATCTTAGAATTCCTCACTTGCATTCCACTCTGTAAATTCCAAAGGGAATCAGAGAGGGAAAGAAGGAAGGAAAGAAGAAGAGAAAAAAATAAAAATCTGATTACATTGTGTTCAGAAAATACATGCAAGAATCACTTCTGTTTTTAGCAGATGAACTGTGCCACATTAAAGTGCATGTCACTATAGGGACAAAAATAATGGAAGAAATAAGAAGATGAAGTTAATGGGTAAAAGGATGATGCCTTTGTCAGAATTTGAAGGTTTTCTCTCCATATAAGAAAGATGGATAGATACAGTATTAGTATATCATTTTTCTATAATAGATAAGGAAACTAAATTATTTCTTTAAGATAAAATGAGACCATCAATTGAATGGATTTTCATTACAAATGAAAATTTAAGTGCATTGTAATGTCTGTGACAAATATTGTCCACTAGAAGAGCCAACTTTCAATGGCAGTAACTGATAATAAATCAAGAAGGGAAAACAAAGAGCAAGCTCTTGTTTCCAGACAGTTTCCTGGAATCTCCATTTCCCCAAAGCACACCTTGAGGGCACATCCTCATTATTTGCAAAATAAGTATATCTAAAGAGGCTGACCAATGAGATTGGATTCTTCATTAGGAAGACTTTTTAAAAACAGTAATCTGTCCTTTATTGGTGTTGTGTGATTTCTTGGATGATGAAAATTTTCCAAGCTGGATTTTAGTTATTTTTCCTAAAACAAGTATTCTGATGACTCATTTCTTTCATTTTTACCATCTCTCCAATTCCACCTACATCTCAGCCATGAAGAGCGAGCCTAACAGGAATTACTCAGAAGTGACTGAGTTTGTTCTACTAGGATTCATAACCCCTCCAAAAGTACAGATCCTCTTATTCCTAGTGTTCTTGCTGATCTACATGGTCACTGTGGTGGGAAATATTAGCATGATAATTGTCATTAAGGTGGACTCCAGACTTCATATGCCTATGTATTTCTTCCTTAGAAACTTGTCTTATTTAGATCTCTGCTACTCCACAGTCATTGCTCCCAAAACCTTAGCCAACTTCCTATCTAAGGGAAAGAAGATTTCTTACAATGGCTGCGCAGCCCAATTTTTCTTCTTTGCCCTGTTTGTCACAACTGAAGGCTTTCTTCTGGCTGTCATGGCATTTGATCGATTCTCGGCCATTTGCTCCCCTCTCCTTTACCCCGTGCACATGTCCCAGAAAGTCTGTGCTCAGTTGGTGACTGGATCCTACATCTGTGGAGGCATCAACTCCATGGTTCAAACAGGTTTCACCTTCAGTTTGCGTTTCTGTGGAGAAAACAGACTAGACCACTTTTTCTGTGACGTCCCAGCCCTGATCAAGATCTCCTGTGCGGACACATCTGTGAATGAGATTGTGCTGTACATTCTCTCTGCTCTCATCATCATCACCACCACAACTGTCATTGTGGTTTCCTATGCTTACATCCTGTCCACCGTCCTGAAGATCCCCTCGACCCATGGCAGGGGTAAGACCTTCTCCACCTGTGGCTCCCATATAGCAGTGGTGAGTTTATTCTATGGGGCTGTATTCTTCGTGTATGCCCAGCCTGGGGCTATCTCCTCTCCAGAGTCAAACAAGATTGTAGCTGTGCTGTACACACTGGTAATACCGATGCTAAACCCTCTAATATACAGTCTGAGAAACAGAGATGTGCAAGAGGCTATGAAAAGAATACTACTACACAGGAAATGATTCCTCCCCTGATAATTGTAAAACCGTCATTCAGTGGACACATTTTGTTTCCTAAGGGTCTCAGTTATCCTTGTTCTTGTAAAATTAGTATTATCAAAGATATTTTTATATACAGCAACAAATGTTTTTCTAAGTGTTACAAAATGGTATTTCTATGCTTAGAATATATGAAAGAATTATCTGTTTTCAATTTCTGATGTGATAATGTTTTCATTTCAATTTTGCTTTAAGAAATAAATGGTAAGAGGGGCGCCTGGGTGGCTCAGTCGGTTAAGCGTCCGACTTCAGCTCGGGTCACGATCTCGTGGTCCCTGAGTTCGAACCCCGCGTCGGGCTCTGGGCTGATGGCTCAGAGCCTTGGAGCCTGCTTCCGATTCTGTGTCTCCCTCTCTCTCTGCCCCTTCCCTGTTCATGCTCTGTCTGTCTCTGTCTCAAAAATAAATAAACGTTAAAAAAAACAATTAAAAAAAAAGTAAATGGTAAGAGCTGCTAGTATATAATAATTAAAATATTACATCTGTGTGAATGATTCTTTAACTTTTCTGCTTTACAAAACAAGTAAACTGATATTTTTTTAAAGCATTTTATTTAGAGAGAGAGAGAGAGAGAGTGCATGCGCATGAGCGGGGGAGGGGTGGAGAAAGGGGGAGAGAGAGAATTCCAGGCAGGCTCCACACTGTCAGTGCAGAGCCCCACGTGGCACTTGAACTCACCATCTATGAAGTGATAACCTGAGCTGAAATCAAGAGTTGGATGTTTAACTGACTGAGCCACCCAGGCAACCCCTGGTATTTGTTTGGAAAAGAGAACAGCCACACTGTATAGGTGGCAAAACAGAGCAGTAATGGTTACATAGAACACTTTTAAGTAAAGGCCCCCTTTTTCCCAGAGATCCAGGTTTATATTCTGAAAAGTACCATCCTTAGCATTACTACTGCTATAAAAACAGGAGGCACAATATCTTATTTGATTTGAGAAGCAATTATTCACATGGAAATATGTGTCAATGATGCTCTATTAAGTTTTTATTTCTTCATTTTCTTCTTAGTATAAAATGATATGTTTTATAATAAAAGCTGATGCATAAAAAGCAAATACCATTTTTATCAACATTTTCAAATGAGGAAATTGAGGCAGTTGGGAACTAAGGAACTTGGTGTAGCCAAAATGCAACACTAATATGGCACCAGAATTTTTATTATTCTAATATATGCTGTAAAGCATGTGGAATATTCTAAAAATATAATCTCCCAATCTGGAAACAACCATTTTTGAAGGACATATAGTTATGTGGCCAGTCTTTAAACTGTAACATATCTGACCCATTATCCTGTAATTAATTGTGCAAATGTAATTCTGTATTTATTTTCTTATGAAATTTTAATCAATTTTGCATGTAAAGCAGTATGACATTTGAATACCATTTTATTTATCAGTCTTTTTACTTTTAATTTATTGCCTATACTTACCCATTCAAAATCAGATAAATATTTTCGAATATTAACGTTTTTCTATAAGATATTTGACTTTTAGTTATTATAAAAGTGATTTTTCTATTTGGTGTGGATTGAGGTACTTGCTCAAGTTTTTTCTTTCTATCACCTAGAAATACTTAAAAAATTGTTTTTAATGTTTGTTTATTTTTGAGAGAGAGAAAGACACAGTGTGAGTGGGGAAGGGGCAGAGAGAGAGGGAGACACAGAATCCAGAGCAGGTTTCAGGCTCTGAGCTGTCCAGCACAGAGCCCGACACAGGGCTCGAACTCACAAACCGTGAGATCATGACCTGAGCCAAAGTCGGACACTTAACTGAGTGAGCCACCCAGGCACCCCTCCATTGACTAGGAATATTTTTAATACCTAAAAAAATGTGGAGAGGAAATAAAAGTTTTGCCCTGGTTTGTCATAACGTACAACACTTTATATACTGCTGAACATAATTTTCGAAAGCTTTACAATGCTGCGTTAACCTGATCAGAAGAGTTCCAAGATATTCTTTGCTAACGTTAAGTGGCTAATTATTGTGAAGTGAATTATATGATCCAGGTATGCATATATAGAACCGCTCAGGACTCCTTGGAGGGTTTGGCTCCAGAAGCAAACCATGGACGCAGTTGCAGTTGCTGCCATCTGGTGGCTGTCGTCCACTCCTACTAAGTCTGAAGAGAAGAGTCTGGATGCTGTGATAGAATGGAACTTCCAGAACAGTGGTTAAAAATTCAAAGTACTTCCTAAATTACTTGGCTTCCACCCCCATCATATTGTCCTGAGCAAGGGAGACTGGTTGACTATAAGCAGACATGTGGAAAGTTACCCTATTCCTCCCTGTCTCCTGAGGGAAAGTTGTCTGGAGTTGCCAGCCCTACTTTCCCACCCCTCCTTTTGTGCTTTTCCTTCACCAAAAATGAATCATGTAAGATCTTGCCCTTGTTTCAGAAAAGGGATGCGTAGAAAAGGGAAACTATTTGTCAATTATATTATTTCTGAATTTGTCTTATCTTGAGATATATATATATATATATATATATATATTTTAATTTTTTTTTACCGTTTATTTATTTTTGGGACAGAGAGAGACAGAGCATGAACAGGGGAGGGGCAGAGAGAGAGGGAGACACAGAATCGGAAACAGGCTCCAGGCTCTGAGCCATCAGCCCAGAGCCCGACGCGGGGCTCAAACTCACGAACCGCGAGATCATGACCTGAGCCGAAGTCGGACACTCAACCGACTGAGCCACCCAGGCGCCCCCCTTGAGATATATTTTGATAGGATTTTACTGAATGTTATTAGAATTGTATATGTTTATCACTGAGACAGAGCATTATTTGTTTTTCTCATACTAATTAGGGCACATTTTGGACTCAAGCTTGTCTGAACATCATTCAAAGATGGAGACTTTTTCCTCCTTGTTTATTCTGAAGAAGAGGTTGTGTAACAATGAAATTATTTCCTCTTTGAAAGTTTGTGAGAACTGATGGGAGATGCCATCTGGACAAGGAGTTTCTATTATGGAAAGAGTTTGACTGATGATTGACTTGATTTAGTGGTTACCAAAAGTGATGATAATAAAGACATTTAACAACTTGTTAAGTAATGTTTATATATCAATGTTTAATATATCAATCAATACAAAGTAGCCCCTTTAGTCTTCTTATTAAACTGCTGAACTAGTGGTAAAGTTTTCAACACAAATCATCCTAAAGTTTCCATGCCATTTCTTTTCCTTCCTCCGTCCCTCCCTCTATTCCTCTTCCTTCCTCCCTTTCTTCCTTCCTTCCCTCTTTTTCTTCCTTCCTTCCTTCCCTCTCTCTTTATTTTTCTTTCTTTCATTCCTTTTCCAAATTGTTGGGAGAAATCTTTGGTTTGATGTGTTATTTATTGCTAAATGCAATTTGATGCGAGGGGACTACACTAAACAAGCCATTACAATAGTTGTCCCATTAAATCAAAGTCATTAGATGATGTGGTGTTTGAAAAAGCAAAATTTCATTTCAACAAAATTGTTTATAATGCTGAATCTTCTGAGGCTTCTGCTAAACTAATACCAATTACATTTAAAATTTCCTAGCTCCTTCTCTTGCTCCTGATGTAAGAAGTCAGTCATTCTTTCATCATTATGGGGGATAATACCTATGGGTTTTGGATAGTTAATCTTTATTAAGCTGAGGGAAATTGCTGAGTTGTATCGGCTATGAATGAATGTCTGGTTTTGTCAAATGCTTTTCCACATCTATTGAGATGATTTTAAATACACACACACATATACATATATATGATTATGTACACAGGTGATTCTTGAACAACACTTTTGAATTGTGTGGGTCTACTTATATGCACATTTTTTACAACACAGTACTGTAAATGTATTTTCTCTTCCTTATAATTTTCTTACTAACATTATCTTTTCTGTATCTTCTTTATTGCAAGAATACAGTATATAATACATATAGCATAAAAATAGCAAAAAAATATGTGTTAATCAATGTGCTTATGTTATCAGTAAGGGTTGTGGTCAATAGTAGACTGTTAGTAAGGTTTTGGGGGAATCAAATGTTATATGTGGATTTTCAACTATGTGTGTGAGTCATTCTACACCCCTGGCCCCCATGTTGTCCAAGGGTCAACCACATATACACATGCACATACACAGACACACATACACACATACACACATATGCATATATGTGATATGTATTTTTATATATCACATGTTTATATATAATATATAAACTATATATATATATGAATTCATATAGCAAATATTTTCTCATATATAACACACATTTAGTTTATTAAATATAATTGAAATCTATTTGTTTATAGTATAGTAAATTAAATATAGTAAATTAAATTAATTTATTTTTGAATATTAAACCAGCTTTATATCCTAAGATAACCCCTACCTGGTCATAGTGTATGATAGTTTTGATCTTTTTCTAGATTGAATTTACTAAAATTTTGTTTAGAAATTTTGCATCTATGTTCACAACAGATATTGGCTAGTAGTTATCTTCTTCTTTTTCTATCTAGTTTACCATTAACAGTACACTAGCTTCATAGAATCAATTAGGAAGTAGTTTCTTGTTTTAAATTCTTTGGGAAAGTTCATGCAGAATTGTTACTAAGGTTTTGCTCAAATGTTTGGTAGAATTCACTAGTGAGCCAAACTGGAGTGTTTCTTTGTGGGATCCTTTTTAACTACAATTTCATTTTTTTGAAGTGTTCTCAGTGAAATAAACTGGGGTACTCATTGGGCTTACCACATTTCTTTCCCATTTTTTAGGAATCACTGTGCTTCATTGTCTACAATCCAATGTCTTCAATGTATATGTGTATATATTCGTATGTATATGTGTGTCTGTAAGTGTGTTTGTGCCATAGATAGATAATAGATGATAGATGATGATGATGATAGATAGGTAGATAGAGGTGCTGAGAGCCAGAGAGAGAGAGAGAGAGAGAGAGAGAGAGATGTTCCCTTTTTGTTGATTTAGGCTCCTATGACTTCTTCTTGAACAGAATCAGAAGTCTACTCATATCTTTTCTATTTCCCAAGTGAAATTAAACTTCGTTTTCAATCTGCTTGAGTAGTAGGGAAACATTTATTTTAGTTAGTTTTTTTTTTAATTATCTGTTTAACTAGGGGTTTTCATAGGTAGGGTCAATGTGCCCACTGCTTCTCATTGAACATTGAAGACTCACTGAAGGCAATTAAGTCCGAATTTTCAGTGGATAAAACTGTTCTATTGTTGATGAAGTTGCCTGCACAGGCTGCCTGAGGTTCAGCGAAGAAAGTTATCTATATCTGTTCTTTTTTTTGAAGGATGGTCTCACTCTTTGAAGGCCAAATTCTTTTGGGGATGACACTTTGATTCTTAAGACCACTTCTCTTAGTTCTCAGCATTTTGTATTCCATTCCAGAGAATTACCTTCGATTCTATGGCACAAATGATTTGGGTGTCCATCATTTGTAGACCAGGAATGATTGTTTGTTTCCTATCCAGGAATCTCTGCAGCAGGAGTTAGTCATGTGCCTTTTCTTATTTTTGAAAATGTAAATCACCACATTTGAGTTCATAGGTCTTCGGTCTTTTTACCCCATTGGTGTTATCAATCCTCTTTTCTGGACAGTAAAACTACACTTATTCTACTCTGCCACTCTTGCATTTTGGGAAGACAGACATCTTCGTGCCTCAGTAGCAATTCACTTTCTTCAAATCAAATGAGGGTCTTTTAAAATTTGTTTTGCTGCAAAGGATTACTACCTTCCCCCTTCATGGGCAGGATCTTTTATCTTTTTTTTTTTCTTCTTGTTAGTGCGTTATTGAGTATTCTTAGTGTAATATCATTGCTGCTGTTACTATGTAGCTTAATATTTCGTAGTTTATGTGAGATATAATAAGAATGATACCTTGCACATATCTATCTATCTATCTATCTATCTATCATCTATCTATCTATCTATCATGCTATGTTTTACATATATTAATAAATGTAATCCACACAGCAACTCTATGAGAAGTTACATTTGTTATCTCCAGTTTCCAAACAAACAACATATGTGATTGGAAAATGAAAAAAAAAAAGTGAGGGGATGCCTGGTTGGCTCAGTTGCTTCAGTGCCTGACTCTTGATTTCTGCTCAGGTCATGATCTCACGATTCCTGAGATCGAGCCCCACGTCACCTGCCCCCGCCCTCCCGTCCCCCATGCTGTCATAGAGGAGCCTGCTTGGGATTCTCTTTCCACCCTTCCCCCACTTATGCACTCTCTCTCTCTCTCTCTCTCAAAACAAATAAATACACTTTAAAAAAAAAAGTGGAGGGGCGCCTGGATAGCTCAGTCAGTTAAGCTTCCAACTTCAGCTCAGGTCATGATCTCACAGTTGGTGGGCTCCAGCTATGAGCCCAGCTGTGCTGACAGTGCGGAGCCTGGAGCCTGCTTTGGATTCTGTGTCTCCCTCTCTCTCTGCCCCTCCCCTGCTCATTCTCTCTCTCTCTCTCTCTCTCTCTCTCTCTCTCTCTCTCTCAAAAATAAGTAAACATTAAAAATTTTTTTTAAAAAGTGGAGATAGTGAAAAGTATGCTAAAACAAGAAATTTAAGGGGCTCCGGGGTGGATCAGTTTGTTAAGCCTCTGACTCTTGATTTCACCTTAGGTCAGGATCTGACAGTTTCGTGAGTTCAATCCCTCTGTACACTGACCATGCACACTGACCATGCAGAACCTGCTTGGGATTCTCCCTCTCTCCCTCTCTCTGCCCCTCCCTTGCTTGCATTCTCTCTGTCTCTCTCAAAATAAATAAATAAATATTTTTAAAAAATAAGAAATTTAAATATGTTTGATACCCAGTGTTGGGGAGGGATTATGAGTGCTGGTAGAGTTGAGTATATAAACACTCAAAGATAAATAGATTTAAGTAAAAAGTCAAAATGAAAACAGTTTGAGACAATGAAGATATATAATACAAGAATACTCAAGTAACTGTACATCAGGATAGTAGGAGTGTTACAGAATTTTAAAGTAGTTGGTAGCTATTATAAGGTATTTTGTAAAACATGATTTTATATACACAAGTTTACAAAAAAGAAATAACAAAATAAATTTAATATTAATTATATACCATGTATTGTGATGATATTAATTGACTGAATGACGCACATTAAAAAATAATTTGCAGGGGTGCCTGGGTGGTTCAGCAGGCTAAGCATCTGACTCTTGATTTCTGTTTAGGTCATGATCTCATGGTGATGAGATCAAGCCCTGTGTTGGCTTCACACTGAGCATGGAGTCTGCTTAACATTCTCTCTCCCTCTCTCTCTCTTGCCCCGTCCCCTGCTTGCACTCTCTCTCTCTCTCTCTCTCAAAACAAATAAATAAAATCTTTAAAAAATAATTTGCAAATCTGAAGGGTAAAAAAATCACTGATATTCCTTGCTTTCATTGTCCATTATTCTTGACTTGTAGGTGTATCACTTATAACTTAATACTAATAATTTTCAGTTAGCTGTTTTTAGAATTTGATATAAATCAGAAAACCTACTTGCCATTTTATTTATTTATTTATTTATTTAGTTAGTTAGTTAGTTAGTTTATTTACTTTATTTTTCAGAGAGAGAATGGGGGAGAGGCAGAGAGAGAATCCTAAGGAGACTCTGTGCTGTCTGTGCAGAGCCTGACATGGGGCTTGATCTCACAAACTGTGAGATCATGACCTGAGCTGAAATCAAGAGTTGGACGCTCAACCAACTGAGCCACCCAGGCTCTCTCTCTAACCTGTCATTTAAATGAAAAAAAAATTGGGGGGATGCGTGGGCGGCTCAGTTGGTTAAGCATCCAGCTTCCACTCAGATCATGGTCTTGCAGTTTGTGGGTTTCAGCCTTGCTCTGGGCTCTGTGCTGACAGCTCAGAGCCTGGAGCCTGCTTTGGATACTGTGTCTCCATCTTTCTCTCTGCCCCTCCCCCACTGGCGCTCTGTCCCTGTCTCTCAAAAATAAATAAACACTAAAAAAATGTTTTTAAATAAATGAGCAAAATTTTATTTATTATTGGGCTTTCATAAAGTCTCAGAAGTGTCTTCAAATATTCCATGCCAAGACATTTTTACTGTACATAAAATATACTCTCTACTTTTATAGCATTCTTTAAAATGTCTTTTAGAGCCCAAGATAAAAGTAGACGTATAGAGTGGAAATGTAAGTAAAGTAACAGTATGCCTTGGATGTGGGTGAACCTGGTATATCTAAGCAGGATAGATCTAGTTTAAATATCTATTGCATCTGGGGCACCTGGGTGGCTCAGTCAGTTGAGCAACCAGTTCTCAGTTTCAGTTCAGGTCATGATCCCAAGGTCATCAGATCAAGCCTTGCATTAGGCTCATGCTCAGTGTGGAGCCTGCTTTAGTTTCTCTCTCTCTCTCTCTCTCTCTCTCTCTCTCTCTCTGCCCCTCTCCCACTCACTCTGTCTCTCTCTCAAATAATAAAATAAAACAAAGAAACAAACACCCACTGCATCAGAAAAGCAAGAAATAGGTTGTATATATTCCATATTTGTGTTGGATAAAGACAGAAATTCCTGGAAGTATTATTTGTAAAACAATGCCTTGAAGGATGAGGAATATCCTTTTAGGAGAATCTTTATAATTAATAATGATTTTGATTGACTGTGAGTGACTCAACCACTATTCTTCCAGGAAGCAAAAAGAAGACTAAATTCACTGATTCTTGAACTTCTACCTGGAGACTGATTTCTTAAGTCATTTGAAAATCTTAAAGTACATATGAATGCTTTTCCATGTTCATCTCACTAATAAGATAATTTTCAATGTTAAGATTAAGAATGAGGTGTGATCCAGGAATCAGTATTAAAAGTAGAGTGAAACAAACCCTTCCCAGCTGATTCTGAGGTATGGGGAAGTTTGGCAAACACTGACCTAATTGACCTCCAGGGCCTTCTTACTTTTCAAAAACATCTGACGTCTGTGTGTGTGTGTGTGTGTGTGTGTGTGTGTGTGTGTATTTCTAATCTACTTTCTGGGTTTTAAGAATAACTATATGGCTAGATCAAATTTATGGCAGATCACATATAAGAGGAATCGTCAGTTCTGTCTTTGCAGAATATAAAGAGTAAGATATTTCTTTTTTTTTTTAATTTTTTGAACGTTTATTTATTTGTGAGAGACAGAGAGAGACAGAACGCACACGGGGGAGGGGCAGAGAGAGAGGGAGACACAGAATCGGAAGCAGGCTCCAGGCTCCGAGCTGTCAGCACAGAGCCCAATGCAGGGTTCAAACTCACGAACTGTGAGATCATGACCTGAGCTGAAGCCCAGCGCTTAACCGACTGAGCCACCCAGGCACCCCAAGAGTAAGATATTTCTTGAGTTTCAAACCAAAGATCCAGATTAGATTTCCTTTTGGTTCAAATAAGTAAAAATGAGGAACATAAGACTTAGAAATAAAAAGACTCAGAAATAAAGACTTAGAAATAAAAAGACTTCTAATCATAAGACTTAGAAATAAAAAAGTCTGCTTATTGACTATACTCAGAACAAATCTAATATATATTGTGAAGCATTTTTGTAATTAACTACACTTTCGTCAAAGCTTCCTTTAAAAGAATAATCAATTATTAAAGAGTTTCAATGAAGCTTCTTTTGGAATCTGCTGGATCTCAAGTAAAGTAAGTGGTTTTTGAACATCAACTTTTTCTGAAGGTAATTTTCTTAGTTTAGCAAACCTTTCTTTTTTTTTCTATTAATCTTTCATAGATCCATTATTTATTGAGCACTTTTTTCTTCCCAGTCGCTATATATTTCATTTAATTTAAACATATTTAATTTAATCCTTATAGTAAGAATCCTATGGGGTAAATGTTCTAAGGCATACCTTGCTGATGAGAAAACCAAGGTGAATGAAATGTGAACAATTTTCCCAAGATTAGTTAGTTAGCCAGTGAATGGCATGACATGGATTAAAATTCAGATTTATGTGAGTTAAAATGTCACTCTTTAAAAAAAATGCCACGCTTTTAACTAATAAAACATTTTGACTTTACACACAAAAAAATAGTGACAGAAGCTACACCAGTTTTACTTCTGATTCTATGGTACTTTTAATTTTATGAAAATTTCTGAGTAACAATGTGACTTCAAATATCATAGTAAGTTCCTTGAAGGGAAAAAAATTGTCAGTTCTGAAATTAAGTAAAGTAATGGAACCATAGAATTATAAAATTTCTTATATTTCACTTGACTTTAATATTTCTTTAAAAAAATTTTTTTATGTTTATTTATTTATTTATTTTTAAATGGTTATTTTTGAGAAAGAGACAGAGCACAAGTGGGGGAGGGGTAGAGAGAGAAGGAGACACAGAATCTGAAGCAGGCTCCAGGCCCTGAGCTGTCAGCACAGAGTTGGACACGGGGCTTGAACCTACGAACAGTGAGATCCTGACCTGAGCCAAAGTTGGATGCCTAACTGACTGAGCCACCCAGGTGCCCTAAATTTAATATTTCTGATACTTAAAAATACTGACTTTTTTTTAAAAAAGAGAAGTTCTTTTATTTTTTTAAGTTTATTTATTTTGAGAGAGAAAGAGAGTGGCAGATGGGTTGAGAGAGAAAGAGAGAATTCCAAGCAGGCTCTACACCATCAGTGTGGAGCCTGACTCAGAGATCCAACTAACAAACCATGAGATCATGACCTGAGCCAAAACCAAGAGCCAGAGGCCCAACTGACTAAGCCACCAGGTGCCCCCAAATTATTGATATTTTATCCATATGCCTCTTTAGTGCTTAGTATTAAGATGGATAGTTATTTAAAAAGCAAAAAGCAAAACCTATGAAATATTGATATTTTTGGCTCTATTTCCATTGATGCCTTCAGTTTCATTAACACATATACAAGGAAAAAAGGGACTTCTTGTTGATGAAAGTTAAGCTGGTACTTCAACCATAATACCTCTATATAAACAGAATAACTTCTATAACTGAGATGTTAGCATTTGACAGGAAAAGGCAAAGTCATGCTGGAGTTTGGCTGCCAACAAGGGAGTGGAGGTACCAGAATCAGAGATTAGAGATTTGCAGTAAGTGACGTAGGAAGTAGAAGTTGAATAAAGCATTAGTGGAAGAGTTTGATCATTTCATGTGACTTTCTTTGAGACTGGTGCTTCATTCTCCCTCCTGAAACAGTAATCCCATGTTTCCTAATGTCTTTTAAATAGCAGAATGTTTTGAGAACCAAATTAACTGTGTCTTTTAGTGGGAAAGGAGATGACCTGTGTTTTCACCCAGTCTTCCATTCCTAACACAAAAATAATTTTTAGGTGTTTGTTTCCTGGTTTATTTATTTGACTAATATTTGTTTGTTTTAGGCTGTTCTAGTAATTGTAAAACTGAGGGTTGATGGGAGGGGAGGGTGGGTGATGGGTATTGAGGAGGGCACCTTTTGGGATGAGCACTGGATGTTGTATGGAAACCAATTTGACAATAAACTTCATATATTGAAAAAAAAAGAAAATGGGCAAAAAAAGAGAGATGTTCTAGTAATTGTAAATATTGCCTTTCACACTCAGTCCCATGTTATTCTCACAGTAATACCATAATGTAGGTATTATTATTATCTTCCATCTGATAGAAGATTTCAAGATGGTGAGAGTGCAGGTCATTATTTTAGATTCTATTAGATTGAAAGAGGTAAGATTTGGACTCAGTCCATCTTATTCCACAGCTCTGAACAAATGGCATAAAATGACTGACCCAGATGTCCTCATTTCCCATATTATAATGACACTAAGTACAAAATATGTGATATATTTGGGTACTGGTACTCCCAGGTAAGGCTATTCTGTCAGATGTGTTGCCAAGGACACTTAGCATTTTTTTTCATTCACTGGGAACTTTGGGAACCAAAAGTTAACAAGGCATTCCACAGGCTTCCTGATCATCCACTCATTTTCTCAGATAGGTCTCAGCTATGAAGAAAGAGCTGAATAGGAATTACTCAGAACTGACAGAGTTTATTCTGCTGGGATTCAGAACATCTCCAGATGTACAGATTTTTTTATTCTTATTCTTCTTGCTTATCTACATGGTCATTGTGGTGGGAAATATCAGCATGATAATTGTCATTAAAATAGACTCCAGACTTCATACGCCTATGTATTTCTTTCTCAGAAATTTGTCCTATTTAGATCTCTGCTACTCCACAGTCATTGCTCCCAAAACTCTGGCTACTTTCTTGTCCACGGACAAGAAAATTTCCTACAATGGCTGTGCAACACAATTCTTTTTCTTCGCTCTTTTTGTTGGGACTGAAGGCTTTCTTCTAGCCGTGATGGCATATGATCGCTTCTCAGCCATTTGCTCGCCCTTCCTCTATACTGTACATATGTCTCAGCAGGCTTGTATTCGTTTAGTGTTTGGCTCCTATATCTGTGGAGGCATCAACTCCATGGTCCAAACAGGTTTCACCTTCAGTTTGCATTTCTGTGGAGAAAACAGACTAGACCACTTTTTCTGTGACGTCCCAGCCCTGATCAAGATCTCATGTGCTGACACGTCTGTGAATGAGATTGTGCTGTACATTCTCTCTGCTCTCATCATCATCACCACCACAACCGTCATTGTGGTTTCCTATGCTTACATCCTGTCCACCGTCCTGAAGATCCCCTCGACCCATGGCAGGGGTAAGACCTTCTCCACTTGCAGCTCTCACATTACTGTGGTGAGCTTATTCTATGGGACGGTGTTCTTCATGTATGCCCAGCCTGGGGCCATCTCCTCACCACAGAAAAGCAAGATAATAGCTGTGTTCTATACTTTTATCATCCCCATGTTAAATCCACTGATTTATAGCCTAAGGAATAGGGAGGTGAAACATGCTGTGAAAAGGATACTGTTGAGAAAATTATCTTTTCATTGACATCCAGCTATCTATAAAACTGTAGAATAGAATAAAAACAATATTTTCAATAATTTGTTATAGAATAGTTTCAACTAAGGCCATCCAAAAGTTTTGAGTATCAAAGTGTTTTTTTTTTTTTCAGGAGTAGAATTTAGTGATTCAACACTTACATATAACATTCCGTGCCCATCCCAACAAATGCCCTCCTTAATGCCCATCACCCCACCCAACATCCTCCAGCAGCATGATATCAATAGATTCTTTAGAAATGAATTTAAAAATCAATATAGATTTTTCATATTCCTACATAATTATTTCATGGTGTGATGTCTAGTTATTATGTAGATTTGTTGTTCATGTTTTATTTTTCTTAGATGCAAATGCAAAATTATAACTTACAAATACAGTATCCTAAATTAATACACACATTCAATTTATTAATATATATCTACAAATATATATAAATATGTGTAAATATTTACATCTCCATCTATATATCTGGAGAGGGAGAAAGGTGGGAGAGACATTATTGAATGTTCAATGCTTTGTTTTCTCCAAATCATAATCAAGTTTGCTACTGTCCAATCTTTGCAAATGAGATTTCAAGATACTATGGTATTATAAATTATTGGCTCTGTCTATATTATACAAAAGAATGGTAGAAAGTATTACTTCAATAATATTCTTAATAATATCTTTCCATTGTCTAAACATTAATGATTGCACCAAGAAGCAAAAACTAAAAATAAATAAGTAAATGTGATATGGTTGATGTAAAACTATCTTGTCATGGGGGTCTTCTTCTTCTTTTTTTTTTTTTTTAAATGTTTATTTACTTGAGAGAGACAGCGAGTGTGGGGAAGGGGCAGAGAGAGAGGGAGAGAGAGAATCCCAAGCAAGCTCCGTACTGTAAGTGTAGATCCCAATGCGGGGCTCTAGCTCACAAACCATGAGATCATGACCTGAGCCAAAATCAAGAGTCAGATGTTTACCTAACTGAGCCACCTGGGTGCCCTGTCATGGGGGTCTTAATAACAAATATTTGATCATCTTTCCAGTATTGCTCATGTGTATGGGTCTCATTACTGTCTATTTACATTCTGGGATCATCTTCACAGATTGTGTATTGATTGAAAATCATTATTTTTCTCTAAATTTGAAAGATTATTGCCATAGAATGACATAAAATCGTGGCTTATAATAATTTCTTTCAGTGTGTTTCATTATCTATAGTTTTATTATTAATCCTTAGAACTTTATCCTTTTTTTTGTTCTTTAATGAAATTTGCCAAGGGTTTGACGTCATGCCTTTAGACTTTTGAACTCCTGGTCAATGTTTTTAAACTAGTTATTGTTTTAAAAAGTTAGTGGTATCTAGCCGTTACATAGGTTTATTGTTCTAGTTTTGTTTTGCTTACATTCAAAATTGAAACTCCTGAATTTAATACATAAATACACACATTAGATTCATTCATATAATATCTGCATATACATTTGCAAATATACATAATTATTTTGATTCATTCACTTATGATCTGGTTTTATTAAACTTTTGCTTCTGAGTTCATATGTTGAATGCTTGGTTAGTTTATTTTCTGTTTTTACTTTAATGACATATTTAAAACTTTTACTTACTGGGGCGCCTGGGTGGCTCAGTTGGTTAGGCGACCGACTTTGGCCCAGGTCACAATCTCACGGTTCATGAGTTTGAGCCCCGCATCGGGCTCTGTGCTGACAGCTCAGAGCCTGGAGCCTGCTTCTGATTCTGTGTCTCCCTCTCACTGCACCGCCCCTGCTCATGCTCTCTTTCTGTCTCTCGAAAAATAAGTAAATGTTAAAAAAAAATTAAAAAAAATTAAAAATAAAGAAAAAACTTTTACTTACTTTTCCATGTATCTTGCTTTTGTTTTTGTTATTATATAAATAATTTTTCTGCTTAATTTTAATGTTAAGAATTCTTTAGATGATGTTTCTTATTCCATTAATAGTTGATTTGTTTGAATGATAACGTTTTATTGTTGATGAAATATAAAAAACAATATCTCACAGATGAAGAAAGAATATTTGATAAATTTTTACACCATTTTATATTAAAAACAGTAAAATCATAAAAGTAACCAAACATCATTAATCTGTCAAATTACATTTATATGAACTAATGAACATTCTAAAAGAAAAGATATTAGACATATATGGATAAAAAATGTCCATTATCCTCAATGTAGTTCAGCATTTTATTATTTCTAGTCAGAGCAATATGATAATAAATAAAAGCTTAAAAGTATAAGGGATTAAACATAGGATTAAACTGTTCACTTACATGATTATTTACAAAGAAAATCTGAAGAAGTGTTATACAAATGTGTGAGTTAACATAGAAAATCAATTTCATGTTTATAGAAGAGTAGTGAACAACTAAAATATTTAATTAAAAGGCCGCACCATTTCTATGTATATCAGATATTACCAAGGATTTAATACAATTTAGCAAAAGGTATATACGACCTCAATGTGGAAAATTAGAAAATTCCTTAAAATCGGCAGTAGAAAAGTAACATTCAAAAATACAAAGAGGGAAGAGTGATGTCAGCAAGACGACAGAATAAGCTGTACCCTTCTCATATCCCTCCTGAACAATAATTTGGCATTCATCCGTGGACAAAGTGCCTTTGTGGGAGGTTTGGGATCCAGGTAGGAGACTGTGCAACCCTGGTATAGTCCGCCACTGAAGACAACCATTTTGAGATCACAGGCCGACATCCAAGCAGTTTGACTCGTGGACGTGGTCCCAGCTGTGGTTCTGGAAACAGCTCCATACCCCTGAGGACTCAACTACATCCCCTTTTGGCTTGATCCTGTGACCAGTACCAAATGCCAGGGCACTCAGAGGGAATCATGCCCCTCCATAGGTTGGGGAATAGGCATATAGACCTCCCGTCTTGTCTGTGGACCTGGAAGTAGCTGGCAAACCAGCTCCAGTCCCTCTCAGCCAGAGTCTGGGAGTTCCTGAAAGTAAGCCCACCAAACGCAATCAGATTGTAGATTCTGAGTCGTCCTGTAACTGGGTTCCGGCCTGTCCCAGCAGCAGTTCATAAATTGTCCTGCTGACACAGAGACTAGGCAGGAAACACTCCTGTCTGCACCACTAAAGATCCTGAAAGGGCCATATATTTCCCTACAGCCACAGTCTGCCAGCAGTCCTGCGAGTCCAGGGACCCAGCAGGAGACACTCCTGTCTGTGCACCTGGCAAGAGATACATGAGGACCTGACTATGGACCCTGAAAGAGATCCTTGTCCCAGTGCCACCCTACTGAACAAGCTGCCGGAGGCAGTCCATCCACCCAGGGACCAGACAGCATCAGTGCTCACCCTAGCCCCTGGTAACAAGAATGCCAACAAAAGACTCCACTACAGACCCAAGGACAGTCTTCAACTGGCTCCAATCCAGCACCACTACAATTCTGGAGGTGATTCCTTTAGCTCAGGAAACCAACAGGAGGAGGACTTTACCTGCTGAAACCAGTCCATAAATCCTGGAAGGGCTGTTTGTTCCCTAAAACACATATATACCAATCCAAAGCCACACGGATCACATAGAATCAGGTAAACACGATGACGTCGACAAATGAATTAATAAAGCTCTTGTAACAGACCCCAAAGAAATGGGGATCTACAGTTTGCCTGACAAAGAGTTCAAAATAATCCTCTTAAAGAAACTCAGTGAACAACTAAACAGAATCAGGAAAACAATGCATGAGCATGCTGTCATGTGGAAGACAGGTTTTCTTCATAATTTTAATGTAAACATATCAGCCAATCTAATAAACTTTTCTGAAAGTTTCAGCACAAAGAAAGAATTCAAGGGAAAAATAAATTTCTCAGGAATGAATAAATGTAGCTTTGATCAATTGTGCCTTGGGAGCATAAATTATTTCTCATCCATAGGGAAAAAAATGAAATAGAGAAAAAGATTTTAAAGATTACAAAGGGCTTCAATCATGTAAGAAGAGATAAGTACATGTAGGAGTAGTTTTGCCCAACAAAGGCACTTTATAAAAAGTAAAATCACAAAATGCAAGCTTAAAGAATATGTTTATAGTACATGTTCACATCTACACAAATGTTCACAACCAATAAGATTATATACTGAGCTCGAGGCACCTGAGTGGTTCAGTCGATTGAGCATCGGACTTGGGCTCAGGTCATGATCTCACGGTTTGTGAGTTAGAGCCCCATATTGGGCATGCTGTGATCAGCCTGTCAGCCTGTGAGAACAGAGCTCACTTTGGTTCGTCTGTTCCCCCTCTCTCTGCCCCTCCCCTGCTTGTGCTCTCCCCAAAATAAAAAAAAAATTAAAAAGATAATATACTGAGCTCTACAAACGTATAAGAAAGGCACAATTAACCAGGGTGAAATGGATAAAATATTAGTACACATTCTACAGAAGAGCAAACAATATTGCAAAATTTAATTGGAATGTTTTATATCAATAGTGATTAGGGAAACGTAAATCAAGATTATAATAAAATTCCATTTTATGCCCATTTAATTAGAAAGAAGTGAAAAAGTCTGACCATGCCAAAGCTGGAGAGTACATGCTCCACAGCACACATTCTAAACAGAAGGATATTTTCTCTAAGGGAGCAAAAATTGTTTCTGGCTTGTGATATAAAAATCTTATCTTTTTAGTTTAAAATATTCTTTTGTATCATATCCTTTTTATTTACACATGGAATAAAAATCATATTTCTGTATATATACACACAGTTATTACCATATGATTGTAGTATTAACATTTCATGGTGGTGATTATAAAAATGTACAAAATAAGCCGTTGCGGATGACAATGAAAAAATAAGATTCAATCTGCAAGTGGTCCACAGGTTATATTTTACATCACATTTGGTAGTGTAAATCAATACAGATATTTTGGGAAGTTTGTCATTATCTTCTACAGTGGATTATTTATGTATCTTATGACACAAAACTCTATTCTTGAATAGATACCCAAGAGGAGATCTTGCACATGAAGTGGAGAAGATATGTGTAAGAATGCTCATAACAGCATAATGAACAAGATAAAAAATTCCAGAAATAAAATGCTCATCAATGGGATTTTTGATCAATGAAAACTGGTGTTTTTACACAACAGAATATTATGCAACAAAGAAATGACAGATACACCCACAACAAAAGTGAATCTAAATAATAATATGTTAAGGAGCAAGTCATTCCCCAAACATCACTTATGGAATATGATGTTTAAAAAAATTAAAGTCTATACTTTATTCAGATTTCATTAGTTTTTTTTTTTCCATTTCCCGGAACTCTCTCAGGATACCATGTTATATTTTATTCTCATGCCTCTATAACCTACTCTAAACTGTGACAGTTTTTAGACCTCCCTTGTTTTTGATAATCTTGATAGTTTTGAGGAGTAGTGGTCAGTTATTTTGTAGAATGCCTCTCAGCTGGAGTTTGTCTGATGTTTTTCTTATGGCTAGACTGGGATTGTGGGTATCTATAAGGAATATCATACAGGTGAAGTGACATTCTCAACACATCCTATCAAAGGTACATGGGGTACATACTATCAACATCACTTCATCCCTGACAATGTTAACTTTTATCGTCTGGCTAAGGTGGTGCTTATCAAGTATCTCCTCTGTAGTTACTTTTTCTCTCTTTTCATACGATTCTCTTTGGAAGCAAATCACTAAGTACAGCTTCCTCTTAAAGAGTGGGGAGTGAAGCTTTACCTCCTGGTGAGGTGTGTCTACATAAATTATATGGAATTCTGTATGTGACACTTTTTAATAAAATAAAAGCAACTGAAATAAAAGTAGTTAGAAAGACCTGTGTATTTACTCAAACTATTTTAAATGTTAGCAACTGGACGATTAAGGCAGTGAGATTTGGGATGGGAGGATGCAGGTATGAGAGGGAACAGCATGGTCTGAAGTTGACAGTGGAGCATGAAACAAGGATTACCACAAATCCGTTTCTGCACACTTGAAATTCAAGTGTGTTCAAATTGTAATTTTGTATTATTTTTGTGTGTGCTTAATGATATTCCCCAGAATTCTATCTGACACATTAATATTTTTGTTTCTTCCTTTTTGTTTTCAGTTTGTTTTTTCCTTAACCTTTGCAACTCTCTTTATTTTCAGTGTTTATTCAGTTCTCTTTCTTCCCACTTGGTCGCTTTTTAAGCTTTATAAGTCATAAACATTTTCCTAGGTTTCCAAGGAATTTTATATTTTAGTTTTTGCATTTATTTTTGTGATGCATTTTGAATTAATTTTTTTTTTCAACGTTTATTTATTTTTGGGACAGAGAGAGGCAGAGCATGAACAGGGGAGGGGCAGAGAGAGAGGGAGACACAGAACTGGAAACAGGCTCCAGGCTCTGAGCCATCAACCCAGAGCCTGACGCGGGGCTCGAACTCACGGACCGCGAGATCGTGACCTGGCTGAAGTCGGACGCTTAACCGACTGCGCCACCCAGGCGCCCCTTGAATTAATTTTTGTATGTGGTGAGAGGTATAAATTAATTTTTTGCATATAGATATCCAATTGTTTCAGCACTTTGTTGAAAAGATTATCTTTTTTCCACTGAAAAAAGATTTTGTATCCTTGCTGAAAAATCAACAACCATGTAGGCGTAGATCTATTTCTGGACTCTCTTGCTTTGGTCTATCAGGATGTCTTGATATAAATTCCATGCTGTTTTGATTTATAATGTCTAGAATTACAATGCTAGTATTAGAATTAGGCCTCCAATTTTGTTCTTTTTCAAGTTGTTTTGGAAATCCTCTGTCCTTTGAATTTCTATGTGAAAATTTAGGATAAACTTACCAATTTCTACAAAAACCTTGTTGGGATACTGATTCAAATTGATTTGAATTCATAGATCAATTAGGGAATAACAAATCTTCTAATATTATTGAATCTTCCAATGATTTAATATGGCATATATCTCTGTAATTTCTCTTCTGTAATTTCTCTCTGCAAATTTTTTAGTTTTTAGTAAACTGGGCTTGCACATTTGTCAGATTTATCACTAAATATTTAATATTTTTATTTTATAAAAATTTATGTTTTTAGTAGAATACAATTCTACTCAAACTCCTCCAGAAAATGAAAGTAGAAATAATATATCCCAAATCATTATGTGGCCAACATTACTTTGATAGAATACCCATCTCTCATGTACACAAATATGCAAAAGTTCTTTTTTTCTTAAGTTTATTTACTTATTTTGAGAGACAGAGAGAGTGAGTGGGGGGATGGGTAGGGAAAGAGGGAGAGAGAGAGAATCCCAAGCAGGCTCCAGACTGTCCGTGCGGAGCTGTTGTGGGGCTCAATCCCACAAGTGTGAGACCATGAGACCTGTGTCGAAACCAAGAGTGGAACGCTCAACTGACTGAGCCACCCAGTTACCAGATACAAATATACAAAACTTTAATAAAATTTTAGAAAAATCAAATCCACAATACATAAAAGGGATACTGCATCATGACCAGTAAACTTTATACCTGGAAAGTAAAGTTGGTTTGACATTTATTATTTCTGGTAGTTTTTCTGTAGATTCTATTGAATTTAATGCACAGATAATCATGGCATCTGCTAATAAATGCAGTTTTACTCTTCTTTTCCATTTGGAGTGCCTTTTTAATATCTTTCTTAACTTATCACACTTTCTTGAACACTCAATTCAATGGTGAACAGCGGTAGTGAACCAGATATCCTTGTTTTTTCCCTGGTGTTAGCAGAAAATTCTCTAAGGTATGATGTTAATGGTTGTCTTATTGCAGATGCTTTTGGTAAGGTTGTGAAGCTTCCTTTATATTCTAATTTTCTCATAGCTTGCACCTATAATGCAGGTTGAATTTTTTCCTTATCAATAAATTTTATCATGGTTTTTCATTTTTAGTCTATTAGTAGGCTGAATAATATCCTCTAGTTTTCTCATGAGGCTGTATGGTTATGATATCACCAAAAGGATATGAGCAGCAGTGTCATTTGAAAATTATAAGTACCCTTAAAAGAAATTTGTGCATTGTTCTTCTTCCTCCTTAATTTATAAGGGCTTTAATTTTTTTTTAATTAAAATTTTCTCTCTTTGGCTGGAGCTCAACAATGGTATGTATCAAAACTTAGTGGCTTAACACAACAAACATGTAAAAGCTCATCATTTAATGATTATCTAGAATATTAGCCCAGTGTCCTTAACATGATGATGGGCACAGAGTTCACAAATACAGCAAGAGGGGTATTTGAAAATCCTCATAAAGGTTAAAAATTCCCACAACATCAACGCTACTACATTATATAAGTCAGTGTGATTCACAAGGCCACCCTAGATTCACCTCTTTGTAAGAAAGACCTGGAAAATACCAGAGTGATATTTGTTATTAACTACAAAGTGGTATCTCCCTGTTGAAGGGTGTAGACTAACAAGTTAGAAAGAGCAAGTGTCCTTGATGAATGTAAAACTACTACACGATTTCTTCATTGTTTATCTCAAGACATCAGTTTTTGAAAAGGAAATAAACCTACAGTTAATTTAAGCCGCATTTATTTTGTGATTAACAAACTAACAACTTTCAAGAATCATGCTTACAAATATACAATTCAGCCTGGATTCTTCTGTAGGGGAGTCAAAACTTTACTTCTACTCATCTCAGGTTCTCATTTGGGGCTCTTAAACAAAAAGAGATTGACAAGAGGAAAACAAAACAGTTTATTAATGTATGCAGTGCATATCACATGGGAGAAAGCTAAAATAAAAATAACTTACAACGGTGATTTAGCATTCCGGTTCACATAGCAGCTTCAGCAAACAATACATGTATTGAGAAATGATTGGACAAAGGAAAGCAGTTTTAGGCTTCCACAGTGGCAAACTGAGAGAAGGTAAATATATATGGGGGGAAAAAACCCAACAACTAATGGACTAAGCTTTATTTGCAGATTTCTCTGGTGCCATCTCTGGGGTGATGAGTCTGTTTCCAGCAAAACAGACTCCAAATTTGAGCCTTTAGCTCAACATACTTTTTATGTCAGGGAGGCATATTTTGGGATGACATTCCTTCATTCCCCCACATAGTGATGCTGGGTGATTGCTTCTCCCACACTACAGCTTTGAGGTTTATTTCCCAGGAAGTGTCAACTAAAAGATTTCTAGATTTGGAGACAGCAGAGAACATGGGTGGGCATCATACCAAAAGATGGAGCAATTAAAAACTATATTCTAAACAATTGTGAGATGCGCCGGGATTCCTCCCTCACTTGCATGCCGGAATACTGGCTATCAGACTGCTATCCATTATTCAGTAATTCATATTTCCCAAAGGAAAGACTCAAATATACTGAAATTGAGGATTTACCCATAAATGACCCAGAATTAAAGTAAATTCTCAAAGCAATAAAAAAATCATGTTATGTAAAGAATGAAATGTGCATTTTAGACATTTTGTCTTTATCAAGAGTCTTTAACAAACAATGTGCTAAATAAATGTGGAAAAATACAGACACAAACAAAAGCATCAAATAAAAATATATGGAGGAAATGTGCAATGTAGCAGGATCTCTTTTGCAACTTCTGAACTCTGTCATTGTAACAAGAAAATAGCCGTGGAGAAATAGGAATGAATGAGCATGGCAGAGTTCCCATAAAATTTTACTGACACTGAAATTTAAAATGCATATAATTTTCATGTGTCATAAAATATTTTTTTTACATTTTTTCCCAATCATTTAAAATTGTACAATTTAAAAATGTGAAAAATGTTTCTAACTCACAGGCATGTAAAATCTTGTGGCTGACCAGATTGGATCCAAGTGATGAAATTTGAAGTGGGGTTCGTGAGCAAATGGCTAAGAAAAAATTCTTAAGACATTTTTAGTGCGACAAGGTGATTTTATTATAGCACAGGGACAGCACCCATGGGCAGAAAAAGCTGCTCCAGGATTGTGAGGAGTAACTGATTGTATATTTTTAAGTCTGTGCAGGGAGGGGGTGGGAGAGATAACGTTAGTTTCTAAGGAATTTCTGTAGGCTGAAAGCTGGCTCTTACAAGATTCAGAATTTTAGCTATTGTCAAGATAAGGTTGCTTTTAGTTTTTAAAAAATGTTACATTAAGGCCTTAAGGCAGCTCTGAACTTCCCGAGGAATGTTACTGGAGCTGCACGTCTCTGGTATCTATCAGTGGGCTGTAAGCTGCAAGGAGATTTAATTTAAACTACATTTTTCTTGCCTTTGTTTCCCTCATCACAAGGGCTATACAGTGTGCTGACTCCTGATTTAAAGAGTTATCTTTTAGAGAAATTTAAAATGAGAAAACAAGGGGAGCCTGGGTGGCTCAGTCAGTTAAGTGTTTGACTGCAGCTCAGGTCATGATCTTGCGGTTTGTGAGTTCAAGCCCCGCTTCAGGCTCTGTGCTGACCGCTCACAGCCTGGAATGTGCTTCAGATTCTGTGTCTCCCCCCCTCTCTCTGCCCCTCCCATGCTCAGGCTGTGTCTCTCTCTGTCTCTCAATAATAAGTGTTAAAAAAATAAAATGAGAAAATAAGATTTTATTTTATATTCATTTAGTCCATTTTAAAACTTGTAATTTCTTTCTGTAGATCAAGTTCTTGACCCATATTATATTACCTCTATATGAAATACTTTACACACATTTTTTAAAGTAGGAAATAAATGTCTTTAAGTTTTTATCTTGGACAGTCTTTCTCCTTTGTATCTGAAGGATATTTTCACTGGATGTACAATTCTAGGTCTGCAGTTTCTCGTGTTTTTTTTTTTTTTCCTGTCTGTTTTTTAGCAGTTTAGAGATGTTACTCTATTGTTTCCTTGCTTGCATGGTTTCTTATGAGAATTCATCTGTATTCCTATTTCTCCTTATCCTGATTTCTTTTCTTTTTTTTTAATCTTTCTTTCTTTCTTTCTTTCTTTCTTTCTTTCTTTCTTTCTTTCTTTCTTTCTTTCTTCTCTCTCTTTCTTTCTTGAGAGAATGAAAGCAGGGGAGGGACAGAGTGAGGGTGACAGAGGATCCAAAGCAGGCTCTGCGCTGACAGCAGTGATCCTGATGTGGGGCTCAAACTCACCAGCCTTGAGATCATGACCTGAGCTGAAGTTGGGTGCTTAGCCCACTGAGCTACCCAGGCGCCTCTTTATCCTTATTTCTTTTATAGATGCTTTCTCTTCACTTTTCTGGCTGCCTTCATAATTTTCTCTGTCTCTGTTTTAAGTAGTGTGAACACCATATGTCTAAGTGCAGTAGTTTTGGTATTTTTCCTGGTTGGTGTTCCCTGAACTGTGTGGATCTCTGGATTTGTGTCTGTCATTTATTTTGGAAAAATTTTAGCCATTATTTATCAAACTTATCTTCATACTTATCTGTAACTTACCTGTGATTTCAAAAAAAAAATTTAATGTTTATTCATTTTTGAGAGACAGAGAGAGAGCATGAGCGGGGAAGGGGCAGAGAGAGAGGGACACACAGAAGCAGGCTCCAGGCTCTGAGCTGTCAGCACAGAGCCTGATGCTGGGCTCGAACTCACGAACTGCAAGATCATGACCTGAGACGAAGTTGGACGCTCAACTGACTGAGCCACCCAGGTGCCCCCCTGTGATTTCAATTACACGTGTGTTGCACTGTTTGGTATTGTCCCACAGTTATTCGATGCTCTGCTTTCTCTTTTAAAAATGTTTTCTCTCTTTACATTTCATTTTAAAGAATTTACATTGATTTATCTTCATGTTCATTAATTCTAATAATTTTGGGGAGATGTATAAAGTCTACTAATGAGAACAGCAAAGACATTCTAAATCTAGGTTACTGTGTTGATTTCTAACATTTCCATTTTTTTCTTAGAGTTCCCATCTTTCCCCTAAAATTAAATTTATGATCTTCCATGTTGTCTATTATTTCCATTACATGACATATTAATTAATTACTTTAAATTCTCTGCCAGAAAGTTACAGGTAAGTTGAAAAAATAGTAAAAAAAAAAACCCTTTCCTTAAAAGTCTCCACTTCCCACAATGTTTATGGTTTACATAATCATAGGACAATGATCAAGAATAGAAAATTAAACAGTATCTTGACTATACCTTATGACTAAAGACAAAAGGTCATACCCAATTGCTGTAATCTAGTAGGGAAAAGTGTTTTTCACAATTTTGTTTTAAATTAAAAAATATTTGATTCATAGTATTTTCCATTATTGTGGAGATATAAATATGTTTTATAGTTTTTGACCAGTGGTTTACTTGGTAATAGATTGTAAATTTTACAAATATGAGGGAACTGTTGCCATGGCCCAGAAGCTCAGTGGGATCCTGTCCTTCATCCCCAAGATCGAGAAAGGGTGGAAGAAGCTGGACTTCAAACTGCACTTCAGCTGTACCTCATACTTGGTCACAACGCCCCGCTACAGTGATGCCTTTGCCAAGTTGCTAGAGTCTGGGGACCCGAGCATGAGCTCACTCAAAGTCAATGGTATTAGTATGTCCTTCCAGAACCTTCTGGCATAGATCTGTTTTCATCACCATTTTTCTGTGGTGGAGAGAGTACACTCCTGCACCTCCATGTATATACAGCCGCTCCATCCAGGGCCACCATGCCTGTCTGCTGGTGAACAAGGAAAGAAGTCCCTGTCACTCGATGGGAAAGCAGTGAATGGATGTTGCTGAGCAACTTGCTGGAGGAGATGAAGGTGATGCCGACCAAGTGCTGAGCCCGCCCGCAACCCTCCGAGACAGCACAGCGCACGACGTGGGCCAGGACAGGAGCCAGGTGGCCCGGGTCCACCGTTGCCCGCCGTTCAAAAGGAGAGGCGATATGTTGTTACGCTGGTTTATCTTGTCATTTTTACTTTGACTCTTTCTACTCTCTTTGGCGAGAAGCCCTCATCCAGCCCCCAATCCACGGGGCGCTGGCAGCTAGGCCGGCCCCCTGGGGGAAAAGCTTACCTGCCAACAGGCTGAGGACACTCAGTGGACTGCACAGGGTGGTGCGTCTTGCTTCTGTGAGGCCATCTAAGTCCTATAAGGCCCCCAGATATCTTGCTCGGGGGCACCTGCTCGCCGCAGAGACGCTCTCTGTCACCCTCACAGCTGTGATCCAGGACACCTGGTGGCCAGAGGGTTGTTTAGCCTGCTGTCCCTTGTGTTCTCTGCATCCCACTGGTGCGTTCATGTGCTGGGCCCGGAGCAGGGGGCTGCCACCTGGGGTGGGGGTCCACACGGGATCCTTGATGGAGCAGGATCTGGACCTTGCTGGTTTACATTTTTTTCCTGTTCAGTGAAATGTGTCTTAGTAAGCACTGTTTGATGAGTGGTGGGACTGTTTGGGATTATAGGTCCTGTCACTGAATGCTCCACAGGGTTTGTTCCCACGTTGTGCCCGCAGTTGCCAGGAAGGCCCCGTCCTGGGGTGGCCCCAACCCCTGGAATGCACCTCATGGGCAGGCCAACCCAGTGAAATGCACTTCCTTAGAGATGATGGTCCTCAGTGACAATTAATTTCCTTTTGATGAACACTGTCACTTTAACATGTAATCTAGTATAGAATCCTGTGCAGGATTCTTTTACAAAATATGACTGGAATTTTAGTTCAAAATTGTATGATGTGTTAATATAAGAATTTATTCACCATGACATTTCCGCATAAAGGAGAGAGGGATGTATCACACTGCCGTAATGATTTTGTGTCACGATGATCCAATAAACTTGTAAACAGAAAAAAAAATATGAGGGTACTGTTAATGAGCTTTTCCAGTTGTTGCCTTATTTATTTCCAAAGAATGCTATCCATATATGTATTTCTAATTGTGATGTATCTAACTTGACTGCCTAATTTATGATTTTATTTTGATAATTATTCCTCATGTGCTGAAGAAGAAACTGCATTCTTTTGTTTTGGGGGCCCATACACACATTATACATGTGCATGTTTATATATATTTTAGCAGGTGCCTATCATATCAGTCTTTTTAACTATACTTCTTTACATTTTTTCTGATTTCCTGTCTGCTTTATTTTGTAATATTTAGTGAGATATGTGATGATCTCCCACTATGATGGTGAACTCGGCAACTTGTTTCTGTAGCATGTTTTCTATATAGAAGCTATTTTATTAATTACAATTTGAGACTAGTTTTATTCAGTTCTAAATTTAAGTTTTATCAATATAAGAATACTTCTATTTTAATAATGTCCTTCTTACATTGGTGCCTTTAACTTCTCTATGCATTTGAACTAAATCAGAAGTTGATAAGATGTCTATACAGCCTCCAGAAAGGTAGGAGAATTCTGGTAGCTCCTTGTCTTTGCCAATTGCTTATCTGTCTTCTCAATATTAGCCAGTCTAGTTTGTGTAAAGTGGCCTCACATCATGATTTTAACTTTAATTTCCATACTAAGGATGTCAAATTAGTATGTTTCTGTGAACTCATTGGCCATAAGCTGTCAAATAAATGGATGTTCTTTTGTCCATTTTTATGGTGATATGTTTGTCTTTTAATTATTGAATTCATAGGCATTCTTATATACTCAGGATAAAAGTCCTACGTCAAGATACATGAATCATAGGTATTTTCTCTTAGTCCATATTTTGCCTTTTCATATCAAATGTGATGTCCTTTGAAGAACACATTTTTTTAATTTTGATAAAGTCAAATTTATCATTTAAAATAATAGTGTTTCATGTGTTTTTTTCTGAGGGATGCTTACCTCCTCCAAGTTTTCAAAGATAAACTGTGTGTTTTTCTATAAGTTTAATAGTTTTGGTTTCATGTTTAGGTCTGTGAATCCACTTTAAGTCAATTAGGGGACATGGCACAAGGTGGGATCCAGGAGCATTTTATTTTTATTTATTTATTTATTTTTTTTTATGGCTAGTTATTTCTGCACTATTTGTTGAAAAGAATTCTCTTTTTCCAGTGAATTTCTCTTTGCTAAAAATCAAAAAATCATACACATGCAGTCTTTCTGCATTCTCTTTTCTGCCTCACTGATATATTCTTATGCCAATACAACAGTTTTCTGATTGCTATATCTTAATATTAAATCTAAATCTAAAACCAGTTTAAGCCCTCTGATTTTCTTTTTTTTTAATGTTACTGCTATTCTATATTCTTTGCGTTTTCATAAAAATAATAGAATCAGCTTTTCAACTTTTTACAAAATATGACTGGAATTTTAATTCAAATGGTATTAACTTTATAGCTCAATTTGGGGGAACTCAGTAAGTTAATAATACATCTTAACAATTCATGAGTATAGTATATTTCTCTATTTAAGCTTTCTGGAATTTCAGCAGTGCAGATTTCAGTACAGAGGGCTTATGGATATTTTGGTAAGTTTATTCTAGCTTTTTAAATTTTTTAATGCTCTCCTAGATGGTGTTTTTAATGCTGTTATTCAATTGTCCATTGCTTATAGTGGAAATGCATGTTCTTATTAAATTAAATTAGTATTTTGCAATCTTTGTGAACTTAGAAATTTCCTTATTTTGTAGATGCCTTGAAATTTTAAAACATTTGGTTTTGAGATAAAATATATATAAAATAAAATTTACCAATTTTAACTGTATAATTTAATGGGTTATGGTAAAAGTATACATTCATGGGGCACCTGGGTGGCTTGGTCAGTTAAGCGTCCAACTTCGCTCAGGTCATGATCTCACAGTCCACGAGTTCGAGACCTGCATCGGGCTCTGTGCTGACAGCTCAGAGCCTGGAGCCTGTTTCAGATTCTGTGTCTCCCTCTCTCTCTGCTCCTCCCCTGTTCATGCTCTGTCTCTCTCTGTCTCAAAAATAAATAAACGTTAAAAAAAAATTAAAAAAATATACATTCATGAAATCATCATTAAAATCATGATTTGGGGTGCCTGGATGGCTCAGTCAGTAGAACATGTGACTCTTGATCTCAGAGTTGTGAGTTCAACTCCCATGTCGGGCCTAGGGTTTAATTTAAAAAACTAAAATAAAGTTGTGATATAGAATATTTCCATAGTCCAAAAAATTTTTTCATACACCTTCACGTTCAACCCCTTACTCCATTATTAGCCTCTAAGAATCACTGATCAGCTCTGTCACTATATTTAATTTTCTAGAACTGCATACAAATGGAATTTACAGTATTTATCTTTTTGTAATAACATCTTTCTCTTGGCATAATGCTTTAGAGATTGATTTATGTGTTTATACCAACAGCTTGCTCTTTTCATTGCTAAGTAGTATTTTTATTACATAGATGTATTGCAATTTATCCATTACCTATTGAACCTGAATTTGGTTTACTTCCTTTTTTTTTATGTTTATTTATTTTTGAGAAGGAGAGAGAGACAAAATGAGCAGGGGAGGGACAGAGAGAGAGGGAGACACAGAATCTGAGGTAGGCTTCAGGTTCTGAGCTGTCAGCACCAGCCTGACACAGGGCTCAAACTTACTAACTGCGAGATCACAACATGAGCCAAAGTCAGACATTCAACCGACTGAGCCTCCCAGGAGCCCCTATTTCCTTTTTTTAAACTCTTATGGTAAGGCTGCTATTAACACTCATATACATAACTTTGTGATGATATATATTTTCATTTCCTTTAATAAAATAATTGGGGTGATTATTGATTTAGAAAGCGGGTATTTGATTTTAATGATACTCCATACTGGTTACAAAGGAGCTGTACATTTTGCATTACTTACCAGCAATGTGTGAAATTTCAACTTGCTCCAAATTCTATCAACACTTGGTATTCTCAGTGTTTTTAACTTCAGTCATTCTCATGGGTATGTATTGACTTAACTAGCATTACCCTGATAACTAGTCATATTAAGGCTCTTTTCATTTGATTAACATTCATATAGCTTGTCTGGTAATGTTTCTGTTAAAGTTTTTGCCTATTTTTTTTTGCCTTTAATTTTTGAGTTATAAGAGGTTTTTATATGTTGTAGATAACTTCTAATAGATAAATGTTTTTCAAATATTTTTTTCCCAATCCATAGCTAGCCTTCTCCTCCTATCTCCCAGGTTTTGGCAAACACCATTCTATTACTTTCTATCTCTATGATTTTGACTACTTCAACTACTTCATATAAGTGGAATCATACAGATTTTGTCTTTTTGTTTGGTGCCTGGCTTATGTCACTTAAAAAATGCCTTCAAAGCAAATGTGTCTTGTAGCATATGTCAGAATTTCCTTCCTTTTTAAGGCTGAACAATATTCTGTTGTTTATATATATCATATTTTGCTTATCCATTCATAAATTGATGGGCACCTGGATTGCTTCCATGTTTTAGCTACTGTGAAATATGCTGCTACAAACGTGTGTGTACAAATATCACTTTGAGATCCTGCTTTTAATTATTTTGAGTATGTACCTAGAAGTGGAAGTGGTCGATCTGATGACAGTTCTATTTTTAATATTTTGAAGAATCCACTATGCAGATCTTCCTCAACTTATGATGGGGTTATATTATGATAAACCTATCATAAGTCAAAAATAACATAAGTCAGAAGTGCATTTAATGTATCTAATCTACTGAACATCATAGCTTAGCCCAGCCTACCTTAAATGTGCTCAGAACACTTACATTAGCCTACCGTTGGACAAAATCAATGAACACAAAGCCTATTTCATAATAGTGTTGAATATATCATGTAGTTTGTTGTATATTGTACCAAAAGTGAAACAGGTGGTTGTAGAGGTACAGAATTGATGTAATGGTATTGATTGGTATCCCTTTCATGTTACTATGGCTGACTGAGAGCTACAGCTCACTGCTGCTGCCCAACATCTTGAGCGAATATCATACCCCATCCCCCTAGCCCGGGAAAAGATCAAAATTCAAAGTACCATTTCTACTGAATGCACATTGCTTTTGCACAGTTGTAAACTCAAAAAATAGCAAGTTGAACCGTCATAAATTGGGGGCCATCTGTACTGTTTTCTCCAGCTATACAGCTTTACATTCCCCCCAAAAGTGTACAAGGTTCCAATTTCTCCACATCCTCACCCATGCTTTCTTTTATTTATTTATTTATTTATTTATTTATTTTTATAATTTTTAAATATTTATTTATCTTTGAGATAGAGAAAAAGAGTGTGAGTCAGGGAGAGGCAGAGAGAGAGAGGGAGACACAGAATCTGAGGCAGACTCCAGGCTCCGAGCTGACAGCACAGAGCCCAACGCTGGGTTCGAACCCACAAACCATTAGATCGTGACCTGAGCCTGAGTTGAATGCTTAACCAACTGAGCCACCCAGGTGCCCCTCTTTTCTTTTTAAATAGTAGCCATCATAATTGGTGTGAAGTGATATCTCACTGTAGATTTGATATGCATTTCCCTAATGATTAGTGATGGTGAGCATCTTTTCATGTGATTGGTTTTTTTTTTTTTAATGTTTGTTCATTTTTGAGAGACAGAGAGACACAGAGTGTGAGCAGGGGAGGAGCAGAGACAGGGGAGACACAGAATCCGAAGCAGGTTCCAGGCTCTGAGCTCTCAGCACAGAGCCAACGTGGGGCTGGAACTCACGAACCAAGAGATCATGACCCAAGCTGAAGTCAGTCGTCCAACCAACTGAGCCACCCAGACGCCCCACATGTGATTGTTATTTGTATATCATCTTTGCAGAAATGTCTATTAATTTCCTTGCCCAATTTTGAGTCTTATTTTTTTGCTTTTTGTTGTTGAATTTTAGGAATTCTCTATATATTCTGAGTACTAGTCACTTATCAAATATGTGACTTGAAAGTATTTTCATCCATTCTGGGAATTGCATTTTTATTCAGTTGTCTTTTGAAGCAAAAATTTTTTTAATTTTTATTAAGCCTTTTTTGCCTGTATTTTCTTTTGTTCTCTATGCCATTGGTGTCCTATCAAACAAATATCAATAAATAATTGACAAATTCAATATAGCTTTACCTTCATTTCAGTTATTTTATCCCTCGTATCATTTAGTGTAAAATCATTCAGCTCAGATTTTTTTCGTTTTTTAATTCCACTTTGATTCATGTAGTTTTTAAATGTTTATTTATTTATTTATTTATTTATTTTTATTTTTTTATTTTTTTAATATATGAAATTTATTGTCAAATTGGTTTCCATCAACACCCACCCAGTGCTCATCCCAAAAGGTGCCTTCCTCAATACCCATCACCCACCCTCCCCTCCCTCCCACCCCCCATCAACCCTCAGTTTGTTCTCAGTTTTTATTTATTTATTTAAAAAAAAAATTTTTTTTTCAATGTTTATTTATTTTTGGGACAGAGAGAGACAGAGCATGAACAGGGGAGGGGCAGAGAGAGAGGGAGACACAGAATCGGAAACAGGCTCCAGGCTCTGAGCCATCAGCCCAGAGCCCGACGCGGGGCTCGAACTCACGGACCGCAAGATCGTGACCTGGCTGAAGTCAGATGCTCAACCGACTGCGCCACCCAGGCACCCTGTTCTCAGTTTTTAACAGTCTCTTATGTTTTGGCTGTCTCCCACTCTAACCTCTTTTTTTTTTTTTTTTCTTCCCTTCCCCCATGGTCTTCTGTTAAGTTTCTCAAGATCCACATAAGAGTGAAACCATATGGTATCTGTCTTTCTCTGTATGGCTTATTTCACTTAGCATCACACTTTCCAGTTCCATCCACATTTCTACAAAAGGCCATATTTCATTCTTTCTCATTGCCACGTAGTATTCCATTGTGTATATAAACCACAATTTCTTTATCCATTCATCAGTTGATGACATTTAGGCTCTTTCCACAATTTGGCTATTGTTGAGAGTGCTGCTATGAACATTGGGGTACAAGTGGCCCTATGCATCAGTACTCCTGTATCCCTTGGATAAATTCCTAGCACTGCTATTGCTGGGTCATAGGGTAGGTCTATTTTTAATTTTCTGAGGAACCTCCACACTGCTTTCCAGAGCGGCTGCACCAATTTGCATTCCCACCAACAGTGCAAGAGGGTTCCCGTTTCTCCACATCCTCGCCAGCATCTATAGTCTCCTGATTTGTTCATTTTGGCCACTCTGACTGGCGTGAGGTGATATCTGAGTGTGGTTTTGATTTGCATTTCCCTGATAAGGAGTGACGTTGAACATCTTTTCATGTGCCTGTTGGCCATCCGGATGTCTTCTTTAGAGAAGTGTCTTTTCATGTTTTCTGCCCATTTCTTCACTGGGTTATTTGTTTTTCGGGTGTGGAGTTTGGTGAGCTCTTTATAGATTTTGGATACTAACCCTTTGTCTGATATGTCATTTGCAAATATCTTTTCCCATTCCGTTGGTTGCCTTTTAGTTTTGTTGTTTTCTTTGCTGTGCAGAAGCTTTTTATCTTCATAAGGTCCCAGTAATTCACTTTTGCTTTTAATTCCCTTGCCTTTGGGGATGTGTCGAGTAAGAGATTGCTACGGCTGAGGTCAGAGAGGTCTTTTCCTGCTTTCTCCTCTAAGGTTTTGATGGTTTCCTGTCTCACATTCAGGTTCTTTATCCATTTGGAGTTTATTTTTGTGAGTGGTGTGAGAAAGTGGTCTAGTTTCAACCTTCTGCATGTTGCTGTCCAGTTCTCCCAGCACCATTTGTTAAAGAGACTATCTTTTTTCCATTGGATGTTCTTTTCTGCTTTGTCAAAGATGAGTTGGCCATACGTTTGTGGGTCTAGTTCTGGGGTTTCTATTCTATTCCATTGGTCTATGTGTCTGTTTTTGTGCCAATACCATGCTGTCTTGATGATGACAGCTTTGTAGTAGAGGCTAAAGTCTGGGATTGTGATGCCTCCTGCTTTGGTCTTCTTCAAAATTCCTTTGGCTATTTGGGGCCTTTTGTGGTTCCATATGAATTTTAGGATTGCTTGTTCTAGTTTCGAGAAGAATGCTGGTGCAATTTTGATTCGGATTGCATTGAATGTGTAGATAGCTTTGGGTAGTATTGACATTTTGACAATATTTATTCTTCCAATCCATGAGCAGGGAATGTCTTTCCATTTCTTTATATCTTCTTCAATTACCTTCATGAGATTTCTATAGTTTTCAGCATACAGATCTTTTACATCTTTGGTTAGATTTATTCCTAGGTATTTTATGCTTCTTGGTGCAATTATGAATGGGATCAGTTTCTTTATTTGTCTTTCTGTTGCTTCATTTTTAGTGTATAAGAATGCAACTGATTTCTGTACATTGATTTTGTATCCTGCAACTTTGCTGAATTCCTGTATCAGTTCTAGCAGACTTTTGGTGGAGTCTATCGGATTTTCCATGTATAATATCATGTCATCTGCAAAAAGTGAAAGCTTGACTTCATCTTTGCCAATTTTGATGCCTTTGATTTCCTTTTGTTGTCTGATTGCTGATGCTAGAACTTCCAGCACTATGTTAAACAACAGCGGTGAGAGTGGGCATCCCTGTCGTGTTCCTGATCTCAGGGAAAAAGCTCTCAGTTTTTCCCCGTTGAGGATGATGTTAGCTGTGGGCTTTTCATAAAAGGCTTTTATGATCTTTAAGTATGTTCCTTCTTTCCCGACTTTCTCAAGGGTTTTTATTAAGAAAGGGTGCTGGATTTTGTCAAAGGCCTTTTCTGCATCGATTGACAGGATCATATGGTTCTTCTCTTTTTTTTTGTTAATGTGATATATCACGTTGATTGATTTGTGAATGTTGAACCAGCCCTGCATCCCAGGAATGAATCCCACTTGATCATGGTGAATAATTCTTTTTATATGCCATTGAATTCGATTTGCTAGTATCTTATTGAGAATTTTTGCATCCATATTCATCAGGGATATTGGCCTGTAGTTCTCTTTTTTTACTGGGTCTCTGTCTGGTTTACGAATCAAAGTAATACTGGCTTCATAGAATGAGTCTGGAAGTTTTCCTTCCCTTTCTATTTCTTGGAATAGCTTGAGAAGGATAGGTATTATCTCTGCTTTAAACGTCTGGTAGAACTCCCATGGGAAGCCATCTGGTCCTGGACTCTTATTTGTTGGGAGATTTTTGATAACCGATTCAATTTCTGCACTGGTTATGGGTCTGTTCAAGCTTTCTATTTCCTCCTGATTGAGTTTTGGAAGAGTGTGGGTGTTTAGGAATTTGTCCATTTCTTCCAGGTTGTCCAATTTGCTGGCATAAAATTTTTCATAGTATTCCCTGATAATTGTTTGTATCTCTGAGGGATTGGTTGTAATAATTCCATTTTCATTCATGATTTTATCTATTTGGGTCATCTCCCTTTTCTTTTTGAGAAGCCTGGCTAGAGGTTTGTCAATTTTGATAATTTTTTCAAAAAACCAACTCTTGGTTTCATTGATCTGCTCTACCGTTTTTTTAGATTCTATATTGTTTATTTCTGCTCTGATCTTTATTATTTCTCTTCTTCTGCTGGGTTTAGGCTGCCTTTGCTGTTCTGCTTCTATTTCCTTTAGGTGTGCTGTTAGATTTTGTATTTGGGATTTTTCTTGTTTCTTGAGATAGCCCTGGATGCAATGTATTTTCCTCTCAGGACTGCCTTCACTGCATCCCAAAGCGTTTGGATGGTTGTATTTTCATTTTCGTTTGTTTCCATATATTTTTAAATTTCTTCTCTAATTGCGTGGTTGACCCACTCATTCTTTAGTAGGGTGTTCTTTAACCTCCACGCTTTTGGAGGTTTTCCAGACTTTTTCCTGTGGTTGATTTCAAGCTTCATGGCATTGTGGTCTGAAAGTGTGCATGGTATAATTTCAATTCTTGTAAACTTATGAATGGCTGTTTTGTGACCCAGTATATGATCTATCTTGGAGAATGTTCCATGTGCACTTGAGAAGAAAGTATATTCTGTTGCTTTGGGATGCAGAGTTCTAAATATATCTGTCAAGTCCATCTGATGCAATGTATCATTAAAGGCCCTTGTTTCTTTATTGACCGTGTGTCTAGATGATCTATTCATTTCTGTAAGTGGGGTGTTAAAGTCCCCTGCAATTACCACATTCTTATCAATAAGGTTGCTTATGTTTGTGAGTAATTGTTTTATATATTTGGGGGCTCCCGTATTCGGCGCATAGACATTTATAATTGTTAGCTCTTCCTGATGGATAGACCCTGTAATTATTATATAATGCCCTTCTTCATCTCTTGTTACAGCCTTTAATTTAAAGTCTAGTTTGTCTGATATAAGTATGGCTACTCCAGCTTTCTTTTGGCTTCCAGTAGCATGATAAATAGTTCTCCATCCCCTTACTCTCAATCTAAATGTGTCCTCAGGTCTAAAATGAGTCTCTTGTAGACAGCAAATAGATGGGTCTTGTTTTTTTATCCATTCTGATACCCTATGTCTTTTGGTTGGCGCATTTAATCCATTTACATTCAGTGTTACTATAGAAAGATACGGGTTTAGAGTCATTGTGATGTCTGTATGTGTTATGCTTGTAGTGATATCTTTGGTACTTTGTCTCACAGGGTCCCCCTTAGGATCTCTTGTAGGGCTGGTTTAGTGGTGACAAATTCCTTCAGTTTTTGTTTGTTTGGGAAGACCTTTATCTCTCCTTCTATTCTAAATGACAGACTTGCTGGATAAAGGATTCTCGGCTGCATATTTTTCCTGTTTAGCACACTGAAAATATCGTGCCAATTCTTTCTGGCCTGCCAAGTTTCAAAAGAGAGATCAGTCACGAGTCTTATAGGTCTCCCTTTATATGTGAGGGCACGTTTATCCCTTGCTGCTTTCAAAAATTTTCTCTTTATCCTTGTATTTTGCCAGTTTCACTATGATATGTCGTGCAGAAGATCGATTCAAGTTACGTCTGAAGGGAGTTCTCTGTGCCTCTTGGATTTCAATGCCTTTTTCCTTCCCCAGTTCAGGGAAGTTCTCAGCTATTATTTCTTCAAGTACCCCTTCAGCACCTTTCCCTCTCTCTTCCTCCTCTGGGATACCAATTATGCGTATATTATTTCTTTTTAGTGTATCACTTAGTTCTCTAATTTTCCCCTCATACTCCTGGATTTTTTTATCTCTCATTCTCTCAGCTTCCTCTTTTTCCATAACTTTATCTTCTAGTTCACCTATTCTCTCCTCTGCCTCTTCTAGCCGAGCTGTGGTGTTTTCCATTTTGTTATGCATTTCGTTTAAAGCTTTTTTCAGCTCCTCATGACTGTTCCTTAGTCCCTTGATCTCTGTAGCAAGAGATTCTCTGCTGTCCTGTATACTGTTTTCAAGCCCAGCGATTAATTTTATGACTATTATTCTAAATTCACTTTCTGTTATATTATTTAAATCCTTTTTGATCAGCTCATTAGCTGTTGTTATTTCTTGGGGATTCTTCTGAGGGGAATTCTTCTGCTTGGTCATTTTGGATAGTCCCTGGTGTGGTGAGGACCTGCAGGGCACTTCCCCTGTGCTGTGGTGTATAACTGGAGTTGGTGGGCGGGGCCGCAGTCTGACCAGATGTCTGCCCCCAGCCCACCCCTGGGGCCACAGTCAGACTGGTGTGTGCCTTCTCTTCCCCTCTCCTAGGGGCGGGATTCACTGTGGGGTGGTGTGGCCCGTCTGGGCTACTTGCATACTGCCAGGCTTGTGGTGCTGGGGATCTGGCGTATTAGCTGGGGTGGGTAGGCAAGGTGCACAGGGGCAGGAGGGGCAGGCTTAGCTCGCTTCTCCTTAGGTGATCCACTTCAGGAGGGGCCCTGTGGCAGCGGGAGGGAGTCAGATCTGCTGCGGGAGGTTTGGCTCCGCAGAAGCAAAGAGCTGGGTGTTTGCGCTGAGCGAGCAAGTTCCCTGGCAGGAACTGGTCCCTGTGGGATTTTGGCTGGGGGATGGGCGAGGGAGACGGCGCTGGCGAGCGCCTTTGTTCCCCACCAAACTGAGCTCTGTTGTCCGGGGTGGGGGGGAGGGGCTCAGCAGTCCTCCCTCCCTTTGTCCTCCAGCCTTCCTGCTTTCCGAGCAGAACTGTTAACTTATGACCTCCCAGACACTAAGTCGCGCTTGCTGTGGGAACACACTCCGTCTGTCCGGCCCCTCCGCTTTTGCCAGCCAGACTCGGGGGCTCTGCTTGGCCGGCGAGCCGCCCCTCCGCCCCGGCTCCCTCCCGCCAGTCCGTGGAGCACGCACCGCCTCGCCGCCCTTACTACCCTCTTCCGTGGGCCTCTCGTCTGCATTTGGCTCCGGCGACTCTGTTCTGCTAATCCTCTGGCGGTTTTCTGGGTTATTTAGGCAGGTGTAGGTGGAATCTAAGTGATCAGCAGGACACGCGGTGAGTCCAGCGTCCTCCTACGCCGCCATCTTCTTCCCTCTTTTTTATTTATTTTTTTAGAGAGAGAGAGGGAGAGAGAGCGTCAACAGGGAGGGGCAGAGAGGGAAAAAGAGAATCTCAAGCAGGTTCCATGCTGTCAGCACAGAGCCTGATGTGGGGCTCAAACTCTTGAACCATGATATCCTGAGCTGAATTTAAGAGTTGGATGTTTAACTGAACCACCCAGGCACCCTGATTCGTGTATTTTTTAAAGTTTCTTTTATTTATTTTGAGAGAGAAAGAGCACTCCAGAGAGTGAGTATGCACACATGGGCAGGGGAGGGGGAAAAAGAGGGAGGATTAGAGGGAGAGGGAGAGAGAGAATCTCAAGCAGGTTCTGCACTGCCAGCACAGTGCCCCTTGCAGGGCTCCAAGTCGGGAATAGTGAGATCATGACCTGAGCCAAAATCAAGAGTCAGGTGCTCAACCAACTGAGCCACTTAGATGCCTCTTTGATTCAAATATTTTTAGATGTTATTTAGCTCTAGCTATTTGGAGATTTTTCTAGATGTATTATTATAATTATTATGGATTTCTAATTAAATTACTATTTTCCTATTGTGGATTAACTAAGAAATAAAAGCATGAAAATTTTTGAAGACTCAATAATGATAAATTGTGTTTGGCAAATAGGATTGTGAAATTAAAATGAATAATTTAAAAAATCAACAAATCTCCTGTTTAGATGTTTGTTTTATTTTCTCTAAAATATGGTAGGCATCTGGTGTTTTGAATTGAATATATATCAGCCTAGGGAATAGAACAGGAAATTGTGTATGCAGTAGTTTTCATGGAGTTTTTAATTCAGTCTTTAAAAAAGTCTGTGATATAAGGCTGAAATTCTTAAGGATTTTAAATGAGAAATACCTGAAAAGTAAAATGGTTAGCCAGCCCATGTGCACACTTCTTTTGGTACCAATCACTACTAGAATCCAATTCTCCTAATTCCAAATTCTTATTTTTCCCACAATAATTTACCTATATTTAGATTAGAGATTAGATAAAAATAATTCATGATAACTAGAGTTTTTTCCTTTTAATTCTGAGATTTTTGTATAATTGATGGGGAAATTTTCTGATTAACTTTTTTTGATTCTTCTTCCTTCCTTCCTTTCTTTCTTTCTTCTTTCTTTCTTTCTTTCTTTCTTTCTTTCTTTCTTTCTTTCCTCTTTTTTAAGGACTGTCTCATCTTAATTATGTGAGGGGACAAAATCCCTTTAAGATACCCTTTTCACCTAGAGTGTTTAATGCACCTTCTGGGGTTTATAGTCAAAAGAAATTTACATTTTTAGTTCATCAAACCCTGGAGACCAATCATAAACTCATAGAGCACTTCTCTATTGTTGCCATTAATCATATTTATCCTTGGAGAATATTTATATAAATTATTTTAAATTTAAGATGATGTTATCCTCAGGGTAACATTTTGGAATCAGTTTACTCTGATGGTTTCCAAATACTGTGATTCCCACTGGATGCCTAAAATAATACTCCATTTTCACAGTTAAAGGTACCAGTTAGAGACATACCTATGAGAGAAAGAATCATACCTTTAAAAAGGTTAATAAGAAGATGGGACCCCACTGGTCTCAAGACACAATTGCCTCAAGATACAACTGGGGCGTGAGGTAAATAATTCCTCAAACTTCCTCAGACAAATTGATCTTGTTTTGGCATAATTAGCTATGGGTTACACCAGGGCAACCAGATGATTCCCACTGGTGGAGTGAAACTTTTGTATCCTGCTATGAATCATCTTAAATAAAGCTCATGTAAAACAACTCTTGATTTTAATCAGTCTCATTGGACCTTATTTAAAAGTGAATTTAGTCAAAGAACTAAATTAGAAAGAACCTTAGGAAATCCCTGAATAGATGATCACTAGGCAACTCAAGCTTGAAATAGTTTTAAGTGATACATTAAATGTTAAAAAATATAGAGTCAGAGACAACTGTTTCCCTTAAATTTTCATACTTGTCATACACACACAGACCCAGCACACACAATGCACTTCCAAGAATCTTTTAGGTAGATGCCCATATTAGTAGAGTAGTTACCAAAGAGTCCACATGTTAAAAATATGTATATATGCAAACACTATTTTCTGACTCTTTCCATGAGAAATTATATTTACCCTTGACCATATATTAAAAACAACAACAACAGTCTATTTGAAGGTACAATTTATAGCTTCCAGTTTAAACTCATTTTACGTTCCTAATATCTGGAAGTTAGTTTAGAATTTATTTATGTTTATTATTCCTTCAGTGGAAATAGTAATCTTATGTTATTCATCAGGTTTAAAAAACATAACCTAAAATAAGTGTGAAAAAATTAAAGCTCTTTTTCTAAAATGGTTTCCCTTATGTATAGACAAATTTGAACCACAGTTTCTCTTACTTCTAGTACACACATGTAAAATGACATTTTACCCAATTTCTTGAAAGTTTAAATATATTTTTTTCTTTTAAAATAACTATGGATCTGGGGCACCTGGGTGGCTCAGTTGATTAAGCGTCCGACTTCGCTCAGGTCATGATCTCACAGTTCGTGAGTTCGAGCCCCGCATTGGGCTCTGTGCTGACAGCTTGGAGCCTGGAGCCTGCTTCAGATTCTGTGTCTCCCTCTCTCTCTGCCCCTCCCCCACTCATACTGTCTCTCAAACATAAATAAACATTAAAAAATAATTTTTTAAATAACTCTGGATGGCAAGATATAATTAAATAATTTCTTTTGAGATGATGCAAAATTTTTACAGAAAGTTCAAAAAAGATATTTCCATTAGTCAAACATGTTACAATCTTTACCTCCCTCAATTAATATACTATTATTATTTGTAATCACTTCAAGCTTTTATATACATATATTGTATATATATAACCTTTATATAATATGTATATATTTTTAATATATATATTATACATATATATAATATATATTATATATATGTATATATTTTTAATATATATATTATACATATATATGTATAATATATATATTATATATATATGTATATATTTTTAATATATATATTATACATATATATGTATAATATATATATAATATATATATTATACATATATATGTATAATATATATATTAAAAATATATACAAATATATACAAATATATATAAAAATATATATATATAATTATATATATATTATACATATATATGTATAATATATATATAATTATATATATATAAAATCAGGGTTATTGTTTGATTGGTTAGACTGAGTAGTTGTTTTGAACTACATTAGAAACTATGTTGAGTATGATGCACTATTTTCACCTAGTCCTTTTAATCAGAGCAGTCACAAAACAGAATAATGAATCATCTCAACATTAATGCTCCTAATACTTGATATCAATTAAATATCAAAATCACATCACAAGTTGTAATAACAATTAAGTATATGCATAGGATTTGAGAAATGGCTACCAAAAATATTTTTATTCAAGTCTTCTCAAAGACATCTATTATACTCAGTCACCTTAAAAGAGTTTTTCTCCTGTACCCCACCAAGAGTTAGGGATAACACTGGAAGATAATTACAGGTAGAAATTCCCTGACTGTGATGACTAAAATGATAAATATGAAAGAAGAGAGTAAAATGGTGAGAATAATGAGTCTGTAATTTACCCAAAACAATGCAAAGTGGACTGCCTTCAAAAATACAAAGTTCTCTGGGGTTCCTGGGTGGCTCAGTCGGTTGAGCGTCCGACTTCAGCTCAGGTCATGATCTCATGGTCCGTGAGTTCGAGCCCCGCGTCGGGCTCTGTGCTGACAGCTCAGAGCCTGGAGCCTGCTTCAGATTCTGTGTCTCCCTCTCTCTCTGACCCTCCCCTGTTCATGCTCTATCTCTCTCTGTATCAAAAATAAATAAAAAAACATTTAAAAAATTAAAAAAAAATACTAAGTTCTCATTTAACAAAACTAAGTATATCCTAACTGGCTACTGACTTAGGAAGTAACAACATACTAACTATGTTAAATTTTGGCCAAAAATAAAACATTTTATACCTTCTGTTTGAGGCTAATCCCAGACACTAAATAATTAAGCTATAATTCAAATGTTTCTTTCATGTTTCCCAGACCTTTTGTCACTTAGAGATAGGGGTTTCTTATTCTAAGTAAGAGATGTAGTGTTCTAAAGCTTTCAAAATTTTAAAGCTTTCCTTAAAGTGGATACATATTCTTCTTCTTATTTTTAGTTAAATAAGAATTTGATGATAGGTTCTCAGAAGATTATGGAATAGAAATTTTTCTTAAAGAAATGTTTGGTTTTACTTGTCTATTTTACAGCATTCATGTATACAAATAACCCTCCAAAAGATTGGAAACCATATTCTACCTAAAGATAGAGAGAGGATGGGGGTCAGGAAGAAGGAAGACAATGGAGATTTAAATTTTAGGCACCTGCTTTTAGTGTTTTTAATACTTTCAAATGAGGAATGTGTTGTGCTTTCTTATGTCATAGATGTGTGTTAAGTAATTTAACCTAACGATATTCAAAGTCCTTTCTATATGCTTCCTAAATCAATTATCAATTAGAATACACTTGAATATTTTTGACAACTGAGAATTTCATATTTTTTTCAAGCAGTCCATTTCATTTTCAAAAAGCTATGCTTCTTAGAAAGATTTTCTTTATACTGAGCAGAAAGGTGCTTTCCTGTGACTTCCTCTCATTGGTTTTAACTTTATGCTTTCCATATTTGAGAATAAATTAAGCCTCTTGTAAGAGTTCTTTAAACGGGTAATGATAATGACTTTATCTTGTATATATTCAGCTTCTCTAATGACTTCAGTTGAACCTTGTTGTGGCCAAACAGCAATTCTGTCCACCCCTATGAATTTGCTCTTTTACTTCATCTGGGTCTTTCAAATCTGGTAACATTTAAAATTGAATGATATTATCAATAATGTATTTATTTAAACTATTTAATGCTTTCTAGGTCCTCTCTGAAGGGTGGAGATATCATCTTTGGACTTCTTTATTGGAAATCATTGATGGCCATGACAGTAGTCATCTCTGCTCTCAAGCAGCTTGTAAGTTTTTGTGGAAAGAGATGCAGGGAGTTATAAGTGCTTTACAGAATAATAGAGTTCAGTGACAAAAAATGAGTCATATGAGACATGTTCTTCATTTGATGTATACATAAAACAGAGTGAAGGAGCAAGGGAAGGGAATGATCATATTTCTTTGGGTAGATTTTAAATAATTATAATAAATAGAATAGTTTTAATAAAATTGCATATGTCTTAAGAGCTAAAGTGTCACAAAGTGTCAGGTTTTTTTTAAGTGTAAAAATGTCCAGACATGACATACCTTCAGACACAATCTGCCAAACAAATGGATGACTCCAAATTATTTGTTCTATAAGATTTGAATGATATTTATTGAACACATTTGCATCATTCTGGAATTACTCTTAAAGGCTATGTGCATGCTAGATTTGTTTGATTAATAGAATTATTAAAATATATTTTAATTATGAAATTTGTGGGAGTGCTTGAGTGGCTCAGTCGGTTGAGCGTCCAACTTCGGTTCAGGTCATGATCTCAAGGTTCATGAGTTAGAGCCCCATGGCAGGCTCTGTGCTGACAGCTCAGAGCCTGGAGCCTGCTTTGGATTCTGTGTCTCTCTCTCTCTCTGCCCTCCCCCGCTCATGCTCTGTCTCTCTCTGTCTCTCAAAAATGAATAAACGTTAAAAAAATTTTAATTCATGAAATTTGTAGGGAAGACCATTGAACATTTTCACCATATAAAGTTATGTCAAGCTAGAATGTACAGCAATAGCTTATCTTTCCTAGAAAAGTAAAAAGAGTAAAAACGTAGCTAAGTCTAAGTCTCTAGAACATGAGTTAAAATGTTAAAATGGCTTTTGAATCATTGAGGATTTTTGAGTTACTGGCAGGGAATACCTCATCTTAAAATAATGTAAAAAATGATAAAAGAGAGAGAGGGCATTATTGTCTCATGCAATAGAAAATTGTAGCACATTATGAAAACTGGATTCACTAGCCTATGTTGTCCTGACTCAAGATTTATGCAGCTCTGAGCAGTGTTTTCCTCTCGTTGACATTACAACCAAATTATTCTCTTTCCTTGTGCTACAGTCCTCAGAAGCTCCAGAGTTATATATTCCCAAGTTCAAGTCCAATGGAAAAGATATCCCTTTCTTGTTTGCTTAAGTAAAACCTTAAAAGTTAGTTTGATTGGACCTTACTGGGGTCATCAAACTTTGAGCCGCTCTCTTCTATGAGTGAGGCCTTGGCCACATGCCCACCTGTGTTATGTGGTGCTAATGTGTGGTTTGAGAATTGGTAAGATGTGCTTCTGAAATGAAACAAGGCAAAGTGTCATTGGTTGCTAAGGAGATTAAAAATTCAAAAGATGTCTCTTACATGTTAGCACTAATAAAGGATGAAAGAACGAAAACATAATGAAATGTGTTTAGAATAGATTTCTTTCCTCCAACCACAGTTTTACAGTTTCAGGTATGCCCAACACCTGTTTTTTGTCTATCCATTTCCCATTGCTTTAAAATGGTGGATTCTTCTAATAGAGATGTTTCTTAATCTGTGCTCTCAGAATGACAAATGTCTCTGTCTTCTAAAAAGTAAAGTTTGGGTTTAATATTTCTAGTATGCATCAGAAACTTTCTTACTAAAAGAGTTGGAAATTTTTAAGAGTATTGAAAAAGGAAGACTCTAAAAATAAAGTGAATAAGTTCTGTGTACATTTTATTTCATGAATTTACAGATCGGCACATTAATTATAAAGGAAATTATCAATTTAACATTAATAAGGTGTTCATTGTTTTTGATAAGTTCTCCTACTTGGGAAATAATGTGTGGATAGATCATTCTAGTCATTCCAATCCACTTAAGCCAGAATACAACATACATACTATATGTAACTGACTTTCACATAAAGAAATAAGACATTTGTACTAGAATGCTCAAGTCTTTAGGAACACAGCTATGAAATGGTTGTACCTTTTTCCAATCACTGTTTAACCTTGCTGTTTTGATTTCTCCCTTTGTATTCCTGAACTATTTCAGTCAGTTTCTATAACGTCCAGTTATCTTTTAGGGATTAACATTTAGTGAAATGGAATTTTAAATCTTTCATTTCATTTATATAAAAACAAGCCAGTGCCCAGCAGTTTGTAGACCTTGGGTTGGTAAGTCAGGGATGAGAAAGAGGAAAAGGGCAAATGTCTTTACAAACGTGAGGCCCAGGCAGTGATAGCCTATAGTTAATTATGTAGTTAGTTATGTTGCTGATACGTACAAAGCTATTATGTTTCCTTTTTTTCAGTTCTTTGATTTCTTCCATCAGAGTTTTATAGTTTTCCTCATATAGATCTTACACATATTTTGTTAGATTTGTACCTAAGTTGTTTATTTTTTTCTCTACTCCATTCCTGTCAAACGCTGCCTTTAAAGATTCCTACAGCGAGCCGCAAAATAACAATATTAACTGGATAAGAAATGATTCTTGCCTTTATGGTTACACAATCCCCCAAACTCCAGTGGATACAAGCACAATATATCTGAAACGTTTTGTCATGTGAGGTTTCACTCGGATGCATAGGTGCTACATCCCAGCAAGCATCCAAATGGAGAACTACAGTCCAGTTTCACTTTTTAAGAGACAGGCTGTTTTCTGTAATTTGGTGGATTTACTGCTTTTGTTTGCCATGTAGTGTGAGAAGAAGTAGGAAAATCTCATGAACCTGGCTGTTTTACAAGTGTAACAGTTTCACTGCCTCACATTCTCCTCAGCCTTCCTTATACACGGGGAGGTGGTGGGGGGTGACTTCCTACTTTTTTTTTTTTATATCCAAGTTAGTTAACATATAGTGTAAAAATGGTTTCAGGAGTAGAATTTAGTGATTCATCACTTACATATAACACTCAGTGCTCATCCCAAAAAGTGCTCCTTAATGCCCATCACCCATTTAGCCCATGCCCCCACCCAACACCCTCAACAACCCTTAGTTTGTTCTCTGTATTAAAGAGTCTCTTACAGTTTGCCTCCCTCTCTGTTTTTATCTTATTTTTCCTTCCTTTTTCCTATGTTCATCTGTTTTGTTCTTTAAATTCCACATATGAGTGAAATCATATGATAGTTGTCTTTCTCTGACTGGCTTATTTCGCTTAGCATAATACATTCTAGTTCCATCCATGTTGTTGCAAATAGCAAGATTTCATTCTTTTTGATTGCTGTGTACTATTCTATTGTATATATATGCCATATCTTCTTTATCCATTTATCAGTCGATGGACATTTGGGCTCTTTCCGTAATTTGGCTATTGTTGATAGCGCTGCTATAAACATTGGAGTGCATGTGTCCTTTCAAGTCAGCATTTTTATATGCTTTGGATAAATTCCTAGTAGTAAAATTTCTGGGTCATAGGGGAGCTCTATTTTTTAACTTTTTGAGGAAACTCCATACTGTTTTCCAGAGTGGCTGCACCAGTTTGCATTCCCACCAGCATTTCTCCATAACATTGCCTTGTTTCCTGAGTTGTTGATTTTAGCCATTCTGCAGGTGCGAGGTGGTATCTCATTGTGGTTTTGCTTTGTATTTCCCTGATGATGAGTGATGTTGAGCATCTTTTCATGTATCTGTTAGCCATCTGGATGTCTTCTTTGGAAAAGTGTATTTATGTCTTTTGCCCATTTCCTCGCTGGATTATTTGTATTTTGGGTGTTGAGTTTGATGAGTTCCTTACAGATTGTGGATACTAACCTTTTATCTGATATGCCATTTGAAAATATTTTCTCCCATTCCATCGGTTGCCTTTTAGTTATGTTGATTGTTTCCTTTGCTGTGCAGAAGTGGTTTTTGTTTTTTTTTAATCTTGATGAGGTCCCAATAGTTCATTTTTCTTTTTGTTTCCCTTGCCTCCAGAGACAAGTCTAATAAGAAGTTCTGTGGCCAAGGTCAAAGGGGTTGTTGTCTGTTTTCTCCTGTAGTATTTTGATGATTTCCTGTCCTACATTTAGGTCTTTCTGCTTTTTTAATAAACCTAATTATTATTGATCCATTTGCAGTCTTATTTAGAATTTCAAGTGCCTCTTGCCTTCAGCTTTGTCCTCATCTGAAATTGTTAAGCAAATGGAAAAATCACCACTCCATGCCTATCGCATATTTAAAACAATAGTTACAGTGAATATAATATGAACTTTTTTGCATGATTTAAAATTAACAAAAAGGAATTTAATTAGAGAGAGAGTGCAAAAGCGGGGGAAGGGGCAGAGGAAGAGAGAGAGAGAATCTTAAGCAGACACCACACTCAGTGTGGAGCCCAACTCGGGGCTCAATCCCATGACCCTGGGATCACGACCTGAGCCAAAATCAAAAGTCAGACACTCAACTCACTGAGCCACCCAGGCACACCTTTAAAAATGTTTAATATCTTAAAAACATAGAATGTTAAGTGTAATATCAGGTTTTATCATTTTGGAGGTCTGTAATGGTAGTAACTAAAGATTTTTGGTACTTAAAATTAGTTTTGGCTTTGGAAGTGATGTCAAATTGTCTTAACGTCAGGGAACTGAGTTCTGGGCAAGTCTCAGAAAAGTAAGTATGTACTGGAAAGCATCTCATTAGTGTCCATAACTTTCTATTACTTAAACTAAGGATGTATACACATCTTTTTCCTTTCATACTTTTTACAATAGGGTACTTTTTGAGGTTGCTTTTTTGGAACCTCTCCACAGTTTTCTAAACCAATAGTCAGCATTGATTTATCTTTTGTGGTATGTGTGGAAAATATTCTTTAAACTTTTGACTTGGGGGTAAACTGCTTTGAATTCAAGAAATAAAATGCCACACAAGTTTAGTAAAGAAATTTTTGTTGTGTCTTTTCCTGAAAATTAAGCATTCTGATTTTGGGGAACTAGAGGTTGAGAAACTTTACTTCTGGTGTAAACATGGATTGATTTCTTAATACTTTGGTAATAAAGAGCAACAGCAAATCCTCTCTAAGTGGTTTTTCAGGGCAGTGAGTATTTGAAAAGAGCAAAACAATAAAAGGGATCAGACACTCTGTAATGACTGGCAGCTGTTGGACTTACGGTATGTTGGGAGGTGCAGATGTGAGGCAAACATTATGTACCTCAGAGACAACTAAGATACCTTTGAAGAGGGTGAGGCTCTGCTATTACAGTGCCCATAAAGCCTTCAGCCATTCCTCTCTTCTGAAGTTTCTTTCACCTAATGTTACCACAGTATCCCATGTACAACCACAAACACTCTCAACAGGAGACAGCACACATTCACGTTATTCAGTCACAGGAGATAAAACATGTTTGTTCAGCTTCTACTTGTAGTGACAGTTAGTTTCTGAGTTTAAAATACCCAGATGTATCCTTTCCAGCTGTAATTCGATTGATAACCATCCAGGTTCTGATCACCACAACTCTAAAACTTAGGACCTGGGTGATAATTTGACTAGAATGATAATGTGGGCAAAACAATATACTGTGTATTCAATACAGGGGAAGACAAGATGATTGGGTGGGGGGAAGGCAACCACAATTTAAAAGTAAGATAAACAGGAAACACTTTCCATAGCAGTGTCATATATTTATCACTAGCCCCCCCACACACACATTATGTAATCTTTTTTTCCCCAAAATAGTGAATGTAAGGTAACTGAGAGGATGAGTGAATGATGACACAGGGATCAGTTTTATCACATCCTGCAATGTGAAATGAATTCTTGGTTATCAAATTTAGCTGCTTCCCTTTCTGTCCCCTTCAAGTATTTTGTACTTGTCTTTTCTTGAGCATGGATGATAAGACTACTGGAGATTTGCTATGAGAAGACAATATGGTTAAGTAATCACAACAGCCATTAAAACAAGAACACACCATTTCTCAGTACTTGAAAGCTGAAACTGTGTATTTATGTCCACAGGACTTAACTTACTTCACAAATGCTATTTTAATTGATAGTGACAGCAACTAGTACTATATGGTTCCTCAGTGTCAGGACACAAGTTAGGTGATTTTTAATAATGTTTTACCCATTTAATCACCACAACCTAGAAACATAATCAAAAAGAAAATAATTTGTTTTTCTGTTATTACATTATCATAAACATATTAATGACGAAAGACTCTAGGTACAAGTTCCAAGAACATATTCACACAATAGTGTTTAAGTGTGACTATTTTTCAAAATTACCCAATGAAACATTTCCCATGATCCATTACTTAAGCTGAATATAATTAGTCATGTTCACTATTTCTTTCTCTATTTGCATCCACTTATGGACGCTATGAGTGAAAAACAAAAGATACAATAAGCTATTAAGTGTGTGTTCATCAGAACACCCACAATTATGAATATTTTATGTTTTATACAAGGAATGTGACACCGCGTGGTTTGCATTTAGGTTTAAATACCCCTATTATGTTAAAAATAAAAAGAAAATCAACCTTTCTTGTGGGCTGAACAATGCTTCCAGGCCCCTTTTCTTTCTTACCACTACTGTTGTTTTGGATATGCAGGCTCACTGGCTAGGAGAACTTGAGTAACTCCTTATGTATCTTCCAATACAAAGCATCCCCTTTATACTAAACATTAATGAGATTTGGGGATTTTGTCCATGGAATTTTGTTCCAATACACTTCATCTTTAATATGTTTATCATCCCTAATTATGAGTATGTTATATATCAGAACTGTGATGTATAGCTCTAGCACCGGCCTTTGAGGAACTACCATTCTACAAACAGAGCCAGAAAATACAACACAGAAATATAATTACTGAAATACAAAATTCTTATTTTATATTCATTCCAATTCACACATATACTTTACCTTCTTTACTATCACAAATACAAGTATCTCAAATCCTTCTGGAAAATAAATGGGTAGATTTCTCTGACAGTCTTACCTCTTATATCCCTCCAACTTGCCGTCTTAAGATCCAATGCCAGATACTTTCCAGATGTCACAAATCCAAATCACTGTTCTTGAGGGCATTTCCAGAAGTTTGCCACAGTTAGCAGCTAAGTATTACTGTCAGAGTTAATGCTCCCTAAGATCAACCTTCAATCAATGTATATGATAGGTGTATATATACACAGGCCTATATGTCAATACATTTTAGGATTGTGCTTTACACTATTTCCCTTCTAAGAATAAATTTTAGTGGCCTTTTATGGTACCTGGCATAATAATGGGCAATTTAGTGGCTGTCTTCCCTTGCCTGTATCGTTTTCTCCCTTCTGAGTCCTTCCAAACAAATTGCTTGCACTGGTATTAAGATTTGACTACAGGGTGAAAACACTAAGATAAAAATAAAATGTTAACTCTAATTTCTACAGAATATTACTGAACATTTAAATTATTTTGGTCACCTCACTTCTCCAAAGTTGCCATAAGAAACCAGCTTTTGTTTAAAAGTTATTTATTTTGGAAGTCCTGTTCTTGATTATTCAGGGTCAAAAATAATATAATTAATTAGCTAGAATAAATGGTCAGCTCCTAAAGGAAATTATATTCAAACATATACCTTTAAATAAGGCTTACAATGGGAGTAACAAGAATGAATGTCACACAGGAAGAAGTTTTTCTAAAACTTGATTCATATGAAAAACCAAACACTAAGTGAATAAGAGCAAAGGAAGAATCTAGTTTTGAATAAAGAATCAGGATTTACAAGTTAGACATTTTAAACACTTACCTTAAATACTTAGAGTTGTGTTATAGTGTATATCACTCAACAGTATTTATTAACAATTTATAATTTAAGATGCATGATTTTTAGGTATAGAGAGCTAAGTAATTAGGGAGTGTACTCCACTTAAGAACTTAAATCCTAACAGCCTATGTTTGACACTAAAAAGCTACTAATTGCTTCCTATTCATATTTAACATTCTCCACAATAATATTTCGGTTCCTCAGTAAAGTGGTGTAAAGGATACCAAGCTTAATCCTAGTACTTATGGAGAAGGAAAAAATGAATAGTGTCCAGGACACAGGAAATGCTTGTGAACGAAAGGTAAATAATTTGAAGACCCTACTACATAGTTCCCTTTTGCTTAAACACATTGAAAAATGTACAACATTCATAAGTGTTTCCTAGTTGGATGGTACAAATACTTTAAGGACAATGTATATTGGTAGATGCATCATAAAACCTTGGGTAACTAACTTATCTGTATATTAGTATATGTTTCATCCACTATGGCTGGGTTAGGCCATTTGTCTAAGAGGATTCCTTTGTGTTACCCTTTGAAAGGCTTCCTTTACTTCCTTGTTCCTCAAGGTATAGATAACAGGATTCAGAGCAGGGGTGACCACTGTGTACATGAGTGCAGTTGCTTTGTCTGTTTCTGGAGTGTGTACAGTCTTTGGTTGGATATAAGTGAACAAGGCAGTGCCGTAGAACAAAGAAACAACCAAGATATGAGATGAACAAGTGGAGAAAGCTCTGTGTCTGCCAGCTGCTGAAGGGATTCTCAAGATGGTTACAAGAATTCGCAGGTAGGAGCACAAGATGAGCAAACAGGGAGTCATGATGAAGATCATGGAGAGAACAAACATCACAATCCTATTGTGGGAGGTATCAACACAAGCCAGTTTCATTACAGGCATGAGGTCACAGAAAAAGTGCTGAATCTTTCCTGTTCCACAGAAGGGAAGACTGAAGATCCAGGTGATCTGGGCTGACTCCACTACCACCCCAGTGGTCCAAGACGCTGTAGCCAATATCAAACACATGCGAGGGCTCATCAAGAGTGTATAACGCAGCAGGTAACAAATAGCTACAAAGCGATCATAAGCCATGGCTGCTAGCAGGGAGCATTCTGTCAGTCCCAAGATGGCAAATGTGTACATCTGAGCTGCACAACCACCCACACTTATAGTCTTGGTCTCCATCAGCAGATGCACCAGCATCTGAGGCACCACAGTGGTGATGTAGCACATCTCCAGGAAGGAGAGGTTAACCAGGAAGAAATACATGGGAGTGTGTAAGGAAGTGGAGACCCAGATCAGGGAGATGATGATGAGGTTTCCTCCCACAGTAAACAAGTAAACAAGTGTTCATTTTTTGAACACATTTTCCAGAGAGAATCTATTACTGTTAGTTACATCAGTTAAGTTTCAATGTGTAAAATGAAAAGTTTCTAATGGATTTCCATTATGCAATTGAACTAATTATTGGATTTGTGAATGTTTGCCATGGTAATCTTCTTTAAGCTCCTCCAATGGACAGTGACTGTTCAGGTCTTTGTGATATTGTAGGCACAGTTCAGGGACAAAGAAGCTCCATTAACACCACAGATGGCTTTCACTTAATTATCTATGTGGAAATTAACAACATAAATAAATAGACCTTAACAGGGCAATTCCTAATTTTGAATGCTTCTAATTAAAATAATTTGTCAGAAACGTGAACAATGTGTTTTCTGCACTTCCTCAAGAAGTGGAAAAACTCATTCATTCTGAGAATTTTTATTTTCAAACATAACACATTTTTAAATTTTGTTTCTAGTTTTATGGAGATATAATTGGAAAATAGAATTTTACATATTTAAAGTTTACACATGACAATTACATATAATATACATATAATTGTGAAATAATTTTCACAATTAGGATAATGAACACCTAAATCACCATGCATTGTTATCATTTTGAGTGTGATGACAAAGCTCAGGATATGTTGTCTTAGCAAAGTTCAAGTATACAATGCAGTATTATTAACTAATACCATCATGCTATATACATTATATCCCCAAACTTATTCATCTTATAACTGAAAGCTTTTACCCTTTGATCAACATCTATCCATTTCTCCCACTCCCCAACTCATTCTACTCTCCGTTTCAAGTTCAATTTTTTTAGACTCCACATAACTGAGATCATATGGTATATGTCCTTCTGTTTCTGACTTATTTGACTTAGCCTAATGCCCTCCGAGCCCATCCATGTTGCCACAATTGGCAGTATTTCTTTATTTTTTTATGGCTAAATAATATCCCTCTTTGAAATTGGTCTTAATGATTTTTGGAGCACAGGCAAGAAAGGCAAAAATAAACAAGTGGGACTACATCAAATAAAAACATTTCTGCACAGCAAGGGAAAGACAGTTAAGAGCATGAAACAGACTGAAGTTATTTATGGGTAAATAGAAATAAAAAAGTGAAAGAAACCAGTGGCAGCATTCTGGAAAACAGTGTGGAGGTTCCTCAAAAAATTAAAAATAGACCTACCCTATGACCCAGCAATAGCACTGCTAGGAATTTACAAAAGGGATACAGGAGTACTGATGCATAGGGCCACTTGTACCCCAATGTTTATAGCAGCACTCTCAACAATAGCCAAATTGTGGAAAGAGCCTAAATGTCCATCAACTGATGAATGGATAAAGAAATTGTGGTTTATATACACAATGGAGTACTACGTGGCAATGAGAAAGAACGAAATATGGCCCTTTGTAGCAACGTGGATGGAACTGGAGAGTGTGATGCTAAGTGAAATGAGCCATACAGACAAAGACAGATACCATATGGTTTCACTCTTATGTGGATCCTGAGAAACTTAACAGAAACCCATGGGGGAGGGGAAGGAAAAAAAAAAGAGGTTAGAGTGGAAGAGAGCCAAAGCATAAGAGACTCTAAAAAACTGAGAACACACTGAGGGTTGATGGGGGGGTGGAAGGGAGGGGAGGGTGGGTGATGGGTATTGAGGAAGGCACCTTTGGGGATGAGCACTGGGTGTTGTATGGAAACCAATTTGACAATACACTTCATATGTTGAAAAGAAAAAGAAAAAAAGAAACCAGTGGCAGCAACATGTGGGAGAAGTTTGCTCATGAAGGGGAAGAGATAGACAGGGTGATACCTAGAGAAAAACAAAAGACAGGATAAGATTACTTATTATTGTTATTCGTTATGCTTTTAAGATGGAGAACCATATGCCATATCTGGTGTGAAGGAACCATCTGAAAAAAAGCTCTCTGGTGCTTATTTTGGAAATAAAATGATATAACATATATTTTAATATTTGAATTAAAGTACTAACTTAGAAAACTATGAACATCTCAGGGTAGAAAATTACAAACAGCCATTTATCACAATAAGATCTGTGCTTCTAGGACTTACAATGTTTGATTTGAGATAAAGAGTAACTTAGCATTTGCAACAGTATTTAGATAGTCTTTTAATAAGATTAATTAATTAAGTTACAATACCGTGAATTTTATCAAAGCTAATCAGTTATTAGTAAAGTGATAGCAACTATTACTATATGGTTCCTCAGTGTCAGGACATGAGCTAGGTGATTTTTAATAATGTTTTACCCATTTAATCACCACAACCTATAAACATAATGAAAAATAAAATAATTTGTTTTTCTGTTATTACATTATGATGAACATATTAAAGATGAAGTGTATTTGAACAAAATTTCATGGACAAAATCTCAAAATCTCATTCATGTTTAGTATAAAGGGGATTCTCTCTCTTTCTATCTGTCTGTGGGATTGTGGGTGATCATCTTCCATGCTCAGATTTTTGGTCTCAGGCCGCAGTGTTTGGCAGAAATCAGTGATTTTTCAGAACATTGGAACGTGCCCACAACTGGCACTAGTGTTTTTTTTTGTTTTTTTTTGTTTTTTTTTTTTTGTCACTTCAAAGCACCTATGGACAGTCCTTTGCTTTTCCATACAAGAGTAAGCTTAGCAATGCTTTGCTTCATTCTAGGTCAGGCTGCCTGCAGATATAGACCCTTTCCTCTGCTGACTTATTGCCAGTTACATTATATACAGTATATTAAAAGAGTTTATTAATACTGTACTGTAGTCAACATCCATGCGAACTATACAATGACCCCCATGCAGAAAAAATGTTGAAAAGAAAGATGGTAAGAAGAAGGAGGTTATTTTAGTGGAAATTAAGAAGGAAATCATCGAGAAGTACGAACAAGGTATGCGAGTGACCGAAATTGCAAGATTTTGTAAGAAGTTTACATTTGCATCTTGTCCGCAAAGAAGAAGGAGAAAAAGGCGGAGGAATCCTTCACTTCAAACGAGATTAGGGAGAAGGGTAAGATGTGAGAAACAGGGCAAAATTTTGTAGAAAGGAACCACATGAATAAGGCTGTAGTGCGAGCGATGAATCTGTTTAACAACAATGCAATGTCACATTTCTGTGAAATCCTCAAAAGGAGGCAAAAACAAGTGTCAGTGTCTGGGTTCCTTGTTAAAGTTGCACAAAAAGAAAAAGATTCCATTAAGTCAATAGAAAGCAGAGATTCCACTAGTGATAGTGAAAGTTGTTCTACACAAACTCTCTTGTTTCCCTCACACCAGCCATAAAGCTTTTTTTCAAAGGTAAGCACAGATTAATTTATTTTTCTTTACACTTTGTATTTTCTTTATTATTTTGCATTATACTGCAGTATTGAAATCATTTTTATATGAATATTTTTGGGTTGTGGAATGAATCATCTGAGTTTCCATTATTTCTTGGGGAGAAATTCATTTTGATATACAAGTGCTTTGGATTATAAGCACTTTTCCAGAAAAACTTATGCTCGCAAACCAAGGTTTTACTGTACTAACATCTCTTCTATTATTACACACAAAAACAGTTTGTGAAAGACTTGATTGTGTGTTTTTGTGTTTGTTTTGTTGTAAATTGTCTGGTAGAATTTTCTGGTGAAGTCATCTGGGTCTATTTTGGGAGGAAATTCTTTTGACTACTGATTCATCTTTTGCAAAATTGTATGTCTAATCCAGTTATCCATTTTTTCTTGAGTCAGTTTTAGAAAACTGTCTTTTTTTCCTCAGTGTTATCTTTATTTGACACTCATTCTTTTTTAATCTGGAATACCTGAATAGAGATACCTTTTATTTATTATTTATTACTTTTTTATTATTTGCTTTATTTTCTGAGTGTATCTTGCCAGAACATTGCCAAATTTTACCTTTTCAAAGATCAATGCTGGGTCCACTAATATTCTCCTCTGTACATAGCATTTTGTTTCACTAATCTCTGATGTTTTCTTTGTAATTTATTTCCTTCCATTTTCTTTTTTTTATTTATTTCATTTTTATTAAAAAAATTTTTTAATGTTTATTTTTACTTTTAGGAAGAGAAAGAGAGACAGAGCATGAGAGAGGGAGGAGCACAGAGAGAGGGAGACACAGAATCCGAAGCAGTCTCCAGGGTCTGAGCTGTCAGCACAGAGCCTGACATGGGACTCAAACTCATGAACCAGGAGATCATGACCTGAGCCAAAGTCAGATGCTTAATTGACTGATCTACTGAGATGCCCCAGTTTATTTCATTTTTAAAATGTTTTATTTATTTTGAGAAAGAGAGAGAGAAAGGGAGCAAGCAAGCACTAGCAGGGGAGGGGTAGGGAGAAAGGGAGAAAGGGAGAAAGAGAATCCCAAGAAGGCTCCATGTTCAGTGTGGAGTCTGATGCAGGGTTTGATCTCACAACCATGAGATCACGACCTGAGCCAAAAACAAGAATCGGAGGCTTAACAGACTCTTTATGAGTCACCCAGGCACACTTTCCTTCCATTTTCATTGGGTTTAACTTACTATTGTTTTGAAAATTCTAGGGATGAATTGTTGTCATTATTTCTTGTTGTAATTAAAAGCAAACATATAAATTGCACTTTAATTAGGAATTTTATGAATTCCAGATAATGTTTTTGGCAAGTCAACATGGCAGGAAGATCAATAGCTCCTCAAAGATATCCATGCCCTAAGCCCCCAAAGCTGTGAATATGTTAACTTATATGGAAAAAAGGCATTTTGTAGATGTAAAAATACTAGAGACTTTAATATGGGGAGATTATTCTGAGAAAGCTGAGTTGGCTCAATCTAATCACGTGAATTCTTAGAAATGACTCTTAGAATGCAACTCTTGATCTTGGGGTCCTGAGTTCAAAGCCCACGTTGGGAGGATTTTATTTAAGTTAAAAAAAAAGAAACGTGTAAACTATATTCATTACATTTTTTTAAAAGATACATCCCTCAGTTTAAAGCACACAAATAGATTTTACACATCTTAAGTGTTTACACATTTTTCACATTTACACACCACATTTGGTGTGAGTTTAATTTGTGTTCATCACCTTCTAAGAACTTGGATTCCTCAGGATTAATTCACATATTGAAATTCCAAAAGTGGGGGCGCCTGGGTGGCGCAGTCGGTTAAGCGTCCGACTTCAGCCAGGTCACGATCTCGCGGTCCGTGAGTTCGAGCCCCGCATCGGGCTCTGGGCTGATGGCTCAGAGCCTGGAGCCTGTTTCCGATTCTGTGTCTCCCTCTCTCTCTGCCCCTCCCCCATTCATGCTCTGTCTCTCTCTGTCCCCAAAATAAACATTGAAAAAAAAATTAAAAAAAAAAAAAAAAAAGAAATTCCAAAACTGAAATCTATGGACCAAATCCTAGACGAATGTAAGGACATACTTTATCTTTATTCAAGAGCCACTAGATAGCCTATCCTGCTGACATATCTTCATTCTTTACTCTTTCAAAATGAATTTCATGGTTATAAATGATACAGATTCACAAGAAGTTGCAAAGATAGTACAGGGTGGTCACGTGCACATTTTAGTTAAACATAAAGCAGGACATCAAACACACTAAGTTGACATTTTACAAAATGTGAATACACATGAATGGCTCTATACCATTTTATTGCATGTGTAGATTCATGTAACCACTATTAGCAATTATGGTTGAGTTTTGTAAAAAGTTCTTGAAGGGGTGTGAAATATCTATGGAAGAAAAAAACAATAAACAAGTGAAGATAAAAAGTGAATTTTGTTAAATTAGAATTATAATGCAATCTTTTTGAGATGGGCATCTGTGTCTAGTGTACCTTTCAAACCTGCTGTTTAGCACAGTGCCTGTCACTTCGTAGGTGAAGAAAAAGAATCTATGGAAAAGAATCACTGATGTTTTTTCAGGCAAATGCAAATGTGTAACAACTGGAAAATTATCAGCTAAAATACTTATGATGAATGACTCACAAGGTGGCAGTAATATATACTCAGGGGATGCGTTGTACAAGCTGACTTTAGGAACTGGCCAGGAGCTAGACTACTGTAGAGTGGCAATTGGACACTTACACACTGAGCTTACACAGTTGTATTTAGTAGGTAGTTGTCTCTATCTAGTGAATTGAAATAGCTTTAGAAATTCCAAAAATAAAATATTCCAAGTATTAAAAAAGAAAAATTACTCACTGTTTTATGGCATTAACTTAGACATTATAAGATACTACTTCCATGGAATGTTATATGAAATTTGGTACTGTCTACAGTGTTCTCCTATTAAAACAAACCAACAGCCAAACTATTTAGGGTATAAGACTGCAGTAAAATACGTGCCAATTATCAGCTTAACTTGAGGTGTTTAATCATTTGAAATGATTATTACTAGAAAAATATATGTTTAAGATAACATTTACAAATGAATTAAAATTTGAAATTTAAAAATCATGTAAGTTTCAAGGACGTAGTACAAATCTCTTTTGTCAGTATTGGACCAAAATCTATTCCATAAAAAGTACAAAAATCTTACAGGGAAAATGAAAATCTCTGTTCCTTATACAATCTTGGCATATTAATAGTTGTAATCCTGAGGGATTTGACCAGTGTGCCCAATAGACCCACCACAAAATATCTATTATTGAAAAATACATATTGAATTACAGTCATTATACCTTAAAAAATATAGACAGTTTCATGAAAATTCTACATTCTCCACTATGAGATTTAAACAGGTGTGTAATTAATAGTAGTTCCTTCTAATATCCCTTGGGTCATTTCCCCAAAGCCAGTCACACTTTTAAATATTACTACTAAAATATATCCACCACTTAGTGCCATTGCAAAGCAGGTTAGTGTGTCCAAGGTATTTGCTTAGTTCTGAAAATTTGAACCAATAAACAAAATTATGTATCTTTAAAGTTGTCATGAAACTTCTAATTAAAGAAGAAATACAAGGTTTTATTTGGTAAGATATATCCAGATATTCTTTATGGCTTATTTCTTCCCTCAATTAAAAAAAAAAAAAACTCATGTTATCTGCATATCTGTGTATAATAAAAACATTTTAAGACAAGTAAATATAGGACTTTATGGAAAAAGGAATAAGCTCATAATTCATTAAAATAAAACAAAAAATAATGGGGTCCTTGTTCTGTCTAGAAAGCTATAGAATGGTAAAGAAATGAGTATGAAGAAAAAAATGAGAGTTGTGTACTTAAGGAATGCTGTGGATTACAACCATGCAAAGTCTTTTCAATTCAGAGACTGGGTTCATTCATTTTCCAATTAAGTAACTACACTTTGTGTTGTACTGTTCCAGTAAGAGACATGTAATGATGATTTCAGCTTTGTCTGGTGTTCCAAATACTGATGATGTAATTGCAAAGATCCATAATCAATTTTTTTAATGGGAAAATATATATTTGGGAGAAACCTGGCTAGAATGAAAGGTAAAGTCTGTTTCTTCAGAAATGTTGGAAGCTGACCAGCTTAGTAAGAAGTGAAAGAGCTCTTTGGACTCCTGAGATATAGCCAGCTAAGTTAGTGGACCTAAGTAAATGTCATTAAGTTATCAAAATGCTATGCAGCAAGTAAAATTTTATATTCTCTAGAGCATGTAGTAATCATGGCAACTCGGTCACAGTTTGCGAATTTTAAAAAAGATAATATAAATCTGTGGTATTGCTTATAATCACTGCTGACAAATCTTTCCCAAAGAGGATATATGCAATGTAGTCAGTAGGGTTTTTAGGATTATAGCAGGAATGAGAGGAACACTTGGAGACACACTCTATGATATTATCAACCCTTAATTTTCCAAAATTTTGAATTTAAATGTGCCCAGGCATGGTGAAAAATTTACAACACTAATTTTCAAGCAATCAAGAAAATGGTGATTTTCTTGGATAGCCTTATTCTTATTTTACATTAGAGACCATGGATGGTACACTGTAGAGCTTGATCACTCAAAGTTCAGCCATTCAACCTAGCATTGCTTTCTGTGGCATCAATATCAGAGTTCTGAGGGGCGGTAGTGGCTCAGGCATTTTAGGCATAACTAAAAATCATAATATAATAAATATAAATGAATAAATTTCAATAAAATAGGGATACTTTCATCAACTCTCATATTCTTATTTTTCTCCAAATAATGGAGTAAATTTAGTGCCATGACAAGTATAGAATTGTTGCAAAATGCTGGTGAGCATGAAAATACATGTGAAGCTTTTTATCAGTTTTGCTAAATGTACCAACAACAATGTTGTTGTTCTTTCACTGATGATGAGAATGGTATTGAAGTATGTTTTGCAATAATGGTGAGAGACTAATAGGCACAATTACCGTTACATCTGTCCCTGTGATTCTGGGACTTCTAGGGGAATGGAGAGTGTGGGAGCACCAACATTCCTTTCCTTATGCTACTGAGGAAGTTGGCTTCAGAACTTAGAGTAAGCAAAATAGACAAGTGAGAGCGTACCACAAGTACATATATTTGGGATGGAATTAAAGCAGAATTCTTCGAATGAGCCACTTATTTCAGAATGGATCCAGAAGCTGTGAGTTTTCAGCTCCTTTCTTTCAGAGGGGAAATCTGTTTTAAATATTTTTACTATGGAAGGAAGTAGTTAAATATTTTTCTGAATTAAATTAGAAAGTGTACTGTAAAATAGTAGATCCAATATTCACCTAACCCCAATATTAAAAAAAAAAAAACATTGTTCATCTCAGTCTCAATGTAGCATTATGAGTAATTATTTTTCCAATATGTTTCTGACATTACTAACGTCTGCTATGCTATTGCTGAGTAAAGCTTGTACAGAAAATATTTGTCTAATTCTACTTTTGGTCACAATACTTAATTCTAAATAAGATATAGCAATTGAGTTCATAATAAATGAGTGAATACTTTTATGGGTAGATTTTTAGTGGACGCACAATAGTGACTAACTCTCACTTCTGACCATGCAGTTTTGGAAATGATTGACAGTCTATTCAGAGTTTAGCTAAACTACCTCATGATGCTGCTGACTTGACATCTTTTTGGGGTAGCCAGATTGCCTGCAGGCCCCTTGAACTGGTATTAACCTCCCCCCGGCTGCCGCTTGAATGCAAACCTTAGGTAACAGCCCAGAATCACAAGTAAATATAAGCTCCTGATATGATTCCCCAACCGCCTCTGTGATAAATCATAGATTCCCCTGTCTCCTGGGGCTTTCTCCTTAGCCCTTAGATAAAAATCCCAAGAAAGCATACCCAAGTCATGCTCTTTTTGGTCTAAATTGACCAAACTGGCCTTAGCCAGGGAACCCCAAAGTACCCCACTCTCAGATTCTAATACAAGTATGTGCCCCAGCTCCTGCTTCACTCTCTCTGCCTGCACTGTGCCTTGACTTCCCCATGTGGCACCTTGAGTGAGCTGTGTGCCTCCTCCAGGACCAGTGAGTAATAAATTTCTCTATTTTGCTTTCCCTTGTGGTCTTTTGTTGAACCCTAGTTCAACATCCTACCCATCTCTACTTAATGATAACTGAATTTGGAAGGAGGACTTCTCTATTCAAAGTCACAATTGTTCAGAAGGATTTTTAAGCCCAACACAAATAATAGGACCATACTTATGTCAGTAGTAGAAATAGGGGCCCAGGGAAGTCAAATTATGGTTCAAGAGACAATATTAAAAATCACATAAGTTAGTAGCCCCAGGAAGATTACAGAAAAACACCAAAACCAAACATGTAAGTTATGCTTATTTTTTACTATGTTTATCAATTGTTTTTCATATATACATACATGTGTGTGCACATGTAAACGTATATGTAAATGTATATGTACATAGAAGATGATGGTGTGGAGTACACACTCCATTCTTATAAACATGCAATCTATATCCTAAAAGATTCCAAAAGTCAAACTCGCCCATAATTTCTCTTTTTGTTCCCTGGATTTATTTCATATTTTTAAAAATTAGTAGATGATTCTATTTTAAATATCATCTGCCTAAACTACTTCTACTTAATCCTGACAACAGCATGCCTCTGATGAAGAACATGAGCTGCAGGCTGTGACTACTGACAAAAACAAAAAAAAACAAAAAAAAAAAACAAAAAAAAACTGCACCTACGTGATAAGCAATTAGTAAGAGTCGTGCAAAATATTTCTTTGCTCTTGTTTATATTTTATTGTAAACATTATTTCTGCACCAGAGGAATAGAACGATGAGATGCCTGAGCACAGTGATGCTTTTATGGATTTTACTGATATATTTGAGATTATACCTGTATTTAAACAATATCCTTTCGTGCACATATTTGATTCTTACAGAGAAACTAGTCTGAGACATGATTTGTGAAAATCACACCAGAGTCACTGAATTTCTTCTTCTCGGTTTTACAAATAACCCTGAGATGCAAGTTTCCCTCTTTATTTTGTTCCTGGCCATCTATACAGTCACTTTGTTGGGCAACTTCCTTATCGTCACAGTTACCAGTGTGGATCCTGCTCTTCAAACACCCATGTACTTCTTTCTCCGAAACCTATCACTTCTCGAAGTCTGTTTTACCTTGGTCATGGTGCCGAAGATGCTGGTAGATCTAGTGTCTCCAAGGAAAGTCATCTCTTTTGTAGGCTGTGGTGCCCAGATGTACTTTTTCTTCTTCTTTGGCAGCTCTGAATGTTTTCTTCTGTCTATGATGGCTTATGATCGCTTTGTGGCCATCTGTAACCCTCTCCGTTATTCAGTCATAATGAATAGGTCCCTGTGCTTGTGGATGGCTGTCGGCTCTTGGATGTCTGGTGTTCCTGTCTCTATGCTACAAACAGCTTGGTTGATGGCCCTTCCTTTCTGTGGACCAAATACCATAGACCACTTTTTTTGTGATGGTCCTCCGGTGTTGAAATTAGTCACTCAGGATACAAGCATGTATGAAATGCAAGCACTTGCCTCCACACTACTGTTTATTATGTTTCCTTTTTCCCTCATTTTGGTCTCCTACATCCGCATTATCACAACTGTCCTCAGGATGCCATCTGCTACTGGTCGCCAGAAGGCATTCTCCACCTGTTCGTCACACCTCATTGTGGTATCCCTTTTCTATGGAACCGCCAGCCTGACCTACCTACGGCCCAAATCCAGCCAGTCCCCTGAAAGCAAGAAGCTAGTGTCATTGTCATACACTGTCATCACTCCTATGTTAAATCCGATCATCTACAGCCTAAGGAACAATGAAGTGAAGGGGGCTGTCAAGAGGACAGTCACTCAAAAAGTCTTGCAGAAGTTAGATGTGTTTTGAATTCTATTGTCTAGAGTGTTTCTAAGCAAAGCAGGGGCAGCAGGACCCACTGACAAAAGCTTAAAAAGAATATAAGATTTGCTTTGATTTTGTCAGTATCACTGTGATGGGTGGATCTCAGTGTATCAGTCTGAGTCTCAGCAAGAGATGGATGGTACTTTCAAATTGGAATCATTGAGAGAATATTAATGAGGGGGCTCTTAACAAATTGGGGGGATGGAGTTAGATAACTGTCACACAGCTCATAGGATGGAAATTCCATATCTCTTGCCCTGAAGGGACAAAGAGGAGTATTAACTGGAACCAGGATGATCCTACTACAATAAATAAAAGTCACTCAACAGGAATTCTGGTTTTTAGTAGAGGAAGGCAGCCATCCCAGTCTTATTCCATCCTGACTCTCAAATTTGCCGATTCCTGTTCTTCATCAAACCAAATCTGAGGGGCACCTGTGTGGCTCAGTTGGTTGAGGTCCAACTCTTGATCTGCTCAGGTCATAATCTTGCAGTTTATGAGTTGAAGCCCCACATCTAGCTCTGCACAGCTAGTGCATAGCCTGGTTGGGATTCTCTCTCTCTCTCTCTCTCTCTCTCTCTCTCTCTCTCTCTCTCTGCCCCTCCACTACTCTTGCTCTCTTGTTCTCTCAAAAAAAAAATAAATAAACTTAAAAAAAATCTGAGACAGAGGGCAAGAATGTCTATTGGTGCAGTATATAAAGGCCAGCCTTGTGGGGCACAAATCAGAATAGAAAATCATGAAGTGTAAATGGAAATATTCACCACAAACCTCTATACATTCTGCAGCTAATGTGATGCAAATATAATCATGTACTGTGTTTTACTAACTTTTTAAAATTTGTATTAAAAGGTAGAGACTTCTAGTTGCCAAGAATTCATGGTTCAAATTGTTTATATGCGTAGCTGTTTTAAATGAAGTTATTTAATAAGATTATTTTAGTATTAACATTTGATGATGTGGGTCTGGACTCTTTTGATCGTTGGCTAAATCATCTATTCATTTTTACTAATTAACTTTTACTTATTAGAATTTAAACAAAAAATACTTGCTGGACACTATAGTAAAACCAAAAGAGTAGTGATAATAATAAACAACATAATCTATCAAGTCACTGTCTTTAATAAATGTCCATGCAACAACCCAACAGGTAGATCTTATTATACATTTAATTTTCTAAAAGATATATTGGAATCAGAAAATTTAAGACTCTTGACAAGGCAAAGAGTTGTTGAGAGGTAGCCACAAGAATTTAAATTCAGACCCTTCTGTGTTTGAAATTCAATATGGTAATGTGTTAAAAGTCTCTAGTCACATTTTCATCCAGATAGAGCATGATTATAGATGGGATTTTTTTTTAATTAACACCTTAAATGCCTTCAAACAACTAAGAAGACAAAATGTGACTGGGTCAAATGTAATTTTGGAAACTGTAATATTTCCCAGAGCATAAAGATACATTGGCTTTGAATATGCAACTTATATCTAATAATATCTGTTGCTCCAAGTCTTCATTAGCAATTAGCCTTTTTTTCAAAATTCTATAGACTTGTTTTTAAGCGGTAACCAACCTCCATCATTCTTGGTCAATTTCCAGGAAAAATTTAAATCATCACAAATATGCAACTTGAGATAACTATTTTAATTTAAATGCAATTCCCTGAGATTTGTAGCCATTGACTATATTGGGAGTTTAGGGTAAGAAATATCAGTTTCTTTAAATCTTTCTCCTTCAATGGCCTTTTAGTTTTTTAAGTTAAATGCGTATATCCCAAAATTAATGTTACTAAGTTCAGTGACCATCTGGTAAGACTGTTGCAACGTTTTTCTACTAGTTGTGTGTGACTCATGAGTAGACTGTGAGTTTTTAAAATCAGTTTAGTAGTGCATGTGTATGCATTTAATAAGCTAGCGTAATACAAACTAGAATAGAATAACACAACAATTTATGAAAACAGTCAATGACAAGTAAATGCTATCTGAGTGTTTGATAGTACTGTTGTGAAAATAACAGAAAATATAGGATCAGATCTCACATGTTAAATGGTATGCTTTAGTTATGCATATATTATGTTTCGAATAAAATGTAAAATTGATTTCTTCTTGTAAGATGCCAGCCAAAATTTTCATAAGTCATTCATCTATTGCATATCTTATATGATTTATAATCCCTGGCTTCTTGAAAGGAATTTATAACACGATTACTATGTTTCATATAGTTTCATTAAAATTGATGTAAGTCATAAAGCCACAGACTGTTTGAGACATTTTTTTCTTCAGGCTTGTCATCCTCAATTTACAGCTTGGTTTTTTCTTTAGAGTTCCAAAAGCCAATTAATAGAGTCATTATTATATCCAGAGAGATGATTGAAAGTATTGATTTGATAAGTAATTCACCACCCCTGCCAAAATGCTAAGATTTTCATCACTAATAGTATTCTAGAGTTTTCTTTGGAAAGATATTTTTATCATTGTCTTTATGGTGATATGATTGACTCTTTTAGTGATAGTGAAAAAACATTTTGTAAAGAGTGTTTCTTACGTTTATAATTCATTAGAGCACTTCTATATATATGTCCCCTTATTGTCATTTATAAGCTTTTCCGGAAATATCTCCTCCAAATGTCTTTCAGTTTGAGTGTCAGAAGATGCCCTCAAAGACCAAACCTGGCACCCCTAAAATAAGAACTGGTTAGTTCAGGGGCACCTGTGGCTCAGTTGGTTAAGCAACCAGCCTAGGCTGGGGTCATGATCTCATGGTTCGTGAGTTTGAGCCCTGGATTGGGCTCTGTGCTAACAGCTCAGAGCCTGGAGCCCACTTGGGATTCTGTGTCTCCCTTTCTCTCTCTCTGCTCTCCCCACACACTCATTTTCTCTCTCTCTCTCTCTCTCTCTCTCTCTCTCTCTCTCTCTCTCTCTCAAAAGTAAATATTAAAAGACAAACAAATTTTAAAAAATTGGTTAGTTCAGTTTATGTATTATCCAATCCTGTCACATGTATGAGAACTGAGGGAAGAAGAATGAGCTATCAACGTGGTTGATATTTAAATATAGCTTAAAAATTCTATCTTGCTTTATTTCAATGACAATCAAGTCAAATTTGTGAATCTGATCCAATGTATAGAATTGCTTTATTTATTTAACATGGAGGAAATAACACTGTCCCAAGGGAGTTTTAAATTTGGTTAGGAGACAAAACTTTAGAGCTTTAGTAAAAATACAATTATGTAATAAAGTCATAAAGCAAAATTCTCAATATACCAAAATCAATGCTACGAAATGCACATACATGCACATTTATAAACTTGTTTTATTAAATAATGTTGATAGTGAGTGCTGTGGATTTTCAGGTAGTAAAGAGAATAAAATGCACTCACAATGTTGATTCATTATGGAATGAAACCCACATATTTGGTAGTCAGATAATCACTATTTTGAATCAAGATCCAATACACAATAACTATTTATCCTCCATGAAACTTCATCTCTAGCACAGATTTGTGGCAAAGTCATGTCAGCTTTTATTGTGCTATTACAATTCGGTACATTCAGAAAGGCGGGAACAGTGATCATTCACTAACTGCTTAGCCTCTGGACTCCTCATTTTTGAGTCTTAGGGAAGGAAGGCAGAAAACATTTCCCATGGAGGAAACCTGAAGGTCATGTATGTATTTTACCAGACTCCCTTACAGCCAGTTTGTGGGCATGTAAGCTAGCTCAACTGATAAGATACTGAATTCTGATTTAACAGTGCAAAGAAATGGAGACAGTAGGGATCCACCTGAAGCCAGTGGGTCCCAGTGTTCAGGGCCATGGAGACTGCAGTGACAGTGTCCAGAGATTGATGCAGTATACTTCTCACTATCTTTTCAATATGTTTCCTGGGTAAATCATGAAAAGTCAGTTTGAGTTTTTTTTTGGATTCCTTTGTTTTTCTTTGATTTAATGAAGACGTCGAATGGGTAGAAAACAAGTCAGGGAACAAGTGTCTTCCGACAAAATTAATCTGTAAGTTCCTATCAAAATGGCTTGCCCAGAATGTTATGAAAGGAACATTCTAGATCCAGAAGAAAAAAATACATACACGTATGTATATATGGAATATATTGTTATGTAGAGACAAAAACCGCCCTTCATCATAAATAAGAAGTGAATAACTTGATCTATGTGTTTTAAAGGCATCTGGACACAGGGCAAAAATAATTTTAAAATAAGCCTTTGGATGTGACCTTAAAAAATATTTTGATATTTTTAATTTTCAGATTAGTTGGATATATTTTCTTTACCTAAAACAATTGACAGATTTATGGAAAAATGTGTGATAGAAAAAAAAAGATAATTGTGTAATCAATTTTTAGTTATTAATGTGAACAAAAACCATATTAATAAAGCAAAATCAAATATGTGTTGCTAATATTAGTTTTTAAAACCAAGGTGCATACACATCAATGAATAGTTGACCAAGGAGTCAAGAATACTCAATGGAGAAAAGACAATCACTTCAATAAATTATGTAGGAAGGTTGGATATTCACATGTAAATGAAAGAAGACCCTTGTCTGACACCACTCACAAAAATTAACACAAATTCAAGTTTTTTTTTTTCAACGTTTATTTATTTTGGGGACAGAGAGAGACAGAGCATGAATGGGGGAGGGGCAGAGAGAGAGGGAGACACAGAATCGGAAACAGGCTCCAGGCTCTGAGCCATCAGCCCAGAGCCTGACGTGGGGCTCGAACTCACGGACCGCGAGATCGTGACCTGGCTGAAGTCGGACGCTTAACCGACTGCGCCACCCAGGCGCCCCTCAAATTCAAGTTTTAAGTGTAAGACATGAAACCATAAAACTCATAGATGAAAACAGGGAAACTACTTCTTGACATGGGTCCTAGCAATGACTTCTGGATAGAATGCTTCAAGCAAAAGCAGCAAATAAAAAATGAACAAGTGGGACTGTATCAAAATAGACAGCTTTCGCACAGCAAAAAAAACAATCAGCAAAATGAAAAAAATCTATAGAATAGGAGAAAATATTTGCAAATTATATACTTGGTAAGGGATTAGTAGCCAAAATATATAAAGAACTCATTCAATTCAGTAGCCTAAAACTCCAAATAATCCAACTTAAAAATGGGCAGAGGACCTGAATAGACATTTTTCCAAAGAAGATATTCACATGGCCAAGAAGTACGTGAAAAGGTGCTAAAAGTCACTAATCATCAGGGAAATGCAAATTCAAATCACAATGAGATATCACCTTGGACTTGTTCGAGTGGCTATCATCAAAAAAGAGAAGAGATACGAAATACTGTAGAGGGTGTGGATAAAAGGGAACCCTCGTGCACTGCTGTGGAAATGTAAATTGGAACGGCCACTATGGAACACAGTATGAAGTTTCCTCAAAAAAATTAGAAGGAGAACCACCATATGACCTAGCAATTCCACTTCTGGATATGTATCCAATGGAAATGAAATCACTATGTGAAAGAGATATATGCATTCCCATGTTCACTGCAGCATTACTTACAATAGCCAGGATGTGGAAACAATTGAAGGATCCATGACAAATGCATGGATAAAGAAACTGTGTGTGTATATGTATGTGTGTGTGTGTGTGTGTACATGTATATGCAATGGAATGCTATGCGTCCATAAAAAAGAAGGAAGTCCTGCCATTTGTGATAACATGGATGGACCTTGAGAACATTATGCTAAGTAAAATATGTCAGGCAGGTAAAGACAAACGCTGTCTGAAATCACTTATATTTGAAATCTAACAAATGCTCAGAGAAAAAGAGATGATGTTTGTTGTTAGCAGAGGCAGGGGGTAGGGGTTGGAAATAGGCAAAGGGGATCAAAAGGTGTAAACTTCCAGTGATAAGATAAATAAGCACTGGAGATGCGATGTACAGCAACTAGACTGCAGTTCATTCCGCAGTATGGACAATTTGAGAGTTGCTAAGCAGGTAGAGCCTAAAGTGTCTCCTCATAAGGACAAAAAATTGTAACTGTATGAGGTGATTGATGTTAACCGAATCTGTTGTGGTAATCATAGTGTCATATGTGTATGTCAAGACATTATTCTGTATACCTTAAACTTATATGGTGGTATATGTCAATTATATCTCGATAAAATGGGGAAAGGCAAAACTAGTGAAAGTTGAAAATAGAAATAAAAGCCTAGATGTCATTGCTGATTCTTTCATTAACTATCTTGTTGACCTTGGTCAAGACAGAAACTCTTTGAAACTCACTTTGATCATCTATAAAGGAGCAAGTTCTAAAATCGTGTGAAATAAAACATTTGACAACAGTAAAGAGTAATGTATGGCTTATAAACGGCAAAGTGGTCGGAGATAGGGTAAAAACGTTCATGGATCAATTTGCAAAAGGAACTTCACTTTAAGTTGAAAAAGAAGCATGCCTTGTGTTTGACCAGGTACCATAGGGAAGGCCAAAAAGAAAGTGAGGGAAGCTTTTCTAATGCTAGTTGACTTTTTCTCCATTTCTTATATACTTGTCTATAGATTGGGCTTTTCTATATTTTATGAATTTATAGGCTTATGTTTTTAATGGTAATCAGGATACTTGATATCTCTTCAGCATATTCCACACAATATATATCATCACTGTTGTGAAACGAATTGTGTCCCCCACAGAGGTAAGTTGAAGTCCTAAAAGTGGGTATGTGTGACTGTGACTTTATTTGGAATAGGGCATTTACACGTGTAATCAGGTGAAGATAGAGTTATACTAGATTGGAGTGGGCCCTAAATCCAATGACTATTGTCACTATTTAAGGAGAGATTAAGAGACGCAAAGGTCCACAGATCCACAGGACCAACAACCATGTAAACATGGAGACAGAAGCTGGAGAGATCTCGCCAGGGGTACCGAGGACTGTTGGCCACCACCAGAAGCTAGAAGAAACACATGTTCCTCAGAGCCACCAGATCTGGCCTCCTGAATTGTGAAAGAATACATTTCTGTTGTTTTAAGCCACCGGGTTTGTCATTTGTTATGGCAGCCCTGGGAGACCAATATGGTCAAAACGGCTTTTAAAGTGATTAGGATAATGAAGCTCAGAGCAGAAAAGAAAAAAAAAAAAAAAAAAAGAAGAAGAAGAAGAAAAAAGAAAGTGATTAGGTGATTCTTCATGAGCTGGTGTGGTGGATGGATAGGAAAATGGCCATGTCTTTTGCTATGTGACTCCATAGCTCCACTCAGCAGGAAAATGTCTGCTTCTCATCCTTTGAATCTAGCCTAGACCTGTGACTTGCTTTTGCAAAGAGATGTGACAGAAGGAATGTTGTGACAACTCAGAGTGTCAGTATCAAGAAGCCAAGCATGCATTCCTCTCTCTCTCTCTCTCTCTCTGTCTCTCTCTTGCACCCGCACAATTCTCAAGAGAGCAAACCAAGGCTAGTCTGCTGGGACAGACATCTATTGAAGTAGAACTGATTCATCTCTACCGAGGCCATCCTAGACTAGCTCAGAGCCAATTGATTCCCAGGAAGTGGGAGAACCCAGTCCATATCAGCAGAACTGCCTAGCTGAACCAGAGACTCATGAACAGTAATAATGCTTGTTGTTTTCAGACACTAAATTTCAAGGAGCTTTGTTATGTAGAAATGGCAAAGTGATAAAAGATTCATGACTAATTCCAGACAATCCCTTGACTCTAAATTTTTCCCAGTATAAAGCACGGTGCAGAGAAGTTGTAAATGTGAACCATGTATTGTATCCAGTTTCTCCTACTTACCTTTCTATTTACCCACGTGATTTATTGAAATCTCTCTGCATTCATTTGTCTGTCTCTCCATTCTCAATATTCCAATATTGTTTTCTATCCTCTTCTTGGAATCTTTTACCTGGCTTAGATTTCCATTTCCCTTTTGGATCTCATCACTACATTGATCTCAGCATGAACTCTAGCTGCAGTTAGAACATACTACCCCTAGATACCACAGCTCTCAGTATAGTCCCTATAAATTATCTGTTAGAACATAAAGCACCCATTTGCTCACTGAGGTGTATAATGAAACATTGACTAAGCATAGCTATAAATAACATAGGCTATATGCTATATTTAACATCTACTGAAAAAATGGTAATGCCACGATGTTGGGTATTTGTGGAAAACATGCAAAGGAAACAGAATATCTGAATACCTTTATGCTTATAATGCTTAATTGGAGAACTTAGAGTTGGCAGTTGGTACAAATAGGCCCTTTCTTTCTTCTTCCTTTGGAATAACACTCACACAGTTCCAAAACTGATAAATTCTTTCCCAGCGAACTGATCTTCTATGTGAGAGTGTAGGGTGGGTTGCAAGGCAAGGATTAAAAGGGGTATGAGACTATTTTAGGGTTATCTTGACTGTGGTGAAGTCTTCATAGGTTTATGACAGATCTCAAAATTTATCCAACTGTATACTTTAAACATGTGAAATTTATTACAAATCAATTGTCTCAATAAAATGGAGTATGTAATTTAGACACTTAATTTGGCTTAAATAAATCCTCAACAAATATTTACTCAGCAAAGGCATCATGCTATTTCCTTCCTGCAGGGAATACATATCTATATATCTATATAAATATTGGCGCACGCATGCACGCGCGCGCGCACACACACACACACACACACACACACACACCCCAATATATCCTAAAATGGTTGTTGCCAAAAACTTGCTTAAGCATATAGAGAAGTTAGTACATATTTCTCATATAAGGCATTACAAGGAATATGAGCGTTGAAGCAGAGTTTTATACAGCAAAGTATTTCAATGAAAGACATATTTGAGAAATGGTTGGCAGCACCCATATGGCTTACATTAAAAGAAAGGGCAAAGAGAATATAAAAAGATGAGTTATCATTAAAGCATTGGAGGGATTCAGTAGTTACTTCACAAGGCTAGATTAAGTGCTAAAGAAGTTGCACCAAGAGATAATATGTCAAAGGATGAAAGCATTGTATTTATGCGTATATGAGTCAAAGAGAGGCTTCAGAGTGAAATTGGCCTGCTTTCCTGAGAAAATATTGGAATCATTAACATTACTATGTGTGTGACAGTGTGGTGTCAGGCAAGCAATTAGTGGCTATCTGGAAGAAGTTCACATCGCATACAACATTTTTTTTATTCATTTACTTTGAGAGGGAGAGAGAGAGAGAGAGAGAGAGAGAGAGGAAGGGACAGAGATGGAGAGAGAGAGAATTCCAATCAGGTTCCTCACTGTCAGCACAGAGCCCGATGAAGAGCTCAAACTCACAAACTGTGAGATCATGACCTGAGCCAAAATCAAAAGTCGGATGCTTAAACCACTGAACCACGCAGCCACCCCTACAACTTGTTTTCTTATTTCCATTTTGCACATAAAAGGCTTTTATTGATTAAAATCATTTTGAGGCATGGGTATATTTAGCATATATACATGTTCTATCAATCTACCTATCTACATATCTTTAATTTTCTGTTATCTTTATATATATATATGTGTGTGTGTGTGTGTGTGTGTGTGTAAACTGAATGTATATTATAAAATTTTTATTTTGTGCATTTATTTTATGCAGTGCTTATTTTATACATCTGATTTTTTAATTATGTAAAAAAATGTTTAATGTTTATTTCTTTTTGAGAGAGAATGAGAGAGAGAGGGGTGGGGGGAGGAGCAGATAGAGAGAAAGACACAGAATCCAAAGCAGGCTCCAGGCTCCAAGCTGTCAGAACAGCGCCCTACAATGGGCTCGAACTCACGAGCTGCGAGATCATGACCTGAACTGAAGTCGGACGCTTAACTGACTAGCTACCCAGGCGCCCATCTGATTTTTTTTAACATAAGTTTGGTTGGACATTTTTCTCATCAATAAATTGACTTTATACTGAAGGTTTGCACATGTGAATTGGAGATTAGAAGAACCGTCTGCATAATTTTTGACTGGAATTCTATACAATTTTTAATTTTTTTAAAGATTTTTAAAAATGTTTTTTTTATTTATTTTGAGAGAGAGAGAGAGAGAGAGCATGAACGAAGAAGGGGCAGAGACCTAGAGAGAGAGAGAGAGAGAGAGGGAGAGAATCCCAAGCAGGCCCCACACTGTCAGCACAAACCCCCACGGGGGGCTTGATCTCACAAACTGTGAGATCATAACCTGAGCAGAAATCAAGAGTCAGATCCTTAGCTGACTGAGCCACGCAGGCACCCCTATATAACTTTAAAACATAAGCTCAAGTTAGGAAAAGAATTATAAAGGTGACATTTTATTTAATTGTGCAATCTTGGGGCCCCTGGATGGCTCAGTGGGTTAAGCATCGGACTTCAGCTCAGGTAATGATCTGGCAGTCATGAGTTCGAGCCCCATATTGGGCTCTGTGGGGACAGCTCAGAGCCTGGAGCCTGCTTTGGATTCTGTGTCTACCTCTCTCTCTCTGCCCCTCCCCCACTCACACTCTATCTATCTCTCTCAGAAAAAAAAAAAAGAATAAATAAAAACATTAAAAAATGTTAATTGTGCAATCTTAACATTCCATTTTTTTGTGTGCTTTCTTTGCCTGAAAAATTGTTAACTATTTGGTCTGTGATATTTGCATGTGTATCCTCATCATTTAATCAGAAATATTAATCATGATTAGCTTTCAGGAAGAACTACAAATTTCCTTTAATGTTATCCCTTGAGTGGGATATGTTATAGTGAAATCTATTTCCTTAACTGAACACTTAGGAGGGCCTTTCAGATCAGTTTATTTGAAATATTTAATATAAATCAAATATTTATATGAAGTCTGTTAACACTTTTGATGTGTCAATCATATCTTTTTCTGTATGAAGTATCTTTGGAGAAAAGGAATTGTTGTTTCAAAGACATTGGATCCCTTATAATAGATGAAGGCAAATGATATGTTGGGATAGCTCAAGCCTATGGAAAATTGCTATTACATAAGGTTCCAGTAAAAAACAAGATTCAATTAATACATATCTCTAGGATTCCAAATATGTGCTAGTCATTTTCATAAGTCCCAGAGATTCAGCACTAAATAAAGTCCTTCAGCTAGTTGAGCTTACGGTTTAGTGAGGATAGAAGACAATAAACACATAGGAAATAAATAATAGAATTTAAGAGTGGTGTGAGGAACAACAAAAAATCTACTGGGCATAAGATATCAAACCAGTTAAGGTGTTAGACAGTGATTGAGTAGTGGGCATCTTGGATAGTATAATCAGGGAAGCTTCCCCTGAGGCATGCCCCAATTCTGAGATCTCAGGGACATGAGGGTGCTAGTCAGGTAATGTCTGGAGAAAGAACATCACAGAAAGATGCAACAGCCATTGCAAAGGCTTTGAGTTGACCACGGGCCTGGATGACAAAGGAATAGCAAGATATCCATTCACACAGACCAAAATGAGTAAGAAAAATAGGGAGATAAATTCTAAGAGCAAGGGAGTGGCAAGGAAGACTTGGCAGGGGATTTCAATCTGCTTACATACTTGTTTCTTCTTTTTACCTGCTAATTTGACAGATCTTTGTTGGGACAAAAAGCCAGGCATTCCTCAGCATTCTGAAGCAATCAAATTCTGGTGACCCAGGGACCATTTCCCAGTGGGTCCTAAGCCTTTATATTCTCTGATTTAGCCATGGAAGGAGCTAATTTGAAACTAAGGCAGAAGTGATTCACCTGTTTGAGGTAGGAGAGGGTTGGTGATGGCTGCATTTAACTAGACACGTACAGTCTATTAATTTGCTGTCTACCTTTCATTTTGCTTGTTGATACAACTGCATATACATTCTTTTTAAGCAATATTTTGATTGATTTAAACAGATACAGCTAAAAAATTAAAATATGACAGTTTTGGGGGCGCCTGGGTGGCTCAGTCAGTTGGGCGACCGACTCTGGCTCAGGTCATGATCTCACAGTTTGTGAGTTCCAGCCCTGAGTCGTCGGGCTCTGTGCTGATGGCTCAGAGCCTGGAGCCTGTTTCGGATTCTGTGTCTCCCTCTCTCTCTGCCCTTCCCCCACTCATGCTCTGTCTCTCTCTGTCTCAGAAATAAATAAACATTAAAAAAATTTAAATATGACAGGTTAGCATATACACATACATTCAGCAGAAAATGTTACACCATACTCACAGAATTAGAGCTTAAAGGAAATCAAATCACACTTTCTTCTGTTTTTCCACTAAGCCCTCTCCTACTTCCCATGGACTCAAGTTTCTGAACCTTCCTCCTAAATGCTTCATAAACTAGCAAACAGGTCCACCACAGAAGGAGACAGAGGCTAAACACGACACTTACATACAATTAATTGTAGAAATGATTTTACTTTGGAGAAGACATTCATAACTAAATTTATCTCAAAATTTTAGGGAACGCTCTTCCACATCTTTTCAACTACAAATAAACCTCTTAAAAAAATCACTGTACCAGCAGTAAGTCTTTGAGTAAATATATGTATTTTTTGCCAGATAAATCTTGTTTGGGTCAAGTATTTATTATTTGATCCTATATACATATGACTATGTATATACCACATATGGTATATATACAATTTTTCTGTAACTAGCATGAATCTTTATTATAAAGGAGTATCATCTTTTATTTTGCTGACAGAAACGTTTGATATAAATTTTTCTTTTTATATACAAATTCTCATTGTGTTCATCTTTTATTTGATAGATGATGAGGCCACTTACTAATAATTAAATGGTTTCACACTCATTTTTGAACACTCACTCATTAATCCAATGAAGTGTTTCTATTATGTGGGAATAATGGACAAAGTTTTCACTTTGTCAAAAAACTGATTACTTACACAATGGAAATTTCAGAATATTAATGTTCCTTAGCAAATACAATTGCTTGAATACTGTTAGAAAATAAGTCTTAATTAATAGTTAGGATCTAAAACGGGAAGCTTAACATCCATGTCTCCAAATTTTCTGACACATTAGCTATTTTCATGTAGACACGGAAAATCATTACCAATCATTCAAATCCCCAAGATTTATTTCAGCTAGTTTGGCAATATTACAGTCTAATGAGCTATGTTGCCATGGTAGAATAGGTGTGCCCTAATATTCTCTGCATATAAAATAATTTTGCAAAACTCATTATTTGTGTGCACATTTTTAATTACCTATATTCACTTATTTGTACCCATTAGAAAGTAATCAACATAATTCATGAAGCCATAGAAAGCCATTATTTCAACTAACACTGAAATTTATATTATTGGTGTATTAATCTAATTATCAATAACATAATTGAATTTTCAATAACACCTATAAGTGTGTAGCATATTATAACTTTTAAATTTGTTAATATGGAAGTATTTAACACAAAAGACAATTATCTACAAAAGTGCAAACTGATTAAAGTTGTGTTAGGAACACTAAAATTTTCCCATATAATTCTAGACAATCAACCTTCCCAAGTTGGCAAAACTCTTCTTTTGTCCGTATTAAATGCTTCTGGAATTTTTACCTTGATAGAAATATATAATGTGTGGCTATTACTAACTCATTACATGGCGTAATATAAAAATTATCAACCTATGTAAAACAGTTTTTAAAATGAAAATAATTTCATAATTTTTTGAGTAGAGAAAAGAATTCTTAGTAATATTTCTTTGTGTCTGATGATGAAAAATACTAAAAGATAATTCTGAGGAGCTATATGCATAAGCTTCGGTGGAATTTTTATATGTATAGTAAGTATAGCATTTAAGAAAATAGGGCTATGAATCTAAAGAAGTCAAAGAATTGATGAATCACTGAATTCCCCTGAAACCAATATACTGCACTGTATGCTAACTAAATCAAATTTAAATTTAAGAAAATTAAAAATCATGAATGTAAGTAATTTTATAGAAAAGGAGCTAATAAACCTTAGATTCTCTGATTACTTCAAAAAAATTTACGTTAAAGTTTTTACCAAATCTGTACAATTTTCTCATCTCTGTATAAAAGATATGGGAGAAATAAGAGCCTATTCTTTGAGCAATAGATTTGTGTTAAAGTCGTACAGACAAAGTGTACGTACTTGATATAACTGGAAAATAATTGGGCTTTATGACCAAGTGTTATTTTGGTAAATTTTAATACAGAAGGGGAAGAAAGAGTTATTATTGATTGCAGTTGTTAAAGTTGTATGAAGAGTTGAATTTGAACGGATAATTAAGGAACTGTAATATGCTGAAAACTCACACAATTCTCACAATTAGTGAGATTATTTTAATTTAATGCTTCCCCAAGTACTGACTAGTCCATATATCTGTATTAAATTGTGATAGCATTAAACACCTTTATTTAACATTCATTTAATTTCAAGACAGAGAGAGACAGAGTGCGAGTGGGGGAGGGGCAGAGAGAGAGGGAGACACAGAATCCTAAGCAGGCTCAAAGCTCCAAGCTGTCAGCACAGAGCCTCATGCAGGGCTCAAACCCATGAACTGTGAGATCATGACCCGAGCCAAAGTCAGATGCTTAACCCACTGAGCCACCCAGGCGCCCCTATGTGACAGCATTGTATTAGATCTTTGCCGCGACCCAGGAACTATAAGTTATATCAATTGCAAACACTTTATTAAGAATTAAGAGAAGAGTCAATCCAGGCTTAGAGCTTCAGCAGATACAGAGAATTATTATTCAAAATGACAAAACAGAAATAAATAATAAAAAATACAGAACAGCAAAATGAAGGAAGCAGCCAAGTTCAATTTTATTCCTATAGTTCATACCTTGATTTGTATTTACTTTGTTGGCTAATAAGCTGAGAGTTAAAAGGCTAATTTAAGAAATTTATTTAATTCAAATAACCCTACTCTAAATTTGTTTTAGATTTGTCTATATTTATGTGACAGACAGCATCTAATAACTTAGGAAAATCAAAATAGATTCAGAAGGCAAATATAAATGAAAATGAACTGAAAAGTGATGAGAAATGAATATGAATACAATTTAGGAGAACTAATTGAGTATGAGCCTAAGAAGGAGGAACTTTGTTAATTGTGAAGTAAAATAAGAAAACGTGTTAACATTTCCTTAAAAGATATGTCAGTTTTAAAACGAGGGCTAGAGAAGGATTCAGAGTTTTAAGGTTTCCCTCCATTTTTTTACCTGGATTTTATGTTTCAATAAAAATCTGGAACCTTTCATTTTATTCCAACCTTTGTCATTATTATAGTTTTCTCTCTTAATTTGCGTGAAGCTAGTGATGGGCAACCAGACATCAGTGATAGAGTTCATTCTTCTTGGACTGACAGCTGACACTGAGCTTCAGGCTGTGCTTTTCCTTTTTCTGCTGCTAACTTACGTCTTAAGCATCGTGGGAAACTTGACCATCATCATTCTGACCACGCTGGATTATCGCCTCCAGACTCCTATGTATTTCTTCCTCCGGAATTTTTCCATTCTGGAAATATCTTTTACCTCTGTCTTTGTTCCCAAAATGCTAGTCAACATTGGAACTGGAGACAGGACTATCTCCTTTGCTGCTTGTTTCACTCAGTATTTTTTTGCCATCCTTCTGGGAGCAACCGAGTTTTATCTTTTAGCTGCCATGTCCTTTGACCGCTACGTTGCCATTTGCAAACCCCTACACTATACAACTGTAATGAGCAGGAGACTCTGCATTCAACTTGTCTTGTGTTCCTGGTTCTCTGGTTTTTTGGTTGTCATTGGGCCTCATATAATGACTCTCCAGCTGCCTTTCTGTGCATCCAACATCATCAATCATTACTGCTGTGACTGTACTGTACTGTTGCATCTAGCTTGTTCAGACACACATTTCATAGAAGTGATGGAGTTCATCTTGGCTGCAGTCACCCTCATCTTCACCTTGGTGCTAGTGATCCTTTCCTACACGTACATTATCAGGACAATTCTGAGAATCCCCTCTGTTCAACAGAGAAAAAAAGCTTTTTCTACATGTTTCTCTCATATGATTGTGGTCTCACTTTCTTATGGAAGTTGTATCTTTATGTACATAAATCCTTCTGTTAAGGATGCAGAAACTTTTAATAAGGGCGTGGCTGTTTTAAATACATCAGTTGCCCCTCTGTTGAACCCTTTCATCTATACCCTCAGGAATAATCAAGTGAAAATAGCCTTCAAAGATATGGTCAGCAAAGTAACAGCTTTTTCAAGAAAATAAAGCTGAGGCTCATAATAATAATAAATACTAAATAACGAATAAATGTTTGTAGATGTATATTCTTGTATATTACAGTGTTTTCTATAATATGCCATCAGTAGTCCTACCTGAACACCAAAACAGTAAAACTATCTATTTAATAAAGCCTATTTTAACATGACTTTATTTCTTTAAAGTTTTAAAGGCCTGTGAGTGTATGTATGTGTGTGTATCTTCTAATGCTTTCATGCTATTTTTCCTTATCTGTACCTCACTTTTAAGGATAGGATTTGGGAGAAAGTTAGAATTGGGAGTATGAATTCTAATTGCTAGTTTTTTACAACTGAACTTTTTTATCCTCTCCCACATGGTGTCCCATCTCTATACTTGGAAATTGAATCATTAAATATACACCCAGAAGAAATCTACTTTAGTTTGTGAATAATAGCTTCAATAATATATCAGTTAATTAACAAAGTTGGCTATTTCGTAATTATACTATTCAGATTTAAGTTTAGTGTTTCCACAATAATCACTTACTGAAACACTAGGCTACTCAATGTTTGGGGTAAGAAAGATAGATGTAAAGAAGAGAAAATCAATATCTACTTATTTTCAAACTGATAGGAAAATAGTAATGATTTATACACACATTAAACACTGAGTGAATCCACAAAAGAGGGAAAGGGATAATTCAAATTTCAGTTACTTAGCAATATTATCATTATAGCAAATTCATACAAATTAATGTTGTGCCTAGTCATTGTGCTGGTTCCGTTTCACAAGAATATGAAATAAATTTATATGGACAGCATATATGATGTTAACAATTTTATAAGCTGAAATCATCTTCTTTCTAAGTTGATGCTAAACTTTAAATTTTATAATCTGATGTCCTCAGGCAGGGTGTCCATCACAAGCTGATATTTTCTAAACATTTCTTATCCATATTAATTTTTTTCAGAAAGCCTGGGCCAGACCCATAGTACGGGTAATTTTAAAATTTAAAGAAGCTATGCATGTTTCTTTCAATGTACTGATGAAGAAAACGGGGCCCTAGAGGTATCAACAAAATACTTTTTCTTAAAGCATATTGTTAAATTTGTACCCTTGAATCTTGACTCATCCATCTAATAATGGAGAATCTACTAAGTAGCAGAGATACTAAGAGTGCCCTGGGACACCAAGGGGGAGAAAGATGATTGAAAATGTAGCACCTGTTAGTTTCGTCTGAAAAATCACCTAAATTCCTGACATGTAGTTGTTGGCAAGTGAGGAAGTTTGAAACTTAGCTATTCAGATTGACGAGTAACTGACTCGTTAGTTCACTCAAGAATTTGTTGTTTCTACATCATCAGTAGTACATCAATCATAGTCATCCAAAACATTATCTCGTGTTATGGCGGTTGCTCAATTTCAAAAGACAGATCAAACAATACTATGTGATGGAACACTTTTTTGACAGAGCTAATTACTTTTAAAATACGTAAAATTCTGTTACCCCCATTTAATTAAAATATAAAAGTAAATCAGCCAACCAAACAACCACAAATCTAGGAACATTATGCTGAAGTTGCTGAACTTGTGCAGAAGATAGAAAAACAAACAAACAAACAAACAAACAAACAAAACGGCAGTCAATTAGGAAACAGGGTGGGGGAGTCCTAGGACATCCAGAGGAATACTAAGAGGGAGTCATTATTGAGTCTCTTAGTTCAATTAGAATCCAAGTTGAGTTCAGGCTGGGTTGCAGGTTTTGTTGCTATTCTGTTTTGTTTTGTTTTGTTTTGCTTTGTTTTGTTTCCTTATTTTGCTTAATTTTACAATTTTATGGATTTATAATTCATGCACAATAAAGTAGGACCAATAAAGTTTGTAACTTGAGGTTTGACACATGTATACATTTGTGAAACCATTACCTAAATCAAGATAATGAACTTCAAAAGTTTCTTTAGGCACTCTGGCAATACACGTCTGCAGTCTTCGTAATGTTTCCACTTGGCTAGGCTGAACTATTGCCCTCGGATTTCCCTTTCCTGTTTATTTCCTGTTTTAGTGGACCACCAGAGAGATTATTTGGGATATTTGGAGAACGGAGTGAAGCAGAAGGCATTCTGTGGCTCACAGAGGTTGTTGTTTAACTGCTGGTTTATTTTGTTGTAGAACACAGCTGCCATGCTTGCAATCTTTCCATTGTCACCTGGATTGCTTTTTTATTGTCTTCTATCCTCACTAAACCGTAAGCTCAACTAGCTGAAGGACTTTATTTAGTGCTGAATCTCTGGGACTTATGAAAATGACTAGCACATATTTGGAATCCTAGAGATATGTATTAATTGAATCTTGTTTTTTACTGGAACCTTATGTAATAGCAATTTTCCATAGGCTTGAGCTATCCCAACATATCATTTGCCTTCATCTATTATAAGGGATCCAATGTCTTTGAAACAACAATTCCTTTTCTCCAAAGATACTTCATACAGAAAAAGATATGATTGACACATCAAAAGTGTTAACAGACTTCATATAAATATTTGATTTATATTAAATATTTCAAATAAACTGATCTGAAAGGCCCTCCTAAGTGTTCAGTTAAGGAAATAGATTTCACTATAACATATCCCACTCAAGGGATAACATTAAAGGAAATTTGTAGTTCTTCCTGAAAGCTAATCATGATTAATATTTCTGATTAAATGATGAGGATACACATGCAAATATCACAGACCAAATAGTTAACAATTTTTCAGGCAAAGAAAGCACACAAAAAAATGGAATGTTAAGATTGCACAATTAACATTTTTTAATGTTTTTATTTATTCTTTTTTTTTTCTGAGAGAGATAGATAGAGTGTGAGTGGGGGAGGGGCAGAGAGAGAGAGGTAGACACAGAATCCAAAGCAGGCTCCAGGCTCTGAGCTGTCCCCACAGAGCCCAATATGGGGCTCGAACTCATGACTGCCAGATCATTACCTGAGCTGAAGTCCGATGCTTAACCCACTGAGCCATCCAGGGGCCCCAAGATTGCACAATTAAAAAAAAAATGTCACCTTTATAATTCTTTTCCTAACTTGAGCTTATGTTTTAAAGTTATATAGGGGTGCCTGCGTGGCTCAGTCAGCTAAGGATCTGACTGTTGATTTCTGCTCAGGTCATGATCTCACAGTTTGTGAGATCAAGCCCCCCGTGGGGGTTTGTGCTGACAGTGTGGGGCCTGCTTGGGATTCTCTCCCTCTCTCTCTCCCTCTCTCTCTCTCTCTCTAGGTCTCTGCCCCTTCTTCGCTCATGCTCTCTCTCTCTCTCGCTCTCAAAATAAATAAAAAAAAACATTTTTAAAAACCTTTAAAAAAATTAAAAATTGTATAGAATTCCAGTCAAAAATTATGCAGACGGTTCTTCTAATCTCCAATTCACATGTGCAAACCTTCAGTATAAAGTCAATTTATTGATGAGAAAAATGTCCAACCAAACTTATGTTAAAAAAAATCAGATGGGCGCCTGGGTAGCTAGTCAGTTAAGCGTCCGACTTCAGTTCAGGTCATGATCTCGCAGCTCGTGAGTTCGAGCCCAGTGTAGGGCGCTGTTCTGACAGCTTGGAGCCTGGAGCCTGCTTTGGATTCTGTGTCTTCCTCTCTATCTGCTCCTCCCCCCACCCCTCTCTCTCTCATTCTCTCTCAAAAAGAAATAAACATTAAACATTTTTTTACATAATTAAAAAATCAGATGTATAAAATAAGCACTGCATAAAATAAATGCACAAAATAAAAATTTTATAATATACATTCAGTTTACACACACACACACACATATATATATATATATATATATAAAGATAACAGAAAATTAAAGATATGTAGATAGGTAGATTGATAGAACATGTATATATGCTAAATATACCCATGCCTCAAAATGATTTTAATCAATAAAAGCCTTTTATGTGCAAAATGGAAATAAGAAAACAAGTTGTAGGGGTGGCTGCGTGGTTCAGTGGTTTAAGCATCCGACTTTTGATTTTGGCTCAGGTCATGATCTCACAGTTTGTGAGTTTGAGCTCTTCATCGGGCTCTGCGCTGACAGTGAGGAACCTGGTTGGAATTCTCTCTCTCTCCATCTCTGTCCCTTCCTCTCTCTCTCTCTCTCTCTCTCTCTCTCTCTCTCTCTCTCCCTCTCAAAGTAAATGAATAAAAAAAATGTTGTATGCGATGTGAACTTCTTCCAGATAGCCACTAATTGCTTGCCTGACACCACACTGTCACACACATAGTAATGTTAATGATTCCAATATTTTCTCAGGAAAGCAGGCCAGTTTCACTCTGAAGCCTCTCTTTGACTCATATACGCATAAATACAATGCTTTCATCCTTTGATATATTATCTCTTGGTGCAACTTCTTTAGCACTTAATCTAGCCTTGTGAAGTAACTACTGAATCCCTCCAATGCTTTAATGATAACTCATCTTTTTATATTCTCTTTGCCCTTTCTTTTAATGTAAGCCATATGGGTGCTGCCAACCATTTCTCAAATATGTCTTTCATTGAAATACTTTGCTGTATAAAACTCTGCTTCAACGCTCATATTCCTTGTAATGCCTTATATGAGAAATATGTACTAACTTCTCTATATGCTTAAGCAAGTTTTTGGCAACAACCATTTTAGGATATATTGGGGTGTGTGTGTGTGTGTGTGTGTGTGCGCGTGCGCGCGCCAATATCTATATAGATATATAGATATGTATTCCCTGCAGGAAGGAAATAGCATGATGCCTTTGCTGAGTAAATATTTGTTGAGGATTTATTTAAGCCAAATTAAGTGTCTAAATTACATACTCCATTTTATTGAGACATAATTGATTTGTAATAAATTTCACATGTTTAAAGTATACAGTTGGATAAATTTTGAGATCTGTCATAAACCTATGAAGACTTCACCACAGTCAAGATAACCCTAAAATAGTCTCATACCCCTTTTAATCCTTGCCTTGCAACCCACCCTACACTCTCACATAGAAGATCAGTTCGCTGGGAAAGAATTTATCAGTTTTGGAACTGTGTGAGTGTTATTCCAAAGGAAGAAGAAAGAAAGGGCCTATTTGTACCAACTGCCAACTCTAAGTTCTCCAATTAAGCATTATAAGCATAAAGGTATTCAGATATTCTGTTTCCTTTGCATGTTTTCCACAAATACCCAACATCGTGGCGTTACCATTTTTTCAGTAGATGTTAAATATAGCATATAGCCTATGTTATTTATAGCTATGCTTAGTCAATGTTTCATTATACACCTCGGTGAGCAAATGGGTGCTTTATGTTCTAACAGATAATTTATAGGGACTATACTGAGAGCTGTGGTATCTAGGGGTAGTATGTTCTAACTGCAGCTAGAGTTCATGCTGAGATCAATGTAGTGATGAGATCCAAAAGGGAAATGGAAATCTAAGCCAGGTAAAAGATTCCAAGAAGAGGATAGAAAACAATATTGGAATATTGAGAATGGAGAGACAGACAAATGAATGCAGAGAGATTTCAATAAATCACGTGGGTAAATAGAAAGGTAAGTAGGAGAAACTGGATACAATACATGGTTCACATTTACAACTTCTCTGCACCGTGCTTTATACTGGGAAAAATTTAGAGTCAAGGGATTGTCTGGAATTAGTCATGAATCTTTTATCACTTTGCCATTTCTACATAACAAAGCTCCCTGAAATTTAGTGTCTGAAAACAACAAGCATTATTACTGTTCATGAGTCTCTGGTTCAGCTAGGCAGTTCTGCTGATATGGACTGGGTTCTCCCACTTCCTGGGAATCAATTGGCTCTGAGCTAGTCTAGGATGGCCTCGGTAGAGATGAATCAGTTCTACTTCAATAGATGTCTGTCCCAGCAGACTAGCCTTGGTTTGCTCTCTTGAGAATTGTGCGGGTGCAAGAGAGAGACAGAGAGAGAGAGAGAGAGAGAGAGAGAGAGAGAGAGAGAGAGGAATGCATGCTTGGCTTCTTGATACTGACACTCTGAGTTGTCACAACATTCCTTCTGTCACATCTCTTTGCAAAAGCAAGTCACAGGTCTAGGCTAGATTCAAAGGATGAGAAGCAGACATTTTCCTGCTGAGTGGAGCTATGGAGTCACATAGCAAAAGACATGGCCATTTTCCTATCCATCCACCACACCAGCTCATGAAGAATCACCTAATCACTTTCTTTTTTTTTTTTTTTTTTTTTCTGCTCTGAGCTTCATTATCCTAATCACTTTAAAAGCCGTTTTGACCATATTGGTCTCCCAGGGCTGCCATAACAAATGACAAACCCGGTGGCTTAAAACAACAGAAATGTATTCTTTCACAATTCAGGAGGCCAGATCTGGTGGCTCTGAGGAACATGTGTTTCTTCTAGCTTCTGGTGGTGGCCAACAGTCCTCGGTACCCCTGGCGAGATCTCTCCAGCTTCTGTCTCCATGTTTACATGGCTGTTGGTCCTGTGGATCTGTGGACCTTTGCGTCTCTTAATCTCTCCTTAAATAGTGACAATAGTCATTGGATTTAGGGCCCACTCCAATCTAGTATAACTCTATCTTCACCTGATTACACGTGTAAATGCCCTATTCCAAATAAAGTCACAGTCACACATACCCACTTTTAGGACTTCAACTTACCTCTGTGGGGGACACAATTCGTTTCACAACAGTGATGATATATATTGTGTGGAATATGCTGAAGAGATATCAAGTATCCTGATTACCATTAAAAACATAAGCCTATAAATTCATAAAATATAGAAAAGCCCAATCTATAGACAAGTACATAAGAAATGGAGAAAAAGTCAACTAGCATTAGAAAAGCTTCCCTCACTTTCTTTTTGGCCTTCCCTATGGTACCTGGTCAAACACAAGGCATGCTTCTTTTTCAACTTAAAGTGAAGTTCCTTTTGCAAATTGATCCATGAACGTTTTTACCCTATCTCCGACCACTTTGCCGTTTATAAGCCATACATTACTCTTTACTGTTGTCAAATGTTTTATTTCACACGATTTTAGAACTTGCTCCTTTATAGAGGATCAAAGTGAGTTTCAAAGAGTTTCTGTCTTGACCAAGGTCAACAAGATAGTTAATGAAAGAATCAGCAATGACATCTAGGCTTTTATTTCTATTTTCAACTTTCACTAGTTTTGCCTTTCCCCATTTTATCGAGATATAATTGACATATACCACCATATAAGTTTAAGGTATACAGAATAATGTCTTGACATACACATATGACACAATGATTACCACAACAGATTCGGTTAACATCAATCACCTCATACAGTTACAATTTTTTGTCCTTATGATGAGACACTTTAGGCTCTACCTGCTTAGCAACTCTCAAATTGTCCATACTGCGGAATGAACTGCAGTCTAGTTGCTGTACATTGCATCTCCAGTGCTTATTTATCTTATCACTGGAAGTTTACACCTTTTGATCCCCTTTGCCTATTTCCAACCCCTACCCCCTGCCTCTGCTAACAACAAACATCATCTCTTTTTCTCTGAGCATTTGTTAGATTTCAAATATAAGTGATTTCAGACAGCGTTTGTCTTTACCTGCCTGACATATTTTACTTAGCATAATGTTCTCAAGGTCCATCCATGTTATCACAAATGGCAGGACTTCCTTCTTTTTTATGGACGCATAGCATTCCATTGCATATACATGTACACACACACACACACACACATACATATACACACACGGTTTCTTTATCCATGCATTTGTCATGGATCCTTCAATTGTTTCCACATCCTGGCTATTGTAAGTAATGCTGCAGTGAACATGGGAATGCATATATCTCTTTCACATAGTGATTTCATTTCCATTGGATACGTATCCAGAAGTGGAATTGCTAGGTCATATGGTGGTTCTCCTTCTAATTTTTTTGAGGAAACTTCATACTGTGTTCCATAGTGGCCGTTCCAATTTACATTTCCACAACAGTGCACGAGGGTTCCCTTTTATCCACATCCTCTACAGTATTTTGTATCTCTTCTCTTTTTTGATGATAGCCACTCGAACAAGTCCAAGGTGATATCTCATTGTGATTTGAATTTGCATTTCCCTGATGATTAGTGACTTTTAGCACCTTTTCATGTACTTCTTGGCCATGTGGATATCTTCTTTGAAAAAATGTCTATTCAGGTCCTCTGCCCATTTTTAAGTTGGACCATTTGGAGTTTTAGGCTACTGGATTGAATGAGTTCTTTACATATTTTGGCTATTAATCCATTGCCAAGTATATAATTTGCAAATATTTTCTCCTATTCTATAGATTTTTTTTCATTTTGCTGATTGTTTTTTTTGCTGTGCGAAAGCTGTCTATTTTGATACAGTCCCACTTGTTCATTTTTTATTTGCTGCTTTTGCTTGAAGCATTCTATCCAGAAGTCATTGCTAGGACCCATGTCAAGAAGTAGTTTCCCTGTTTTCATCTATGAGTTTTATGGGTTCATGTCTTACACTTAAAACTTGAATTTGAGTTAATTTTTGTGAGTGGTGTCAGACAAGGGTCTTCTTTCATTTACATGTGAATATCCAACCTTCCTACATAATTTATTGAAGTGACTCTTTGCTCTAGCTGCACTGTGTACATGAGGGACTGATTTCCACTCATGGTAGGCTCAGGACCAGACATCTGTGGAGACAACAGAGAGGACCTGTAATCATGAAGGAAATCCAGACCTGGCTGTCTATCAAATCCCAGCAAAGGAGCTCTCCTAGAGCGAGTGGACTTAAATGAGAACCTAGACATTTGGATCCCTTTGCTAAATCTTTTTAAATAAATGCCCAGTTCAAATGAATGCAATAATTCTTCCTGATTTTGCTTTCCAACTCTTACAGTTTTTTTCACAGAAATTCATAGAAAACAATGCCTTTATGTTACATAATGTAATTTTTTTTGTTTTAATCTTATTGATACTCTCATCCTATACACAGGGTATATGTAAGTAATATAGGAAGGTATTCTGATTGAAAGTAGTTTCACAAAACTTAAGTATAGAGAGTAAAATATAAAGGTACTATATTGAGGATTTGAATTCAAAACTTCTGTTTAAGCAACAATTAAGGGTTTACAAGAGAGCATATTTCCAGCCATTTATCTATTCATTTTCATACATGTTTTTACTCATTTAGGTTTGAAAAGCATAATCCAATGATTAGGCAGGTAAAATCCATGGAAACCAAAACTAACAGAATCTTCTTTCCACAACCTCAGTGTAGTTTTACAGGAAATTATGAATTGGAGAACATACCTAGAACCACAAGGTGAATTTTCTTTTCTTTGCTGGTCTTCTAGACGTTCTATAATTCCAAATTAGTGATGGAATAGGCAGTATTTTTATTCTGACTAAAGACCATAGGGATTGTATTCACTGCACAGCTTAATTAGAAATCCCAGGCGGTTGGGGCGCCTGGGTGGCGCAGTCGGTTAAGCGTCCGACTTCAGCCAGGTCACGATCTCGCGGTCCGGGAGTTCAAGCCCCGCGTCGGGCTCTGGGCTGATGGCTCAGAGCCTGGAGCCTGTTTCCGATTCTGTGTCTCCCTCTCTCTCTGCCCCTCCCCCGTTCATGCTCTGTCTCTCTCTGTCCCAAAAATAAATAAATGTTGAAAAAAAAATTAAAAAAAAAAAAAAAGAAATCCCAGGCGGGATTTCTTTGGAAATAACAACAATGAACATTTGATATAAATTTGATTTTTCATTTTTGAATACATTTTCCAGAGATAATCTTTGCTTTTGGTTCCACAATAAAGTTTCAAGTTGTAAAACAAAATGTTTGTAATGGATTTTCATCACGCAATTAAAATATTGGATTTATGAATGTTCACCATAGCAATCTTCTTTAAGTTCCTCAAATATCCAGTGACTGTTCAGGTATTTGTGATAATATAGGCACAGTGCAGGGCAGAAAGAAGTCTCCATAACACCACAGATGGCTTTCACTTTATTTATTATCTGTTTGTGGATTAACAACTTAAATAAATAGGCCTGAACAGGGAAAGTGCAAATTTTAATACAGCTAATTAAAATAATATGTCAAAAATGTGTTTTCTGCACTGTCTTCAGAAACAAAAAAATCCTTTAATTCTGAGGGATCCTCATTCTTCAAACATAACAAATTTTCTTTTTACTTTGTTTTTTCAGTTTTATGGAGCTATAATTGAAAAGTAAAATTGTATATATTTAAGGCATACAATATGAAAATTACATATTTGTATGCATTTTAAATAAATAACCACAGTTAGGATAATGAACACACACATCACCACAAATTGTCATCATTTTGTGTGGGGATAACAATGCTTAGAATATGCTGTGTTAGCAAAGTTCAAGTATACAATGCAGTGTTATTAACTATAGTCATAATGCTGTATATTACATCCCCAGAAGTTATTCGTCTTAAAACTGAGCACTTTGATCAACATCTCTCCATTTCTCCCACTCCCTAACTCATTCTACTCTCTGTGTCTATGAGTTTATTTTTGTTTTTGGACTCCACACAATTGAGAATATTAGTATTTGTCTCTTTGTTTCTGGCTTATTTCATTTAGCATAATGCCCTCTAGGTCATTCGATGTTGTCCCAAATGGTAGGATTTCCTTTATTATGGCTGAATAATATCCCCCTTTGACTTGGTCTTAAAAATGACTTTTTTGGATTTGACACTGAAAGCACAGGCAAGAAAAGCAAAAATAAACATGCGGGACTACATCATATGAAAAAGTTTCTGTGCAGTAAAGACAGCTAAGAGCGTGAACCGACTGAAGTATTTATGAGGAAATAGAAATCAGGAAGTTAGAGAAAACAAAAAGAGCATAGCATCATCCACTCTAGTTTCATCACATTGTTGCAAATGGCAAGATTTAATTCTTTTTGATCACCAAGTAATATTCCATTGTATATGTACACCACATCTTCTTTATCCATTCATCAGTAGATGGACATTTGGGCTCTTTCCATAATTTGGTTATTGTTGATAGTGCTGCTATAAACATTGGGGTGTATGTTCCCCTTCAATTCAGTGTTTTTGTATCCTTTGGATAAATACCTAGTAGTGCAATTGCTAGGTCATAGAGCAGTTCTATTTTTAATGTTTTGAAGAACCTCCATACTATTTTCCATATGGCTGCACTAGTTTGCATTCCCAGCAAGAGCGCAAAAATGTTCCCTTTTCTCTGCATCGTTGCCAACATCTGTTTTTTCCTGAGTGGTTAATTTTAGTCATTCTGATAGGTGTGAGGTGGTATCTCATTGTGGTTATGCTAAGCGAAATAAGTCAGTCAGAGGAAGACAAATATCATATGATTTCATTCATATGTGAATTTAAGAAACAAAACAGATGAACATAGAGAAAGGGAAGGCAAAATAAGATAAAAATAGGGAACCAAATCATAAGTGACTCAAATACAGAGAGCAAACTGAAGGTTGCTGGAGGAGAGTTGGGTGGGGGGAATGGGCTAAATGAGTGATGGGTATTAAGGAGAACACTTGTTGGGATGAGCATTGGGTATTATATGTTAAATTCTATTTCCGAAACCATTACTACACTAATTGTTAACTAACTTGGATTAACAAAAAAAGATACTGGTAAGAAAAAAAAGAAACCAACAGAGCAACATGTAGGGAAAGTTTGGTCATGAAGGGGAGAGAAAGGCAGGATAATACCTAGAGTAAAACAAAGGACAGAGTAAGATTTTTATTATTGTTATTTATTACATTTTTAAGATGGAAACCACGAGCCTATTTAATAGCTGGCGTGAGGGAACCATGTATAAAGCTCTTCCTCCCTCATTTAGGAAACAAAATGGTATAACCTTCATTTTAATTTTTGAATTAAAGTATTAACTTAGAAAACTGAATATATTAGGATAGAACAATTACAAACAGGTATTTATCATAGTAAGATCTGTGCCTCTAGTACTTACAATGTTTCATTTGAAATAAAGATTATATTAACTGACCACCTGTAACAGTATTAAGATAATCATTTTCTCCCTTCAAATTTTAATTTAAATTCTAGTTACTTAACATACAGTGCAATATTTGCTTCATGAGTAGAATTCAGAGATTTATTGCTTACATACAACACCTAGTGCTCATCCTAACAAGTATCCTCCTTAATAATAATGTCAATGAGGATGATTATGATGATAGTGATAAATGGTCAATAAGAGTAGCTAATATTGGGGTGCCTGGGTCGTTCAGTCAGTTGAGCGTCTGACTTCGGCTCAGGTCAGGATCTCGCAGTTTGTGAGTTCCAGCCCCGTGTCGGGCTCTGTGCTGACAGCTCAGAGCGTGGAGCCTGTTTCAGATTCTGTGTCTCCCTCTCTCTGCCCCTTCCCCGCTCACTCTCTGTCTCTGTCTCTCAAAAATGAATAAACGTTAAAATTTTTTTTAAAAAGAGTAGCTAATATTTTGTGTTTACCATTTGCTAGATACATGTTTGACAATTTATATATAATACCTCAATTAATTTATATGACCACTCTCTGAAAAAATTAGTATTTTATCCCCATAACAGACACCAGGAAACTTAAAAACAGAGTTGTTAAAAAATGTCCCAAGGTATTTAGGTACAAACGTGTGGAGTTAGGATTTGAAGTGTGGCTGTCTCATTTAATGCCAACATATACAATATAATATAATTTCTTTCCTGTATATTCCCTCTCCTCTCTAATTAGATTATTATGGTAAAATATGGTAGCAATTGTGTAAATCAACATTTTGAAGATGGGAGAAAAGGAAATGAAAACCTATGACAGAAAGAGTATCCCCACTCATTCTGGTTAGTCTCCTCATCTTCAAAGAACTTATATTAAAGAATGTTAAAATAAGTTTTCTACTTTCCACTCAACAATGCTGAGAATGCAGAGCAATCCTTAGGGATAAACTGGAAGGTTATACCCGTTGAACAACATCTCCCCTCCCTACCCCACCCTGCCTCTGGCCCTGGCAACCACCATGCTAAGCTGTTTCCATGAGTTCAGTTTTTTTCAGATTCCACACGTAAGTGAGATCATTTCTAGACTGCAACCTTATTAACGGCTCTGAACCAAAATCTCTCAGATAAATTGAATTCCAAAACCACAGAAATTGTGAGGTAATCAATGTTTATTAATGGTTTAAGTATTGAGGTAAATTGTGACATAGCAATAGATAATAGCAATAGATAATTATAATCAATAGATTGTTTGCTGAGAGTTTTTATAAAGAATGACTGTGAAATATAATCAAATCCTTTGTGTGTACCAAATGAAAAGTTAGTGTGATTTTCTTTTTTGAATCTGTTAAAAAGGTAAATTACATTGGTTTTATAATGTCAGATTTGGTCTTTAAATGTTATCGTTTTATGCATTACTGAATTATTTTTCCTAGTATCTAATTTTGGACCTTTACATTAATATTCAAGAATAAAGAATAAAATTGGTAATATTCCTTCCTAGTACAGAATTTATTGGATTTAGGTCTCAATAGTGATTCACCTTGATAAAATAATTTTGAATACTAACATGTTTTCTATTATTTATACACAAAAGCAGTTTGTAAAAGACTGTGTGTGTGTGTGTGTGTGTGTGTGTGTGTGTGTGTGTGTGTGTTTTAAATTGTTTGGTAGAATTTTATGGTGAACGCATCTGGGTCTACACTTGGGAGAGGGGGAATTCTCTTGAGTACAGTATCATCTTTAAAAAAATCTTTGTCTAATCGAGTTTTCTTCTTAAGTCAGCCATAGAATATTATATTTTTTTCCTCAGATTTTTAAAATTGTATTCTTCTACACTGTTGTCTTTATTTGACATTTATTCCTGTTTTTTCCTGGAATACCCAAAGGGAGATAACTTTTATTTATTATTTATTATTATTTTTATTCACTATTTTTTAGAATATTATTTATTCACTCTATTTTCTGAGTATATCTGCCAGAGTATTGTCAAATTTTAATTCTTTTCAAAGAATCACTATTGGCTCCACTAATACTCTATCTGTATATTCATTTTATTTAATCTCTGACATTTTCTTTTTTTCTTTTCTTTTTGTTTTTTTATTTAATTTTTTTAATATGAAATTTATTGTCAAATTGGTTTCGATACAACACCAAGTGCTCATCAAAACAGGTGCCCTCCTCAATACCCATCACCCACCCTCCCCTCCCTCTCACCCCCATCAACCCTCAGTTTATTCTCAGTTTTTAAGAGTCTCTTATGGTCTGGCTCCCTCTCTCTCTAACTTTTTTTTCCTTCCCCTCCCCCATGGCCTTCTGTTAAGTTTCTCAGGATCCACATAAGAGTGAAAACATATGGTATCTTTCTCTGTATGGCTTATTTCACTTAGCATAACACTCTCCAGTTCCATCCATGTTGCTACAAAGGGCCATATTTCATTCTTTCTCATTGCCACATAGTACTCCATTGTGTATATAAACCACAATTTCTTTATCCATTCATCAGTTGATGGACATTTAGGCTCTTTCCATAATTTGGCTATTGTTGAGAGTGCTGCTATAAACATTGGGGTACAAGTGCCCCTATGCATCAGTACTCCTGTATCCCTTGGGTAAATTCCTAGCAGTGCTACTGCTGGGTCATAGGGTAGATCTATTTTTAATTTTTTGAGGAACCTCCACTCTGTTTTCCAGAGTGGCTGCACCAATTTGCATTCCCACCAACAGCGCAAAGGGTTCCCGTTTCTCCACATCCTCTCCAGCATCTATAGTCTCCTGATTTGTTCATTTTGGCCACTCTGACTGGCGTGAGGTGATATCTGAGTGTGGTTTTGATTTGTATTTCCCTGATGAGGAGCGACGTTGAGCATCTTTTCATGCCAGCACCATTTGTTAAAGAGACTGTCTTTTTTCCATTGGATAGTCTTTCCTGCTTTGTCAAAGATTAGTTGGCCATACTTTTGTGGGTCTAATTCTGGGGTTTCTATTCTATTCCATTGGTCTATGTGTCTGTTTTTTGGCCAATACCATGCTGTCTTGATGATTACAGCTTTGTAGTAGAGGCTGAAGTCTGGGATTGTGATGCCTCCTGCTTTGGTCTTCTTCAAAATTACTTTGGCAATTTGGGATCTTTTGTGGTTCCATACAAATTTTAGGATTGTTTGTTCTACCTCTGTGAAGAATGCTGGTGCAATTTTGATTGGGATTGCATTGAATGTGTAGATAGCTTTGGGTTGTATTGACATTTTAACAATATTTATTCTTACAATCCATGAGCACAGAATGTTTTTCCATTTATTTATGTCTTCTTCAATTTCCTTCATAAGCTTTCTATAGTTTTCAACATACAGATCTTTTACATCTTTGGTTAGGTTTACCCCTAGGTATTTTATGATTCTTGGTGTAATTGTGAATGGGATCAGTTTCTTTATTTGTCTTTCTGTTGCTTCCTTATTAGTGTATAAGAATGCAACCGATTTCTGTACATTGATTTTGTATCCTGTGACTTTGCTGAATTCATGTGTCAATTCTAGCAGACTTGTGGTGGAGTCTATCAGGTTTTCCATGTATAATATCATGTCATCTGCAAAAAGTGAAAGCTTGACATCATCATTGCCAATTTTGATGCCTTTGATTTCCTTTTGTTGTCTGATTGCTGATGCTAGCACTTCCAACACAATGTTAAACAACAGCGATGAGAGTGGACATCCTTGTTGTGTTCCTGATCTCAGGGGGAAAGCTCTCAGTTTTTGCCCATTGAGGATGATATTAGCTGTGGGCTTTTCATAAATGGCTTTTATGATGTTTCAGTATGTTCCTTCTATCCCAACTTTCTCGAGAGTTTTTATTAAGAAAGGATGCTGAATTTTGTCAAATGCTTTTTCTGCATCGATTTACAGGATCATATGGTTCTTTTCTTTTGTTAAAAAGAAATGTTTTTATATTGTTTTTGTCCTCCTTCCCTTATGTTCATCTGTTTTGTCTCTTAAAGTCCTCATATGAGTGAAGTCATATGATTTTTGTCTTTCTCTGACTAATTTCACTTCGCATAATACCCTCCAGTTCCATCCATGTAGTTGCAAATGGCAAGATTTCATTCTTTTTCATTGCCGAGTAATACTCCATTGTATGTATGTTCGTGTGTGTGTATATGTGTATATATATATATATATATATACACATATACACACATACGTATATGTGTATATACGTATATATATATACACACACACACACATATACGTATATATACACATATATATGTATATCTATATGTATATATACATATATATGTATCTATATGTACATATATATGTATATATACATGTATATATACATATAGTGTGTGTATATACGTATATGTGTGTGTGTGTGTATATATATATACACACACATATACATATATATATATATCACATTTTCTTTATCCATTCATCCATCCATGGACATTTCAGCTCTTTCCATACTTTGGCTATTGTTGATAGTGCTGCTATAAACATGGGGGTGCATGAGTCCCTTCGAAACAGCATAACTATATCCCTATATGGATAAATGCCTAGTAGTGTAATTGCTGGGTTGTAGGGTAGTTCTATTTTTAGTTTTTTGAGGAACCTCCATACTGTTTTCCAGAGTGGCTGCACCAGCTCGCATTCCCACCAACAATGCAAAATAGATCCTCTTTCTCAGCATCCTCGCCAACATCTGTTGTTGCCTGAGTTGTTAATGTTAGCCATTCTGACAGGTGTGAGGTGGTATCTCATTGTGGTTTTGATTTGTATTTCCCTGTTGATGAGTTATGTTGAGCATTTTTTCATGTGTTGGTTGGCCATCTGGATGTCTTCTTTGGAGAAGTGTCTATTCATGTCTTTTGCCCATTTCTTCACTGGATTATTTGTTTGTTGGGTGTTGAGTTTGATAAGTTCTTTGAAGATTTTGGATACTAATGCTTTATCTGATACATCATCTGCAAATATCTTCTCCCATTCTGTCAGTTGCCTTTTAGTTTTGCTGATTGTTTCCTTCACTGTGCAGAAGCTTTTTATTTTGATGAGGTCCCAGTAATTCATTTTTGCTTGTTTCCCTTGCCTCTGGAGATGTGTTGAGTAAGAAGTTGCTGCAGGCAAGATCAAAGACATTTTTTCCTGCTTTCTCCTCGAGGATTTTGATGGCTTCCTATCTTACATTTAGGTCTTTCATCCGTTTTGAGTTTATTTTTGTGTATGGTGTAAGAAAGTGGTCCAGGTTCATTCTTCTGCATGTCGCTGTCCAGTTTTCCCAGCACCACTTGCTGAAGAGACTGTCTTTAGTCCATTGGATATTCTTTCCTGCTTTGTCAAAGATTAATTGGCCATACGTTTGTGGGTCCATTTCTGGGTTCTCTATTCTATTCCATTGATCTGAGTGTCTGTTCTTGTGCCAGTACCATACTGTCTTGATGATGACAGCTTTGTAGTATAGCTTGAAGTCTGGGATTGTGATGCCTCCTGCTTTGGTTTTCTTCTTCAAGATCACTTTGTCTATTTGGTGTCTTTTCTGGTTCCATACAAATTTTAGGATTATTTGTTCTAGCTCTGTGAAGAATGCTGGTGTTACTTTGATAGGGATTGCATTGAATATGTAGGTTGTTTCAGGTAGTATACAAATTTTAACAATATTTGTTTTTCCTATCCAGGACCATGGATTCTTTTCCCATTTTTTTGTGTCTTCTTCAATTTCTTTCATAAGCTTTCTAAAGTTTTCAGTGTATAGATTTTTCAGCTCTTTGGTTAGATTTATTCGTAGGTATTTTATGGTTTTTTTGTGCAACTGTAAATGGGATCGATTCCTTGGTTTCTCTTTCTGTTGCTTCATTGTTGGCATAAAGGAATGCAACCGATTTCTGTGCATTGATTTTATATCCTGCAACTTTGCTGAATTCATGAATCAGTTCTAACAGTTTTTGGTGGAATCTTTTGGGTTTTCCATATAGAGTATCATGTCATCTGTAAAGAGTGAAAGTTTGACCTCCTCCTGACCGATTTGGATGCCTTTTATTTCTTTGTGTTGTCTGATTGCAGAGGCTAAGACTTCCAATACCATGTTGAATAACAGTGGCGAGAGTAGACACCCCTGTCTTGTTTCTGATCTTAGGGGGAAAGCTCTCAGTTTTTCCCCACTGAGGATGATATTAGCACTGGGTTGCTCATATATGGCTTTTATGATCTCGAGGTATGCTCCTTCTATCCCTGCTTTCTTGAGGGTTTTTACCAAGAAAGGATGCTGTATTTTGTCAAATGCTTTCTCTGCATCTATTGAGAGGATCATATGATTCTTGTCCTTTCTTCTATTGATGTGATGAATCACGTTAATTATTTTGCAGATATTGAACCAGCCCTGCATCCCAGGTATAAATCCCACTCGGTCATGGTAAATAATTTTTTAATGTACTTTTGGAGCCAGTTGGCTAATATCTTGTTGAGGATTTTTGCATCCATGTTCATCAGGGAAATTGGTCTGTAGTTTTCCTTTTTAGTGGGGTCTCTGTCTGGTTTTGGAATCAAAGTAACGCTGGCTTAATAAAAAAGGGTTTGGAAGTTTTCCTTCCATTTCTATTTTTTGGAACAGCTAACTCTTCCTTAAATGTTTGGTAGAATTCCCCTGGAAAACCATATGACTCTGGACTCTTGTTTTTTGGTAGATTTTTTAATTACTAATTCAATTTCCTTACTGGTTATGGGTCTGTTCAAATTTTCTATTTCTTCCTGTTTCAGTTTGGGTAGTGTATATGCTTCTAGGAATTTGTCCATTTCTTCCAGATTACCCATTTTATTGGCATATAATTGCTCATAATATTCTCTTATTATTGTTTTTATTTCTGCTGTGTTGGTTGTGATCTCCCCTCTTTCATTCTTGATTTTATTTATTTGGGTCCTTTCCTTTCTTTTTTTGATCAAACTGGCTAGGGGTTTATCAATTTTGTTAATTCTTTCAAAGAACCAGCTTCTGGTTTCATTGATCTGTTCTACTGTTTGTTTGTTTGTTTGTTTCTTTCTTTGTTTGATTTCGATAGCATTAATTTCTGCTCTAATCTTTATTATTTCCTGTCTTCTGCTGGTTTGGGGTTTTATTTGCTGTTCTTTTTTAAAGCTCCTTAAGGTATAAGGTTAGGTTGTGTATCTGAGACCTTTCTTCCTTCCCTAGGAAGTCTGGATTGCTACATACTTTCCTCTTATGACTCCTTTTGCTGCATCCAGAGGTTTTGAGTTGTGGTGTTATGTTCATTGCCTTACATCTACTTTTTAATTTCCTCTTTAACTGCTTGGTTAGCCCATTCATTCTTTAGTAAGATGTTCTTCAGTCTCCAAGTATTTGTTACCTTGCCAAGTTTTTTCTTGTGGTTGATTTTGAGTTTCACAGTGTTGTGGTCTGAAAATATGCACGGTATTATCTCAATCTTTTTGTACTTACTCAGAACTTATTTGTGTCCCAGTATATGGTCTATTCTGGAGAATGGTCCATATGCACTGGAGAAGAATGTGTATTCTTCTGCTTTAGGATGAAATGTTCTGAATATATCTGTTAAGTCCATCTGTTCCAGTGTGTCATGCAAAGCCATTGTTTCCTTGTTGGTTTTCTGATTAGATGATCTGTTCATTGCTTTAAGTAGGGTGTTGAAGTCCCTTACTATTATGGTATTACTATCAATGAGTTTCTTTATGTTTTTGATTAATTGATTTATATATTTGGGTGCTCTCACATTTGGTGCATAAATGTTTATAATTGTTAGGTCTTCTTGGTGGATAGACCCTTTGATTATGATATAATGTCCTTCTGCATGTCTTGATACAGTCTTTATTTTAAAGGCTACATAGTCTGATATGAGTATGGCTACTGGGGCTTTGGCGACCATTAGCATGATAGATGGTTCTCCATCCACTTACTTTCAATCTGAAGGTGTCTTTAGGTCTAAAGTGGGTCTCTTGTAAACAGCATATAGATGGATCTTGTTTTCTTATCCATTCTGTTACCCTATGTCTTTTGATTGGAGCATTGAGTCCATTGATGTTTAGACTGAGTACTGAAAGATATGAATTTATTGCCATTATGTTGCTTATAGAGTTGGAGTTTCTGGTGGTGTTCTCTGGTCCTTTATAAACTTTGTTGCTTTTGGTGTTTATATATATAATATATATAATTTCTTATTATAATATATATAATATACATTACATATTAATTATATATATAATTTCTTTTATAAATATATAATATATAAAATTTCTTGCAGGTCTGGCTTAGTGGTCACAAACTCCTTTAACTTTTGTTTCTCTGGGAAACTTTTTATCTCTATTTTGAATGACAGCCTTGCTGGATAAAGAATTCTTTGCTGCATATTTTTCTGATTCAGTACACTGTATATATCCTGACACTCCTTTCTGGCCTGCCAAGTTTCTGTGGATAGGTCTGCTTCAAACCTGATCTGTCTTCCCTTGTATGTTAGGGATTTTTTTTCCCTTGCTGTTTTCATGTTTCTCTCCCTACCTGAGTATTTTGTGAATTTGACTATGATATGCCTTGTTGATGGTCGGTTTTTGTTGAATCTAATGGGGGTCCTCTGTGTTTCCTGGATTTTGAGGTCTGTGCCTTTCCCCAGGTTAGGAAAGTTTTCCACTATGATTTGCTTACATAATCCTTTTACCCCTATTTCTCTCTCTTCCTCTTCTGGGACTCTATGATTCTGATGTTGTTCCTTTCTAATGAGTCACTGATTTCTCTAATTTTTAAATCATGCTCTTTTGCCTCGATCTCCCTCTTTTTTCCTGCTTCATTATTCTCTATAAGTTTGTCCTCTATATCGCTGATTCTCTGTTCTGCCTCATCCATCCTTGCCACCGCTGCATCCATCCGTGATTACGCTCAGTTATATCATTTTAAATTCCTTCTGGCTATTTTTTACTTCTTGTATCTTTGCAGAAAGGGATTCTAATCTATTTTCGACCCCAGCTAGTATTCTTATCATGATTCTAAATTCTGGTTCAGACATCTTGCTTGTATCTGTGTTGGTTAAATTCCTGGCTGTTATTTCTTCATGCTCTTTCTTTTGGGGTGAATTCCTTCATTTTGTAATTTTGAAGGGAGAAAAGAAATTAATGAGTTAGAAAAATTGAAATTAAAAAAATTTAAAATTAAAAAATATTAAAATTAAAAATTAAAAATACACCCCCACACAAAAATCGAATAGATGATGCTAGATCCTAGTGTGGTTTGGTCTGGGTGTTGAAAGTGGTTTGATAGATTAGAGGAAAAAAAGCAGAGGGGAGGGGAAATCATTTCAGAATTTGAAAAAATGAATACACTGAAGTAGACTAAAAGGAGATGATGGGATTAAAATAGAATTTGAGAAAATATACACAAAATAAAGAATATAGTAGAAAAAATTAAAGAAAATATTTTTAATAAAAATTAAAAATAAATATGATTTTTTTCTTTTTCTGTATTTAAGAAAAAAGAAAATAAAAAGAAAAAATATAAAAAAAGAAATCGTTTGAAAATTTGAAAAAGTCAATACACTGTAGTAGACTAAAATAAAATGATGGAAGTAAAATAGAATTAAAAAAAAAATTTTTTAACATTTATTTATTTTTGAGACAGAGAGAGACAGAGCATGAACAGGGGAGGGGCAGAGAGAGGGAGACACAGTATCCGAAACAGGCTCCAGGCTCTGAGCTGTCAGCACAGAGCCCGACGCGGGGCTCGAACTCACGGACCGTGAGATCATGACCTGAGCCGAAGTCGGATGCTTAACCGACCGAGCCACCCAGGCGCCCCTAGAATTTTAAAAAATTTACATAAAAGCAAAAAATATAGTAAAAAAATTAAATAAAAATATTTTAATAGAAATTGAAAGTAAAAATGAAGTTTTTCTTCTGCATTCAAGAAAAAGAAACAAAAGAGAAAAAAGAAAAAGAAAGAAAAAAAAGGAAATTGTTTGAAAATTTGAAAAGGTGAATACACTGAAGTAGACTAAAATAAAATGATGGAAGTAAAATAGAATTTGAAAAATTTACACAAAAGTAAAAAATATAGTAATAAAAATTAAAGAAAAATATTTTGAATAAAAATTGAAAATAAAAATGAATTTTTTTCTGTATTCAAGAAAAAGAAAAGTATAAAAGAGAAAAAGAAAAAAAAGAAAGAAAATTGAATAGATGAACCTGCTAACAGATTGAAGTAAGACTGAAATTGCTTCATTTTCCCCTAGAAGTTAGTCTATGTGGCACTTTATAGTCCATAAACTAAGCTGGCGGTGAGACTTCTGTTTCTGAAGAGCAAATTTGGCCCAGTTGGGCAAGGCTCAGTGTAACAGCTCTGCTCTCCACTAGATGGAGTTGCTAGTCTACTGGGGTGGATTTTTGCGGTGCTGGTAGTTGCGTATGCGCATGCGCGGGAGTGGTGAAAATGACATCACTCACCTACCCGGTCTGTTCTCCCTGATCAGCAATCGCGCACCTGTCGTCTGTCTTCAGCTCTCGCCCACTCCCTGCTTTTTCACTCTCTGTGACCAGGCTCCAGGCAGTACTTCTCTCCAGAGTTTTGTCTCAGATGTGGCTGTTTTCCCCGGCCCCTTATTTTTGAAGGTCTGAGGCTTTGACCCATTCTGCCCCTCTATGGGAGGGTCTCACCGAGTGATGGCCGAAAGAGCAATGGCCGAATGTCGGCTCCACCCAGGAACACTTGCGGGACCCTGCTGCTGCCGGTGCACCAAGACTTCGGCCAGGTACCAGCCTGCCCCAGAAAAAGTTTGCGAGACAGTGTAGCAGCAGCATTTCAGGGATTATGGAAAATCACAACACACATCTGGTACCAGGCTTCCCCCTTAATGACCTTGCCCCAGCACCAGCGAATGTGGCCGCCTTCCGGGGTCTGCTGTGACCAGGTAGCTTCAACAGTCTCTACCAAATGTCCTTCCAGCAGTGGAACCGCTTTTCCCCATGTGGCCTGAGAACCTCCTGGACCCCACTCTGTTCCTGCGGATTCGCCCTTCCTACCAGAGCACCGCCAGGTATGGAGCTGTGGAGTTGCAGACTCTCACTCCCCTTGTTTACAGTCTTAATGGAATTTAAACGCTTTCCTTTCTACCCTCTTAGTTTAGTCCCTGCGGCTGTTTGCAATTTTCCACTTTCTCTCCACCTGCTTTTGGGGAGGGGTGCTTTTCCCGTATTCTCCCCCCATCCCCAGTCTCTGTCCTCTCTCCGCCTGCAAAAGCGGTTCCCTACCTTCTGCGGCTTCTTGCTCCCCAAATTCACGTCTCCGCGCCACGTGCCTGCTGAATTCTGTGGTTCAGGTTGCGCAGATTGTTGTGTTAATCCTCCAATCAGCTTTCTGGGTGTGTAGGATGGTTTAGTGTTGGTCTGGCTGTATTTCATGGACACGAGACACACAAAAAACTTCCATGCTGTTTCACCATCTTGGCTTCTCCCTCTGGGGCCAGTCTCTTTTTAAGTGTCAGTTTAAGTGGGTTGACTGGATCAATTCGCCAGGTTGAGGGTTCTTGAGTTGGCCTTCTTAGCTCTGGAGTGATGGACCCATGGGGTGATACCTGAAACTGAATCCTTTATTTGGTTGTATGTCTGTAAAGTTCATCTCCAAGTCTTCAAAAGGGGCGGGTTTCTGGCAACTGTCAGATCGGGTTTAGGGAAGATATGGTTTGTGTATTTAGAGATCCATCCTGTTTTCCAGTTGTTTAATCATATGCCCATGGGGTCTTATTATCCCCATAGAATAACAAGCACAGAAGATTGCCTATACATGAAATACTGTGATAATTTTCTGAAGTTTACCTCAAGTTTTCTAGTTTAGGCGAACAACAAACATTTAAAGGCAATCATAACTACAATTTAACATCCATAATAGTGCATTGTTGAAACATAGTTGTTTTCTCTAAAAATCGCCCCTTTCCAGAGATAGCCAAATTGGGACCAATGCCTTTTTAGAACAAATATTATCTTAACAAATCTGGCCTAAATATTTACATAAGCTCAGCAAGAATAGCTACTGATCATGAGAATCTTTTAAAGTTTACTTTTCTGGAACCTTTTATAAGGAATCTCCAGGTTGAACTTTTAGTAGCCTCTCCAGGCCAGAAGCCAAGCCAAATACTTGCCATCAGACAGGCCTGCAATACCTGTAGAATTGGGTGAATTCCTCTTCACGAGGTCTCCAAGATATCCTGAGGTTACTGCACCTGCCAGGAAGTGACATTTTTTACTCACAGTGAGGCTGCTGGGAACTCTGTAAGCAAGGCACCAGGTCAACATTTTCAAGGGGATTTATGGCTCTATGTTTTATAAAGCCAGCCCTAATTCCTTAAAGCTTTCTGGTCATATCTGAGTCTATGAATTTCATTCTCAAATATGACATTCCAGTCAAAGCCTTGGTAAAATAACCAGTATATCCAATGGTGACCTGTTATAATATGAACAGATTTTTATTGAACTTATGCAAAAAATTGTAATTGCCATTTAAGAAAGAATACTCATTGAGAGTTTTGAATTTCAGGGGAATTATGTAGAGAGGAAAGATAAGTGCTTTAGTTTACAAATGCATACTTTATGACATTTTTGTATATCATAGATATCTTAAGAGAAAGTTTCCTTAATCTAGAAGAGGAAAAATTAGAAAACCAGCAATATTTGCAACAAGAATTACAAAACTATATTCTTTTTCAGTTCATTTAATCCCATGTTTTTAATTCTTGTTTAATTTGAATTTAGCTTTTTAGTTCTGGAAATTTTTACCCATTTTAGTATTAATCTTAAAGATGTCGAACACCTGTATTTGTTCCCAAAGTCCTTTTTATAAATCTCCTTGAAGAAGAAACATGTTTTGTGAGAGAATAAGAACAGTTATAAATGACAAGATCTCAGAAATAGACATCGTTAAAGATCTAATGAGAGTTACTTATGATGCAATTGACAAAGAAATTCGGTTATTTCTGTGACACATAACATTTCAAGTAATGAGAATATTAAGTGATGACCTTATATCAAAACAATTAAAATTTTAGGAATTGCATATATTTGGGTAGTTACAGCATTTACCTCTGCAATATAATCTAAGGTTTACCATTGTATGACAGTGCTTTTCCAAGTAATTTAGCATCCCAAATAAAAGGGCCTAATTGGTCAAGAAGACTTTATTTACCATTTAAATCCTGAGAAGTTTGTTAAAACCCCAGAAGGCATAAGTGCATCTTAAATAGGATTTCAGATCATTATAAATCTTACAATTTTATTTATTTAACCAAAGTAGCAATAAAAGATCCCAAAGGTGAATGTATAGCATTATACAGTTGTTACCAAAACCTAGCTTCTTTAACATCGAGAAGTTTTAACTAAGTAATCAAAGACCTGATAAATATGAAACCTAAAACTTTGATTTTCTCAGAAGATAAACCTTTGTTTGCATTGTCTTATCAAGATCAGATCAACAGTTCAATAAAACTTTGTCATTTGAGCAGAGAGAAAGCAGAATTTCAACCTTATGGCAGTGTACTTTTAAATTTTTATTTATTTTAACCTTATACAACGTTTTTTTGCTTTTAAATTTTGTTCCAAAGCCATTTCTTTCCAAATAACCAGCCTCGTTTAGGACAAAATTATTATTTTTTTACCTTCAACAAAATTGTATTTTTTAAATATATTTTTATATACCTCCTACTTTCCTACATACAGGGTTGTGTTTTTTTTTATTTTTATCAGTCTTAGGTATATTTAGCAGAATTTTATTTTATTTCATTTTTTTTCAATATATGAAATTTATTGTCAGATTGGTTTCCATACAACACCCGGTGCTCATCCCAAAATGTGCCCTCCGCAATACCCATCACCCACCCCCACCCTCCATCCCACCCCTCATCAACCCTCAGTTTGTTCTCAGTTTTTAAGAGTCTCTTATGCTTTGGCTCTCTCCCACTCTAACCTCTTTTTTTTTTTTCCTTCCCCTCCCCCATGGGTTTCTGTTAAGTTTCTCAGGATCCACATAAGAGTGAAAACATATGGTATCTGTCTTTCTCTGTATGGCTTATTTCACTTAGCATCACACTCTCCAGTTCCATCCATGTTGCTACAAAGTATTTAGCAGAATTTTAACTCTTAGGAAACCTTAGTCTCCAATTGAGGACTTAGGAACCAATTGAGAGGTGTTTACATTAGAATTTTTTAGATGGTAAATTTATGAACCAATTAAGTACAAAGCATGTTTTCCAATAGGTCCAAATAGCCTTAATTTCACAGCAATAAGAAGTTAAAAAACACACAAACCTATGTTCAATAATCAAAGCTTTCGCATCTGATCCTATTTGGAAAGTTTCAGGTTACCAAGGACCTTGAAAGTTATCTTAACAATTACCCATGAAAACTTTGAGACAGACAAAATTAATTACCATTAACAAATTGCAACAGAGAAACATGAGCTTATTTGACCTTTGCGCCAATAAACTTAAATTAGTTTAAACATCGAATATGTTTCACCTGTGTCCACCTAAAAGTCAGTCAATTTTTCCCCATTGTCAAGTTTCATTTGGGGCACCAGTGGAGATATGTTAAATGGGTAGTCCAAGGGGGGTGCATGTGGCTGCTTTGACTTGGAGTGTGGGAGGAGGAACCAATGGTGCCTGAAACACTGAGGATGGTATAGGACCACACCCAAGTTGGTGCAGAAACTTGGGAGGGGGAGGGAAAGGCAGAAGCAGCAACTGCTTGGGAATATTCCTTAAAATCCCTGTCCTGAGGTAGACTAACACCTACCACACAGTTGGCTCCAATTATAGCCGTTAACCTGGGAAATGAGGGAGAATCCCTCACATCCATTAAGCAGAGGAACAGAGAGAGAGAGTCAGTGTCCCCTTTTAGTCTGGTTCTATCTTGGCTAGACCAATAAGGTCCCCTTCTCAAGTTTCCTCCTGATTTTTCTGGGTTTTTGGGACTTTCCCTGTTGGGACACTTTTTTTAATGTCCTTTCCCCATGCAGTAGGTTCATTGACCCCTTGCTAAGGAGGTTCTGGGCCTCCCCCCTTGCTGCTGGGCATATTTATGGCCTTCTCAGCCCCCTGCTCTGATGCCCCAGAGAGCCTCTTGATATGGTAAGATGTGGACTGGCATCTGGAGAGAGCCTGCACCTGGCCAAGGGCGCCTGTGCCTGGTTAAGGGTGAAATCTGGCAGCCAGTCCTTGTGGGGGAGGGTTCTCTGGCCCAGAAGGGGAAGAGAAATTGGCAGCTGCAGTGGCAGTGTGGTGGTGGCAGTGAGACAGGAGAGGGTAGGAGTTTCAAGCTCAGGGGAGGGGGAGGGAGCCTAATAAGTCATGAGGAGGTGGAACATTAGGGGAGTGGTGGGTTGCTTCTTTGGCTCCCTGGTTGAGTCTGGGATAAAGCAGCTAAAACCTTTGCTTGGCTCTCCTTGCTCCATCCTGACCCCACAATGCTCCCATGAGGCAGAGTCACAAAGACAGAGGGACAGGGGTGCCTCCTCCAATGAGGAGACCAGCCAGATGCCTGCCTGGTCATGTCCCAAAGGAACCCAGGCATCGCTCAGCCCCACAGTTCCCAGCCCTGTGACCCACGATCAGAAAACACTCTGATATCACCACAGACTGAGTGCCATCCATCAGGGAATCGCAGATGGGCCCACTCAGACTCTGTGGGCCCCTGGGGACCCCAAGGGAGCCCGCCTATGGAGCCACAGAATCGAACTCAGCAGGCAAACTAGACCGAGTGGCACATTCACATTCACATTCACATACACATACACACCAGAGGTTATTACATTCCCTCCCCACAGAATTCTACCTGTGAGACTTCTGAAGTCTCAGGGAGTGATCAGGTCCCCCTTCCACTCTTGTGAGTGGGCCTGACTAGACTGGGCCCCAGCCTTACCGGTTCTGACATCGGGTCCAGGTCCTCACCTGACAAGTCTGGCAGGAACGGCAGGGCGGGGCCAGCCCGAGGCAACCGAGACTGCCAAAATTCAGGCAGGTGGGCCCCCTCCCTTGTGATCCCTCATTCCATCACCACCTTGCAGTTCTTCCAAACCAGTGGCAACAATGGGCCAGCGCAGTTGGGTTTCCCGGTCAGGGAACCAAATTTGTTACGGAACCAGGCTGGAACGCTGGCGGAAAAAACAAGCGGCACTCGGAAATCTTGATGGATCAGAGATTTATTTAACACCGGCGGGCTCAGAGGAGACTGTTTCTCCAAAGATCTGAACACTTAATGCAAGTGGGGAGGGTAATTTATGGTCGTCAACTTCCATATATGTGGGGGTTTTCACGCGTGCAGCAAACAAAGGGAGAACTCGGGGGAGGGGTCTCTAAGCTAGAGACCAGAGTCTGTTTTAGCCTCATCGGCCATCTTTGGCATGCTTTATTCACTTCTCCAACAGAAATACATATTTCCGGTTTCACAAAACTTTGGAATCTGTGATACAAGAGTCCTGGGGCTCATGGCTCCAACCCCGACGGCTGCCTGGGTGCCACGTGCAAAACTTAAAGGTTTCAGATCCTCTGCAAGTTTGTTGAGCTGTGTTGGTTGAAGTCCTCTTTGGTAGATCCAGATTCTTTTTTTTTTTTTTTTTTTTTTTTTTTTTAGCTAAATCCTGCCCATTAATTAGAAGTTGGAATAAGATCACTGTAAATATTAAAGGCTAACAAATCAGTTTCCAAAGCATGTACTTCTGATTAACAACACGGGCAACCAGAGAATACCAAATGTCAGTAGCACACAGTTTCTTCTATATCCTGGTGTACGTTTGCCTTCCTGGAGCACAATAAAGACCATAATAGAGGAAGGATCTAGTGATTTATAACAAAAACAGAGTAGATGGCTAATTTAGAACTGGTATATGGGAAGCTTTCCCCCAGGTGGGGCATTTTGCCCTTTTTAGTTATCTGTATGTTTGTTTATTGATGAGAAATTCATGCAACATAACATTAACCATTTTAAAGTGAACAACATAGAGTCTCTTTCTGGATCTTTAAACCCAGACTGGCTACCTCACTATTCCAATGTTAACAGTGAAAGCTATAATCGATTGGAATTTCTTTGTACTTTACATTTATGCTATGTGTATGCCAAATGAAAAGTTCGATCTTTTGTCACTGAACTGACTAGTTTTAGATACAATGGATTCAAATTTACTAGTTATTCAAAATGTGCTTACAGTTGTGCCTGGGTGGCTCAGTTAAGTTTCCAACTCTTGATTTTGGCTTGGGTCATGATCTCACAGTTCGTGAGTTCGAGCCCCATGTAGAGGAGCTTGCTTGGGATTCTGTGTCTCTCCCTCCCTCTCTCTGCCCTTCACCATTTGCTCGTGCTCTCTCAAAAGAAATAAGTAAATTTTAAAAAGTGCTTACATAACATGAAAATAACAGATCAACCAGAGGAAAAATAATTACCAAGTAGATTGAATTCTCATGCATTTGACTGATAGACAAAATTCTTACTTCTTAATCTACTACAGCAGTGTCTTAGAGACATGGCCTCAGCAGCAACTCTAACAAACCTTAAGACCTCCACAAAGAGAAGCCTTGTCCTCATGATGTGGGAAACAGAGGCAGAAGGAAATGGAAGATAGAATTAAATTTCCTTGTAATCTGCAGCCCATTGACAAATACATAAGGCTGCCAGAATAAAACATTTCTCCAGGAACTCCCTGCACTCTTAATATTAATGCTTTGGAAGAGAGAACAATAACCTTAGCTTGACAACGGCCAAGCCTCTAGGATCCTGGGAGTCTTCTTTAGCATATGAAAAATCTCATTGGAAACTTGGCCTGGAGAGGCCACTAAAAAGGTCAATCTAGATTCCTTATGGAAAGTTTCAGCAAAGCAAATGTTGAAGGATATACATGATCAATCACTACTCTTCCTGAGCTTATGAAAACATTTAGGCCAAGTTTATTAAAACTGGACTTGTTTTACAAATAAATTAGTCTTGGTTTGGCCATCTCTGGAAATGAGGGTTATTAGAAAGAAAAATTATGTTTCAATAACACACCTTTATGAATGTTAAATTCTAGTTCTGATTGTCTTTAAATGTTGTTTGCCTAAACTAGACAGCTTGAGGTAAACTTCAGGGATACTGTCACGATAGCATAGGTATGGTCTATCTTCATGATTGTTATTCTGTGGGGATAGTAACAGGACCCTGTGAGCATATGATTATTTGAACAACTGGAAAATGGGATGGATTCCCCCCAACAATTGTATATGAAAAACCTTTTCTCACTATAGACCTATCAATAGATGCTCTACATATATATTGTTTATTTAAATTATTCACTTGAGACTGGGGTAATTCATAAATCTCTAAATGAATATGCAAACCATATCCTCCCTAAACCTGATATGACAGTTACTAGAAACCTACCCCATATAAACTCAGAAACATGGTTTATTTAAAGGATTAAACATCTAGTACAGCAGGGGATTTCACTGCAAAATGTAAGAGCCCTTACCAGGTCATATTATGTGCTCTCACTGCAGTGAAATTAGAAAGCCATTCCTCATGGACTCCTATATCAAGAATTAAACCTGTACTCTCCTTACAGGAATCTATAGGCCAGCTGACACACATTTTTATTCTTGTTAACCAGTGGAAGACCTCAAATTTCTCTTCAGATGACAGTAATGGACTAGAGCCAACAAAGGTTTTTTATTCAAACTTTTTCTTATTATTAACCTTATTTTGTTTTTCTGGTGTCTCCCTGCCTTATGCCAAGACTCCTTTTCTGCCATGACTTCTAGCTGACAGATGATCCTTTCTACTTAAGGAGGTTCATATATGTTGTCTATCTTGAATTGTCTGTCTCTGCCTTTGGTAACTCTTACATATAAATACCCCAACTGACCAATGTTGACCCATGGGTAGGGACATCACCTTGCTCCTATTCAGAAAGAAGTTACAGAAGAGAAGACCTTCCCCACTCAGGAACCTTAAAAATTTTAGGGTCAAAATTGTGCTGGGGGGAGTGATATGGGAAACAGAGGCAGAAGGAAATGGCAGATAAAATTAAATTTTCTTATAACCTGCAGCCCACTGACAAATACTTGAGGCTGGCAGGGTGTCTTAATGTTAATGCTTTGTTAGAGGGAAAAACAACCTTAACTTGACAATAGCTAGGCCTCCAGTATCCTTTGAGTCTTCTTTAGCATATGAAAACCTCTTTGGAAACTTCCCATTGATTTTACCTCCCCCAACTCCCAAGTATATAACCAGTCTCTCTTCAGGGTGTTTGGGTAGTTCTTACTGCCCACAGGTCCTGTCCCCAAGCTTTAATAAAATCACCTTTTTTGGACCAAAGATGTCTCAAGAGTTCTTTCTTGGCCAATGGCTCTGGATCCCGCCATCACCCCAAAAAACCTCATCATTCAGGGGTGCCTGGGTGGCTCAGTTGGTTAAGTACCTGACCTCAGCTCAGGTCATGATCTCATGGCTTGTGAGTTCAAGCCCCACATCAGGCTCTGTGCTGACAGCTCAGAGCCTGAAGCCTGCTTCAGATATTCATTCTCTCTCTCTCTCTCTCTCTCTCTCTCTCTCTGTGCCCCCCTGACTCACACTGCCCCTATGTGTCTCAAAAATAAATAAACATTAAAAAACTAAAAATGTTTTTTAAAAAAGAAAAAAAAAAAACCTCATCACTCATAGGAAGAAATGATCTCACCTCCATCACCGATCAGAAATTAGAACATGTGTTTGACACCCCTGGGTTCAGCCTCTCTGATCCTTTCCAGGGAAGGATTGTGTTATTACATCTGACTCAGTGCTTAGCAGTGGACCTGGGCAGTGCACCTCAAAATTGGAAAACATACAAAGATTGCTTTGGAGAACCTCGAAATCTGCTCAGGGGAATCCTCCCCCTGTCTTGTGAATTTCTGTGTCTCCCCACAGTCAAAGCTTCCTGAGAGGATGCCAAAATCCTAAACCTTTCTTAACTCTGATCAGCCTAATGCTGTGTGCTTACTGCCTTATTGATTATACAATAAACAACTCAGAACTGTAAAGCTAACAGCTACTGGTGAATGACTCCCCACATCACTGTTGTACTTCAGCCTAGGACTCAGGGTGGAACCACTCCTCGCAGGTTGCGGGGAGAACAGATTAGAGATCCACTGGGTTCTTTTTGTGCTCCTGAAACCACCACTGTAGGCTGTTACCCTGGTAAGATGATCCTGAGAATGTGTTTAGTTTATGTTTAAGATTACAAATGTTACTCTAAGGGTGAAGTTTTCACTCCAGAATCATCTGTGTAGCTTTTTCAAATGGAAGATGCTCATTCCTGCTGCCCACATCAAGGTACCTGTACTTTTTGAAAGCATCCAGGTGAATTTCAGCCATGGCCAGGGTCAACTCCCTCTCAAAGAGATTCTAATCACCAGATGATCACTGGTGACCAACCGGCTTCTGGAGTTCTATGATCTGCAACAAAACATTTCTGTCTCCACAATAGTGAGAGAAAATTATATCCCATTGTTTGTTCTGTTGACCTCTTCTAGGTCCCCAAGATTCTTAGGAGAAGGTGTTTAGTACTGAGCATAATGTCTGGGTTTAAAATCAGATTTCATTTTCCTCCTAATGCTCACCGTTATTGAGAGGTAAATGAGCGGTTGTGGTCCTCCTGACCCCACTCCATTACTGAAATGAATTGAAAGGCCTCAAAACAGTGTCTGGCCAAGCCATCAATAATGTAAAAACATGTTCCCTGTGGATTGCAAAATAGATGTCTGTCTCGACAGGAACATCCTGTGTGGCCTTTGTGTGTGAGGGGTGACTATTCAATTAAAAGAGTGCAGAGTCCCTGTCAGAATGAAGTTGCTGTCCAAAAGCCATCATCAAACCTTAACAGAGCAAGTCTGCCACCAGGTGTTCAAAGCCAGCATGAAATTCTGTCAGCATTCCTGGAGAAGCAGCTCCTTCCCCTGGGAGACCCACTTCCATTTTACTTTCTTTAGCTAAGGCCAATTCTGGGATTCTTGGGGCTATAGGGAGAGGCACTTATTTCTAGGTAAAGCTTATAAAAATATAAACACACTCATTACTCACTAAGACAACAAAAATCATGCCAAAAAAGTCATGACCCTCATTCTCATTAAATTGGCTCCAACAACTGGGAGCCAGAACCTTGCTGCAGTCAGTGACAGGTGGTGTTTCCAGGCACGTCTATAATCCTGAGGAATTTTTGATCTTCATTTGCTGAAGATATTTCAACAATAACTGTGAAGACTGCTGTGTTTTGGTGCTAAAACTTACATTTTGCAAAGTATCATTCACATCAAAATGTTCTGTCCCTAGGAAATATCTGGGTTCACAGCTCTGGGGACTAACCAGTCCAAGCTCCCTGGGTGATAATGATAAAGACACTTAATCTCTCAATCTCAGCTGCAAAATAAGACTGAATTTACTTACAAAGAAGTGTTGAGGAATAGTATGCAAGAGTAAAAATTCCGTTAGAAGTAAAATATAGATGTACCTTCCCTGACATAAGGCCCCTTCCTCCAGCAGGAGTGACCAGGGATGGGTCACCATCAGGTGCCCTGAGACAGGAGACCACCTTCCTCCTGGTCCCACCTCGACAGTGGAGTCTATCCTCTTTCCACTGAAGAAGTGGGAGTTTTGGAGTGGTGAGGGGTCTGGAGCTGATGGCCAACAAAGAATTCTTGAAACGTCCTTGGTGCAAAAAGGTGGTTTCATTAAAGCATGGAGACAGGACCAGCAGGCAGAAAGAGCTGCACTGATTGTGAGGAGTGGCTGATTATATATCTTCAAGTGGGGAGGGGAAAGGCCAGGGGAAATTCCCAAAAGGACTTTCATATGCTAAAGAAGACTCACAAGATCCTCGAGGCCTAGGTAAAGTTATTTTTCCCTCTAACAAGGCATTAATATTAAGACAGTTGGGAGTTTATTAGAGGAATATTTCTCTCTGCCTATCTCAAGTATTTTTCAATAGGCTGCCGGTTATAAAGAAATTTAATTTTACCACCATTTCCTTCTTGCACATCACCATTTCCTTCCCCACATCACTATGGAGGGGAGGGTGATGTTAGGGCTCCAGGAAAGAGTCTATGGGTTTCTGGAGATCAGGATATTGATAAGACTGCCTTGTTCTTGTAATTTACTGAGATATTTATAAACTGATGAAGACCCCTGTCCTGCATGACTGTGATCTCTGTTAGTTAACCATTGTTTTTGTTTTGTTTTGTTTTTTGTTTTGTTTTTGTTTTTCAGCCCTTTCCTTTTTTCTTGGACAGCCAGGAGTGCCTGAGGAATGTCACACACATCCCACATGGCTGGGGGGGGGGGGGTGCTTTTACTTTGTTTACTTTTACAAAGTTTTTACTTTCTCTTCAGCTTGCCTTTGGCTCCCTCTTCACCACTATACCAGGTTAAAGATAAAATAGCCATGGTTTACTGGCAACAGATAAAGGACTAATGGCCATGATGTGAACTCATCCAGCCCCCACTGTGACTGTGGTCTAAAACTGACCCTTCCTGTAGTTACCACATTTCACCACAAAAGGAACTAACCAGCATCAATCAAACACATAGGATGTACTGGGCACCATGCTTGACCTACATTATTACTCCCATTTACCAGGAAGATAGAATTACCTGTCTGACACAGAAGCCCATTCTCTTCCTGATACCCTGCACCACTCAGACTGGAAGGATCTAGAAGTCCTCCCAACATCGAGGAAATCCTTGGTTCCATTTACTCTTGGCACCAGATGCCACCAGGGCACTAGGAAAAAAGTTTTCGAGAACCCCAAACCAATATACCTCAAAGATCACTTAATCACGTTTATATTGTCTGGTACCGATACTTCCGTGATCTAAATTCACATAAACAAAAAGTCACCCGAGACCCTTTCACCTCATGACAGGATTTTAACTACAGTCTCCTAACTGATATCCTTCAGTCCATTAGTCTTTCTTCCCAATCCATTAGGCTTTAAATTATTTTTCTACATTCCTCCTTCATCAAAACACGAGGGGCATCTGGGTGGCTCAGTTAGTTAAGCATCCGACTTTGGCTCAGGTCATGATTCCACAGTTCGTGAGTTTGAGCTCCACGTCAGCTCTGTGCTGACAGCTTGGAGCCTGGAGCCTGCTTCAGATTTTGTGTCTCCCTCTCTCTCTGGCCCTCCCCTGCTTGTGCTCTGTCTTTCCCTCAAAAATAAATAAACATTAAAAACTTAAATTAAAAAGTTTGAAAAAAAAACACATTCGAGACTTTCTATTTTCCCTGTGGGTGGAATTTGAGGTCTTCCTCACTGTTACCACAAACTACAAATCCAGCTGTATCTGCTCCTTGATTTCACGCATCTTCCTTTTAATCAAGTGTAGGTATCTATGAGAAAAATCCCCTGCTTACATTTGTCTGCTTCTTCATCTACCATATTCCTCAAATCTGAATAAATTTGCTAATCCTCTCTGCTTGTTCTGATGCGCCTATATTTTCTCAGTCTCAGCTTTAGTCCCTTCTCCTTTATGAGGATTCCCCCATCATGTCAGCTCTCAGTGGTGACTCTGACCACAGAATTCCTCCTAGCCTGCCAGCCTTACATGGTAGAGTGTATGTGTGTCCATGTGTGTTCCTACTGTACTGAAGCACCTTTGGGGCACACACCATGTTTCCAATTCATTCATTGAGAAGCTACTTTGTACTAGGCAATAATCTCCATGCTACCTTATTTATACTCTTTTTAAACCCCAGCATAACACCTGACAGGCAGCTGGATGTAAATTGGGTGTTCAGGAAATATTTGTAGAAAAGGAAAGGAAATGAACACTTTTAAAGGCAAATCTCTATGGTAGATGTTTTTTGTATGCTATATTATTTATCCTCAAATTTTATTTTACTTATCCTAAAAGCAACCCTAGAAGGAAGGTATTTTCCCATTTTTGCAGATGAGAAACCATTACTCTAAGACCTGAAACATTTACCAAAGGTCACCTAAAATGTCATATTTGCATCAAAGATAGTTGTTCTCTCAAAAATATGTTTTTTCTACTGTGTTATGGAGTTATCTTGTCTTTATCATAGTTAAAAAATTCCTGTGATTTATTTCCACTTCAAACAAATACTTAAATTGGTAAGAGATTCCATGTAAGAACACCTTTCTTGGGAGACACTTGAGACTTCCAAATAAATGCCATCTTGTGGGGAGAATCTCTTTCTGTCACCAGACTATACCCTAAATTAGTTAGGTGTACTTTAGCTTAAGCTATAAATTTGATGATGCAATCTTGTTGTAATATTTTGAATACAAGCATAAATACTGTGATTGAATTTTAAGAATGGAATAATATGAAGAAATTTATTCCTAAAAATTAAACTTCTAGATCTAACTACAAGATTATGGAAAACATAGAGGTCTAAGGACAAGCTGAACAAAGCCATGAAGAATCAATCAGCCAAATCTAGAAATGTGAAGAATTTTATGGGACAAATGACCCAATTTGGACAATAGGTCAGTGTCTCAGCGATCAGTGGCTGAGCCAGACTGAGTCCAGGCAGTCTGCAGTCAGCTCGAGAATCTGGTTCTCAAACACTAAACTGCTCCTCATAGCATAATGTACATCCTCCCTCGACAGCTTATTCTCTGATCAAGAGAAACAAAAAAGAAACATCTCAACATGATGCCACTGAAACTTACATTAGAAAGTGAACAGCTTCACTTTTCTCAACAGCAACAAAAAAGTAAAAACCATTTTAGAAATGTCTGATTCTTAGGGCATCGAAGTGAATCAGTCATTTAAGCATCTGACTCTTGATTTCAGCTCAGGTCATGATCTCGTGGTTTGTGAATTTGAGCCCCACTTCGGGCTCTGGGCTGAAAGCATGGAGCCTGCTTGGGATTCTCTCTCTTCCTCTCTCTCCACTCCTCCCCCACTCATGCTTGCTGTCTTCCAAAATAAATAAATAAATACACTTAAAAATATTTTTAAAAAGAAATGTCTAATTCTCTCCTAGTGGTATAAATACTCCTGAGAGCTGGCTCCTGAAAGCATAGCTCAGGGCCAGGGTAAGACATAGGACCCCAGAAACACTCCTGGGCCACCACCCCTGACATAAGCAAGACCAGGGAAGGGCTCTCAGGCTCCAACAATGGTATGAATACCATTGCCTTGCAGCCCTGCAAGGTCATTGTCATTGTATGACATGACCATGTACAATAACTGGGGTGCCTTTCTACCAGGTTGGATATTGGCACTAATGCAACCATACATTAGTGTACACATTTCCAAACATTTACACTTTGTCAAGCAATTTAAGACAAAAATTTTGAAGACAACCCAAATTGATAGCTAACCATTTTCTATGGTTTTAATTCTTTATACTGGGATTTTACTCATTTGGTTATACTTTCCTCCCAGCAGACAGAATGTATTTCTGGAATAGGAAAAAGCTCAAGGATGACAGAGCTCCAAGGCTTTGAGTTAGTGAATCAAGACCTAATAGTCATCAGAACTTCCTGGTTACATTTTCAAAGCACAGGCTCCATGCTCCACCTTGCAGCCTCTAAATATGAGGCTCTGAATATGATTTTGATGAGGCCCAAGAATTCTTTAAAACTCCCAGTGATTCTGATGGTCAGTTTTCCCTACAAACCCAACTCCCCCTGCATGCGAGTCCCAAGGTCTAGATGGGCATGGGTAACAGGAGATTCATACACAGACAACAAAATGGCCCCTGCATGTTGATTCCTATCAGGTTCCTAAATCTGTGTCTCCACTGGCTCCTCCAGAGCTCCTAGCGAAGACTGCCTGACATCTAACACGTCTGAATGGCCCATGCCACACTTCACCATCAATGAAGAGCTGAGTACACAACAAGCCCCAAGGTAGACACAAAGTTGGAGATGAAGCAGGCAAGAATTTTGTGAAGGGTGCCTTTTAGGACTGACTCTGCTAAACCTTGCCTATGGCATCAAGAGGTCTGGACTAGGGGAGGGGGCAAAGGAGGATGTGCTGGTTAGAAAAATAAAAATAAAGGGATTGCAGGGGACAAAACAAAAAAGATTCTCTCCCAGTTGTCTTTCCTCAGTGGAGCCAGGTTCACCAGCATCTGAGGGTAGAGGGCTGATTCTTCCAGCAATTCTTCCTTCCCTCTCATTATATGCATACCCACAAACACATATACATACTCACTCCCCCACATATACACACATATGCACATGCATACACATGTGTGTGCACCCCACATACAAACATGCATGCATATACACACGTATGCATATGCATTCACATGTATGCACACACATTCACACGTAGGCACATGCACACATGTGTACACATGTATACACACCCACACCCCCCTCATTTTTAAGTGCATTCTTATGGCCAAGTCACCTGACCCAGTGAAAACATATGCCTTGGGCATGCTATTTTGCTGAATGTGTTTCAGTGTGAATTTTATATGCCTTTATTGCACAACAGATCAATAGCAGGTTTTCCAAAAGGAGTGCTATAACAAAATACTCCAAACTGAGTTCATGTCAACTTTCTTTGTATAAACTCCATTATATTGCAGGTATGCATGGAGAGTGTTTGTTTGTGTCACTTAAAAAAAGGTGCCCATGTTTTTTTCACTTTAAAGGTAAATACTCTTTATGGAACCATACAGAGTTCTTGCAGAAAAATAAACATATCTTTCAAAACATTTCCATACAGATTTTGTCGGGAAAGTTTTTATTTGGAGCTCCAGAGTGTACTGGCAGAATAGCAATGAGAAAAAGTGTCAGAATGAATCATTCCACCGGGAAGCAACTGATGTCAAAAGATGGAATTAAAGGCCTCCTAATGTAACAAATTATCTTCCATCAGGTTTAACGTGTATACAGTCAACATGCATCAAGCTTGATTTAACCAACTTAAAATTGATTGTAATTCATGTGGCAGCTGATCTTTTTATTTTCTTGTCTATGAGGAGAAAGAGTTTATGAAGAAAATCAAGGGTATTGATAGCATATATGGGAGAGTGATTTTTAACTTGTGTGAAGATAAAGAGAGGAAACATCATTTAAAATGCAGTGGGGGGCACCTGGGTGACTCAGTCGGTTAAGCATTCGACTTTGACTCAGGTCATGATCTCATGGTTCATGGGATTGAGCCCCATGTGGGGCTCTGTGCTGACAGCTCGGACCCTGGAACCTGCTTCAGATTCTATGTCTCCTTCTCTCTCTGTCCCTCCCCTGCTTGCACTCTGTCTGCCTGTCTCTCTTTCTCTCAAAAATAAATAAACATTAAAAATAATAAAAGATAAATAAAGTGTAGTCAGGAATCCCTGGAGGAGGCTCTCATGCACAAACCACTCCTGTAGCCTGCATCACTAGCAGGAAGAAGGAAGATAAGAATTATTTTGACAAGGGAAGACATTTTTTTTCATGTAAGGATTTTATCTCCTGTTATTTTATTTTATTTTACTTTATTTTATTTTATTTTATTTTATTTTATTTTATTTTATTTATTTTATTTTATTTTTTATTTTGAGAGAGATAGAAAGAGCAAGAAACCACGAGTAGGGGAGAGGGGCATAGGGAGAGAGAGAGAATCCCAAGCAGGTTCCATGCTCAGTGTGGGGCTTGATCCCACAACCCTGGGATCATGACCTGAGCCAAAATCAAGAGCTAGAGTCTCAACCAACTGAGCCGCCCAAGAGTCCCCTATCTTCTGCTTTAAAGAAAAGGAGGAAGATCCCTTCCTGCCCAGCAACAACACACTAATCACTGCTTGCAGATGGTAAGAAACCACCACAACCCTGAACTCTTGTTCCCCAGTTAAGTTTTGTTCAAAGAAATCTTCCCAATTTCCTCCTAAAACCTAGTAAAAGCTGACCTTCCTTTTGTCTCTATGAACTTGCTTATGGTTCTCCACAGCTTGCATGTCCCAAATTGCAACTCCTCTGCTATTCCTAAACTCAATCTTACTTAAATAACAATTGCTCTTTGCTTTGTTTAAACTTAACTCTTGAAAAATAAAGAGTAGACACTTTATATAAATCTTAGGCAAAAATAATATTCACTTCAGAAGCAAACGCTATTGCCTCATCACATGTAAACACCTGTATGCTGTTATTTAGCAGAACCAGGTGAGCGCTGATGTGTGTGAAGAGTCTTAGTGAATGTGCTCTGATCCATTCTCATTTTCTGCCATGAGCCTCCTAGTGACCAGTCAGGCTCATCTGCAGAAAAATGACTCCAACCCAGAGGAATACTAACTGACAAATATGCAGATAGTTCTAAATTGGTGAGAACTGTGCCCTGACTTGGTTGGAATCAGTTTTCTGAAGATGAGCCTGACTGGTCAGTAGGAGGCTCCTAGTCCTCGTTGAAACTGAAACACGGCTTTAGCAGCCTCACTGACCTGTGTGCAGATGTGTAAACAGTGCAACCACAGTACCTGAAGTCGGTTGTTTCATGAACTTACCTGTTCACTAAAGTAAGCCTTCTAAGAGGTTTTGAGTGCAAACAAGCCCTTGAAAAAAATTCAATTGAATTTATTTACAATTTTTTCTTTCAAATATATTCAATTTACATGGACATATCCACTCAGTTCATCTAAATGTAACATGGAACTAGAGTGTTGAGTTCTGAAGAACTCATTTGATGTGTGTTCTATAAAATGCTTCCCAATTATGAGCGAAACTAAAACAGTGCTCTTCTGCATTTTCCTTTAACTAACAGTGATTATATATTGTCCATCCTGCAGCTAATATTTAGAAGGAAGCGATCTCAATACATTAGATATACAAATAGAATATTTTTCAAGGGTCATAACGATTGATTCTGTCATTTGTTAATATGCCTCACATCAAAGGCATTGATTATTTTTTGGCATTGATATTCTTAAGTTATCTGGCAAGATGAGATCCCAAGCAAGGTATGATTTAATCAAATATTTGGAAATAATCCAATTTCACATAAAAGCGAGGGAAAGAAAACACATTAACTGTCAAATAAATTGTATTTCCACCTATAGGAATATTGATTTGCTCATATGAATGAAGATCACCTATTTACTTTACCAGTGAAATATCTCATTTGGACCCATAGGGTCTATTTTGCACAATAATTTCAAGCATTTGAAAGTTAAATTCTTCCACCAAGTTCCAAATTTATTCCTCTTGCAATAAACAATTTATTCTTCTGTGTGATTTTCCCACTTTAGCACAAAAAATATATTGCCAGATGTCTTTAAAAGACAGCAAGAAATATGATTACCTCTTCGATACCCTTTAATCAAAAAGTGGACTGGAATGCATAAGGATCTTTCAGTCACATCTGGAGGGAGGAAAATGTAACTAACTTGCTATTTTCTTATAAAAATGTCAGAAAAGGAATCCTTCTAAATAACGTTTTGCTGTTTGTTAAGTCTCTTTTCCTAGATAAAAAGCCAATAGCTGAGTGATGGTGACAAGAAAAACATATTATATTCTTCTTTTTCCATGGCTCACATGAGGAAGGGTAAGAAGGAAAGCATCAGAGTGACTTCGCACAGTCACAAGAAAGAAGGTCACAACAACCCCAGTAGTGTTATATGTGAAGGGGCAACTCCTTGGCATATTAAGTGTTGAAGGACATAAATCAGCATCCTCATCTATTGCAAGATGATTTTCAGTTAGACAACTGGTATAACATCATATCATAGCAACACTGAAGGGGTTTAAATTACAGTATATTTTAGGGATTTTGGTTCAAGATGGTGACACAGGAAAATCCTAAAGTCATCTCCTCCCATGGACAAACCAATCTACAGCTGTGTATGGAAAAATTTCCTCTGGAAAAAAAACCCTAAAAATTAGTGGACAGATGAGGAATAAAACACATGCAAGGGGTAGGAAAGACTGAGACATAATCTCACCATAAACCACATCCCCAGCACCTAGACCCACAGTCAGGAGGGGATGAAGGACCCAGAGCTTCTCCCTGAGGAGTGAAGGGTTCATGTTCAACATTGGGCACCCCGACTTTTAAGACCTGCCCCTGACTGATGACCTCCCAAAACATCTAGCTATGAAAGCCAGCAAGGCTCATAGCCACGGAGCCGGCGGGCTATGAAGACCTGAGAGATGTCTCTTGCAGGGACCCTGCAGAAGCTGCTTTCTGTTTTTTTTGTTTTTAATTTTTTTTTTTACATTTATTTACTTTTGAGAAAGTGAGACAAAGCATGAGCGGGGGAGGGGTAGAGAGAGAAGGAGACACAGAATCTGAAGCAGGCTCCAGGCTCCAAGCAAGCGGTCAGCACAGAGCCTGATGCAGGGCTCAAACCCACTAACCATAAGATCATGACCTGAGCCGAAGTCGGACACTCAACCTACTGAGCCACTCAGGCACCCCAGAAGCTGCTTTTTGAAAGGGCACCCAGACTTGTGAAAGAGGCATGTTTGCTCATTTTAAAGTACTGCACCGAGGGACAGAGGCTTGCTGAGATACTCTTGGGGATGGACACCAGTGGGTGTCCTTACTGTGCTTCAGAGCCCCAGGATCTCCCAGACAGGAGCATGTGCATGTGTCTGGGGTATCCGGTGTGTCTGGTGCATCGGGTTTTGAGGCTGCCACCCAGGGATATCCTTTGATTTCCTGGCTCTGGAGGCTGTGGGGCTTGTACTGTAATTTAATGCTTTTCTATCTTAGAGATGTACATTGGAGGCTATCTATCTAGATGACCCCTTGTGTTTTGCAGATGTGGAAACTAAGGCCTAGGGAAGGTAAGGGACTTGTTAGAGAGTTAACTTTTTTTGAGAGAGAGAGAGCGAGAGAGAGCAAGCATGAGCAGTGGATAGGGACAGAGGGAGAGAGAGAATTTCAAGAAGGATCCATGCCCAGCACAAACCCTGACACAGGGCTTGATCCCATGACCCTGGGATCATGACCTGACCTAAAATAAGAATCAGACTCTCAACCAACTGAGTCACCGAGGCACCCTGAGAGTTCAAAAAAAAAAAAAAGGCTACAGGAGGGACTAGAGTTCCTTGTCTTTTGGCTTTTAAACAAGTGCTTGAAGTCAAATATGTTCTAGCCCATCCAGCTGGCTTGGAACAAAGAATCAAGTCACTATTTATTGAGATCTTCCTATGAGCAGATACAAGGAAACCCTGTGTGCCAGTTATCAGCGTATTGCCTCTCAATTTTAATTTCTCCCTTAATACATGCTCTGCAATAATGGATAGATTTTTCTTATGTATCTCCCTTTTATAGTGAGTGCGATGTTAAGTAGAGGGTGCTGCAGCAATATTTCAGAAGGGAGGTCTTCTACTGTTTTCTGTCACTGCATGAACAATCAGTGATGTTAGAGTGAGGGCATTGGGTTGTGCTTGGCCCCAGCCATTTTCCTAGAATGCGGTCCTTTGATTTCCTTGAAGCCCTGGCCTGGCCTATGGGGCCCTGTCAACCCTGACAGCAACCTGCAATGATGCCCTGTCACATACCCTCAATTGACTGCAGCTCTTGTGTGCCCCACAGATTCCTGAAGACTTGTTCCCTCCTGCCCGTGGTCTGAAGACCAGCTCTTGCCCATGCAAACTAGCAAAATCTGCGATCCCGTGGGCTGCAACTACATGTTCAACAAAATCTGAACCCCAACCCAAGGGTGAGCCCTTCTTCCATGTTTGTCTTTCCTGTACACTCTCCCACTGTCCTAGTGTACCCTATGAGGCTTCTTATATCTTATAATTATTCTATCAGAGTTCAGTAATTCTTTATATTATGCTTCTCATATTTATATCATTTTATGATTCTTGTCTCCTGATTGGACCCAGACTGGTAAACCCTGCCAAAGATGGAGTCATAGCTATCAAACTAAGAAACACAGCACCAAGAACAGTGACAAACAAAAATCTCCCATTGAAGATGCTGTGAATGGAACCAAGTCACCCAAAGTGCCTGGTTACTACTCAGCTCTCAGCTAGAGAACAGAAGTTCTTTTTTGCTGAGTGGAATATGTGAGTTTAGGTGAAAACCTAATTGTTCGGGATCACAGACAGGATTTGATAGACCATGAGGTTAAAAAAAAAAAAAAAAAGGAAGAAAGAAGGGTGAAGTATAAGGTAGCCGGAAAGGTAAAGAACATATCAGGAAGTGCAGAATTAGGTTATTCTGACTTTGGTTAAGCTGAGTCCTGCCTCAAGGTATGCCACTAGCAAGAAGAGAGTCTGCCCACAGTAGCCCTCCAGCCCAGGATTAAATGAGCTAATCCAGCTACGCCAGAATAAAAGGGCATTCCCAATCCCTGTGTAGAGGCCCAGTGGGCCTTAGGCCTGTTGTCTCTGGTTGCAAGGAGCTATATTCAGATCTTGAGGATTGTAAGAAGAACAAAGTAGGAGAGACAAAACAGAATTTTATCATAGGTCCTACCATCTAAAAGTGAAGTTTTGGAAACTTTCTTAACAGGGCATTCAAAACAGCACAGTTATAGAAAGTATAGAATAAGATAAAAATGAATAGGGTAAATTGAATTGGTGGAGAATAAAACGATGTCAGATAAAGAAGATGTAGCATACTATGAAGGGAGTGAGGGCAAGATTGAGTAAGGGAACACAGTTGGGTGAGTTGTGAATAGTGTTGTTCTGGGAAAGCTTCACAAAGAATGGGAGTTCTCCAAATCTGATCTTTGCTGTGGGGTGAAATATAAAATGTAACTGCAAACTTCCATTTGCCCCCGAGGGGAAAGCAGGCCAGCTACTGAAGGTTTCTGTGTTGACCCAGAATTGCAGCCATGGAGTCTTCAAGGGACTGGCTCCATCAGAGATGAGGGTAGGTCCTGTCTGCAGAGGTGTTTTCCTGGCGTGCAATGTTTCCCGACCTGTTCTGCCCTGAAAGCTTTCCCTGAAATGCCCCTCTGCTCTGCTCTGCTCTGCTCTGCTCTGCTCTGCTCTGCTCTGCTCTGTAGGCTGCAGGCTGAACGCTTGTGAACATTTCCTGCATCTCAGCTTGGGGGAAGTTGGGGTTAACCTGTATTTCCAGTCTTCTGACCATCATTACCAGCCTTCTAGCCTGAATTCTGAAGACGCTGACACTATTTTCTAGGTGAAGAAAGACATCTGCCCCTTCCCTCACCTCTGGCTCACCCATGGCCACTCCAGTTATTTTGTATTAGAACCCCTCGTTCTGTAATCAAGCTAACTGAATCTGGAGGTCTCACACAGACCACACAAGCACTGGATGGAAGAGATATTCTGGCGGCCCCTGCCTCCCTCTCCTTCAATCAGCAACTACACGCACGGGGACCTTGCTGCAGGCCAGGCACCAGGCTCAGCTCAGGGTGCAGTTATGAAACCACCTGCTTTTTCAGATTTGAAAGCCTATTGGGGAGACCCAAAATATGCATGGAAGTGATGCATGAAGGACCATGGGCTTCTGTGAAAAGCAGGTGGGGTGGTGGCCAAACCAGGTCTGAAGGAAGGAGAGGCTTCTCAGAAGTGACATGTCAGCTGTTGAGACTAAGCAGGGATTGGCAGCTGACTGTCTTCTCACTCCCAGGTGTCCAGACCCTGCATTTCCCAGGTCCCAAAGGGCCCCCAACCTGGTGCCTCATCCTAACTTTCTTTTCCCAGGAGACACTGCATTTCCCCTGTCACTCCACACTCACCCCCAAAATGAAGGAAGCAAGCCCCTATGTCATGTTGTCTTGAGTCCTTTGTAAATCGTGGTCACAGTCAAATCACCTGAGATACCATTTTGACTACACCGCTAATGAGCTTTGTGAATAAGGCAAATCATATTTCTTTTCTCACCCCCAATTTTCCTTAATCTGAAAAATGGAGTTGGGTATACCTTCTTACCTAAAGAGAAAAGAGAAAGAGTAAATGAAATAGTAGTGTTATTGATCCCAAATGATAGTAGGAGACTTTAAAGTGGTAGAATTATCTCACAGAGAAATTTCTGTTAGGCCATCCCCATCCCCTCCCATAGTGTCATTAATATAATTATCGGTAGCAACAGCACAAAAAAATAACATATTTATTGCTTTCTTTGGCTTCTATGTACAGCATTCTACAAATGTGTTTCAATCATTTAATCTTTCCAACAGCCCTGAGGTAGATATGCTGGAGGAGGGCATCAAGAGAGTATGACCACTGGTTGACCCACAAACTGGGCCTGAGCAATCTTTAAGCTCTTTCTTCCTCCACCCTGTCTTTGGGATTTACATTCTCCCTACTATTCCCATACCAGCAGCCATTTACAGGACACAGCCTGACAGTGTAAGTGTTGTTGAGAGCATGTGGACTAAATTGACTGAAGCAATTACTGCCTTTATATAAACTGAAGATTCTTGCAAACAGGTATAAACCTCTACCTGTCTCACAGCTGCCAAAGACAAGCCTCTATGTAGGTTCCCTTGCTTATTAAACCTGCCACCTACGAAAATAAAGTGGTCTGCCTCCACATACAGGGGCCAGTTTCAAATTTACCTGGGTACCTCCTGAGCTTATTAATCAAGATATTACTATTATTCCCATTTTTCAGATAGATGCGAGGAAGGGAGATGTTAAGTAATCCATGCATGATTACACAGCCAGGAAGTGATGGAATCCAGAGCATTTGTGCCTGTGAGCACATCACATCTGACCTCCTCCCCGCCCCACCCCGACTATGCTTCTAGACCCTCCCTCACTCTGCCCTGGAATTTTTTTCTGTGGTCCACAGGGAAAGGCAGAAGCATCCTTTTCTTAATGGCACCACAGCAGCACTGTCATTTACATGCTGCAAGCACAGAAAATTTCCAGCCGCTTCTTCAATAGGCAGGCACACAGAGTTACAGAGTGTGACAGAGCCCTGTTCTAAGTCACCACCGGGAAAGTAATTCCATTGAGTGGTTCAGAAGCAGCAGATGAAATGGAAGCCTCCTGCCAAAAGTGCCAGATGTCCTTTTAAACAACAGCATCAACCTGTCTTTGCAGACAGCAGCATGTGAATTCAGGACAATAGACTCATTACCCCTATTCTGATCTCTGGATTAAGTTCAAAAGAGCAGGTAGAGAAAATAAGAGGGTTTGAGCCTAGGACATTTTTGTTACCCTGAGATGTCCTGGATACCAATTATCTCCGTTGATGCTCAAGAGAATCGCACAATACTCACTCCTCTTCTCTGTTGAAGCACTTGGGAGACTTGCTTTCAAACAAACAGCAGATTCAGAGTCCTGGATGGTATATGCCCAAGGCACTCTTCCAGAAGCTCACTTTCAATAGAATTGGATCTGTTACAATTTGGAGGAACACCCTAGAAATATGCAGTGTGGAGTACAGTAATAAGACAGGAGGTAAGACGAAAATGAGTGAAACAAATAAACAAAAAAGAAAAATATGTCTGTTGGAATAAAATAGTCGTGTCAGGAAATGACATATTTTCTGAAAGGAAACTAACCACATGTCTGCTGGATGGCCTGGCGGCTCCATCTACACCTGCCCCCCTTCTTCCCCCTCCCCACTTGGCTACCCTGTGGGTCTTCCGACAAAGACTTAGCTCACCAGGATGGAGATAGTTCATCTGCCCTATAGAGTAACTGGCACATACTAGCACTGGTATGTGAACTCCCTCATCTATTGACCTCTGGGCTCCCTTTTTCCAGCAAGACCACTACCTGCAACCAGAAAACTCACTGAACATGGTTAGCCAGGTGTTTTCTGCTCACTTTCCATGGTCTCTGTCTTAATTTAGGCTGCTATAACCAAATTCCACAGATTGGGTGGTTTGTAAGCAATAGAAGTTTGTTTTTCACAGCTCTGGAGGCTGGGAGTCAGAGACCAAAATGCAGGGTTCTGGTGAGGGTTCTCTTCCAGTTTGCAGACTGACATCTTGATATGTCTTCATGTGCTGGCAAAGGTGAGCTAGCTTTATGGGGTCTCTTTAATGAGGCACTAATCCTATGCATCAGGGCTCCTTCTTCGTGACCTAATCACCACGAAAGACCCCACTTCCTCATATCATGGCCTTGGGCAATAAGATTTCAGCATATGAATTTCAGAGGGACACAATCATTCAGACAACTGCCTTTCTCCATACACATGTAAAGTAGCAGCAGGGTTGTTTTCATGGAGCATGTCCCATGATGTCTCCAGCTGTGTCTATTAAACACCCTACACACAACACAGCTGATCTTTTTACATACTCCCCAACAAATCCCACTTTGTGCTTCTGTCACTAGAGGTGCCTGTCCCTGCCCTGTGGCATGACACTTATATGACAACATGCAAAAGGAAGTAAATCTTCTCACTTTATAGTAGTTTTTATTCCAAATAAAATCAGGCTCAAGGAGGAATAATAGTGGAAAGGGGCACCACAGTCTTTGGAGTGAGACAGATCTGGGATTGAGTCCTGGCCCTGGAAATATGACCTATACATCCTGAGGCCATTTCTACAACTTCTTATGGGTAAACTAGAGTTACTAATGCCCACATATTTTGCAGGATTTCATGAGTTTTAACGAAACTTAATAAAAGTTCATTTCCCTTCTAATTCTACTCTTTAGCCTCTTTCTTCCAAGACTTACCTGACTTAATTTTTAATATTTGTTTTTGAGAGAGAGAGAGCATTCATGCATGTGTGAAAGAGAGAGAGAGAGAGTGGGGAGGTAGAGATAGAGGGGGACAGAGCATCCGAAGCAGGTTCCAGGGGCTCCATACTGACAGCAGTGAGCCCAATGCAGGGCTGGAACCCACAAACTGTGAGATCATGACCTGAGCTAAAGTTGGATGCTCAAGCAACTGAGTCCCAGGTGCCCCACCAGACTTAATTCTGATTAAAGTTTGGCTGTTGTCAGAAGTCAAATCATTTTCGTATGATGAAGTTTTATCACTACTGAGTTACAAAGAAAAAAATACCACAGATTTTGAATACAATTCATAAGACCATTTTTCAATGGCCTTAGTATTACTTTGAAGGTAATAATTGGCATTTCATGAGTTTTGCCCTGTTGAAATAAAATTAGTTAGATGTCTGGTGGTGGTCAATCATGCCATTGTTAAGCACTGCTCTTCTGAAGGAACCACTCTGCCCTGTGAGAAGTACGAGACTGAGTAATATCCAGTCTTAGTTTTCCTACCCAACTGATAGATATGTTTTGAGAACTGAAGTAGGAAAATGGCACATGAGAAACACTCTGTAACTATGTAAATAAATAGGGGGAGTAATGGTCAGGAATCTTTTAGTCACAAACTCAATTTGTTTAAGCAAACAAAAAAGGGAGGAAATTTTATTCCTCAAGCAGTTAAAATCCAAGAATATTTAGCTTCGGGTATGGCTGGATGAAATGATCCACTGATGTCGTGTGTGTGTGTGTGTGTGTGTGTGTGTGTGTGTGTGTGTGTGTGTCTGGGTGTTGTGTGTACTCCGGTCCAGCATTTTTCCCTTGTTGACTTCTATTTCAGACAGGTGTTCCTTTGTGTTAGTGAGACCCTCAGATTCTTGTTCTCAGAGTTTAGCAACTATGGTGGAAAGAGTTTCTCTTTCTCTGTTAATTATAGCAAAAGTCTCAGATTGCATCTCATTAGTCCAGTAAGGATCATGTGACCTTCCATGAACCAATCACTGAGGCCCATTCGATGTAATGCTATGATTGGTGAGGCACCACTTATATGCCCTTCCTTAAAACTGAGGGACTAGGGTCGGTCTTCCCTAATCACACGGAAAAAAATAGGAAAATCAAGGTGATGTTTCCTGAAGAATGGGAAATGTATGCTGGACATGCAAAAACACTATGGAGTGTATCGGTTTAACTTATATTAGAATGTGAGTGTCAGAATAACCCAAATTCATAGTGGTTTAAGCAAAAATAGATGTTTATTTCTCTGTCATATTCAAGAAGCCCAATAGTACATCAGAACTGTTAAGTCACTCAAAGTTGTAAGAGATCCAGGCTCAATTACTTTGTTGTGCTTTATAGTATTTCTATTCTAAAGGTTGACTCATAGTCCAAAATGTGTGCTGCAGCTCCAGCTATTACATCCCATTCTGCCCAACACATAGGAGGTAGCATACAAGAGATGCAGACCTCACCACATCTTTAAGATCACTTCCAGTTATATCCCTTTGAGTGGAACATAGTCATTTGGCCGTATCTAGCTATAAAAGAGGATTTGGAATATATGGCATTTATTCTCAGTTACCATGCACTAAACCAAGCTTTTGGAGTTAAAATTAAGATTTTTAGACAATAAGGATGAATACTAGGAGAAAACTAGAAGTCTTTACCACACAGATTTAAATAAATACTTACTAGTGCAAATAAGGAGTAAGTGTTAATAAGACAAAATAAAAGAATGGTGTGTTTGACTTTATATTTCTGGAACACTTAGCAGCTATAATTCAAGTTGGTCTCTTGACAACACAGCCAAATTAGGGAATCATTGATTCTGAAGAATACTAAATAATGATAAGAATAAAATAGATGCAGCCAGATACTTAAAGCATATCACTTATATAACTTTAGACACTCATCAAATACATCCTTTTGAGAATAATAAGGAGACAATTTTTTAGATATTAGGAGTTTATAATTTCAGATCTTCAAATCATATCACAAATAGCAAGCAGTTTGTATGATCACTTTGAGAATACTCTTAAGTGTTTCCCTAGTCCTATTATTAAGGAATCAGAATCAAAACCAAGACAACAAAAAATCTAAGAACTCTATATAGTCTACAGAATACAATGAAGAGCCTTATTTCAAAGATCATCACCATTATAGTTTTAGTCTCTCACCCTAGAGATTCCTACCACCACCAGTGCTGCAGAAGAAGTATGCATTCATTCTGCACTGTCCCCACATTTTCTTTTGGTGGTGATGGGAACTCTAGGTAAAACTTCCTGAAACATTCCTTTTTACAATTGCAAAACCATTAAAGAACAACAAATGAGCACATCAGGAGAGAAATAATAACTAAAACAAAATAAAGAAAATAAAAAAGAAAGCACTCCAAATGCCAAATAATTGGAAAAAGATGATCAAAGATAAGTGTAATCAATTTTTGTAATTGTTTAACAAAGACAAAAATAATTATCAGATGTTCATCAAAATAAATCTAAAAAGCATTATTCTAAAAATAACAACTATAATTCTAAAACTATGTTATAGATTTATGACATAATCCTCCCAGAAACTAATATAACAAGAAGACAATAATCAGTGAAGTAATAAAGACATGAACAATTAATACTGTATTGGATGTATTAAATATATGAAATATATGTTGGAACACACATACACACATTTACATGCATACAGCCAATGAAGAATATACACTTTTTGGATATACATATAACATTCATAAAAAGAAACCATTTTAGACCTTTGTAATAATCTCAAATTCCAAAAGATCAATATGTAATTAAAAGTTTCTGGTCCAACCATAGTGAAATAAAATTAGAAACTAATGCCAAAAGTATAGTTAACACATTTCGAATATTTGGGGACTAAATAACATGACCAAGAAACCCAGAGTTAAAAAAAATGTAAAGAAAATTAAGAACTACTTAGAACTGAATAGAAATGAAACAGTTCAGAAAAAATTTGTTTGACATAGCTAAGGCAGTGCATAGAGAGAAATTGATTATTTTACATGCATTCACTAGGAACTAAGAAAAGTTAAAAATAGACATCTTTATTATTTATTTCCTATTTATCTCTTTGTTACTCTCTTCCAATTCATTGACTTAAATGTTGTACTTGAGTGACTAATAAGTATATGAAAAGTGATGCTCAGCTTCATTAGTATTCAGAGATAAGCAAATGAAAACAATGAGATCTGACCTGATTTGTTACCCACATCTGCAAATCCAAGATACCTCTTTACTATATATGCATTCCAGCCACCAGGAAAAGAAGTAAGGAAATGCAGGGCAAAGAGGGAAACCCTTCCTTTTAAAAGGACATGAGAGATGCAGATGCACACATGACCATATTTCACATCCCATGGCCCCGAGCTTGGTGACATGACTACACATGACTATACCTCAGAGCCTTTTGAGCATCTGGGGATGCGTGCTGTTTGCAAGGGTTCCAAACCTAGGGTTCTATTACCTAGGAACAGCAGAATGGACAGCAGGCATGCTCTGTCTCAAGTGGCACGCTTAAGTGCATTTTCTTAAACTCTCAGACTTCTGTGGGGATTCCAACACCCTGTATTCTCAAATAGTTTAATTGGTTGTGAAAAAGATTTGCTGCTCAGATTTGTCATTTCAAAACAAGATCAAAAATAGCTTTGGAAAGAAGAAAAAGGTATGCATGCAAATGCTCTTTTAGGAAACTATTTAGTCCAGTGTTTAATTACTTGAAGCTTTTTGGGGGCACCTGGGTGGCTCAGTCGGTTAAGCATCCGACTTCAGCTCAGGTCATTATCTCATGGTTTGTGAGTTCAAACCCTGCGTTGGTCTCTGTGCTGACAGCTTGGAGCCTGGAGCCTGCTTTGGATTCTATGTCTCATTCTCTCTCTGCTCCTCTCCCACTTGTGCTCTCTCAAAAATAAATAAATGTAAAAGAAAAAAATTTAAAAAAATTACTTGATGCTTTATAAGCATGTACCTTTCATGGAGCTTTTGAAGTAATGTTATCTGCAGTCTTATAAAGTGGAAATAATAGATACTTCAAACCCTGGGGATTGATGGCAGCCAACTACTTACAGTTAAAATTAGTTCTATTTCTGTGTATGATATTCCATTATTTACTAATGGCTTTATCTTTTCAATTCTTTTCACCCTAAAACAACAATAAGACCCCCCCCCCCAAAAAAAAACAAAAAAAAAAACTATAAGTCTCTTTGCATGCTGTTAAAAGAATTTTCAATACCTCTTTAGTGCCAACACAATCTCTGGAAAATAAATGGGCATTTGACAAATCACTTAATTGCTTGATTGAATACAAAGTAGAATATTTTCTTTGTGGTGATTGGATCCTCCCAACTGATTTGAAATGCCATAATTTCTTCTGACAGGCTACTTCCTCTGATTTTCCAAGAAACAGAATGGCCAGGGTTATCAATTTAAAAAAAAACCTAGGGGCACCTGGGTGGCTCAGTCGGTTAAGCGTCCGACTTCAGCCAGGTCATGATCTCGCGGTCCGTGAGTTCGAGCCCCGTGTCGGGCTCTGGGCTGATGGCTCAGAGCCTGGAGCCTGCTTCCGATTCTGTGTCTCCCTCTCTCTCTGCCCCTCCCCCATTCATGCTCTGTCTCTCTCTGTCTCAAAAATAAATAAACGTTAAAAAAAAAAAAAAACACCTAATTTCTGTATTCACAAGCATTTTAGTCTCCAACCTTCAAGGCAAAATCTTAACATTCTGAAAGAATAAACAATGAAAGAATCAAGAGACCTGTTGCCACCTATGACTCACAACAAATAGAAGAAAGCAGAAAAGTCAGAGCGAGTGGGGAGAAAAGTAAACCAAGAGAGGGAGGGCTTGATATGAGGTGAAGAGCTGTTACCCTTTGGGGCCAGTATGATTTTGTAACCACCCAAGTTCAGCAGGACCTGTATCCTCAACCAGCTGCTGGTACAGGAATACATACCACTTTCTGTTATGCCTCTTCTCTGCTCTCCCCCAGCCCACTTAAATACATGTAGATATGTGAGTAAAATCAGTCTAAAATTTCTATTTCTTTGGAAGAATGCATAATAGGGAAAGAGTATAGGAAGTGGTAATACTGTCTGTTCACTGGGGTGTATGGGCTGTCTGTCAAAGTCAATGCCCACGGCTGGATAGGGGATTTATTATACGGGGATGGATCTAATTATAGCCAGGGAAACATAGCTTCTTTCAGGTGACATATGCCCTTTCCTGTGGCCTGGGTTCTAAAATATGTGTTTGTGTTCATGCATTTGTCTGTCCTTCCCCCACTCTTCAGAAATCTTGGGAGAGAGTCAGCAGGAATGGGCAGGTACAAGAGGCACAAAAATGCAAAAGGATGAAGAGGAGGCATGAGCACCAATGGTTGGCAAAGACAGTGTAGGGGGTTGAATTGTGTCCTATAAAAAGGGACATTCACTAGGACTCAAGCCAAAGAGGGCAAGACATCGGACGGAACTGAAATACAGGTAGCAGTGTTCAGGGAATAAAAACTAAAAAGAAGCTTTTTGGGGGATCAAAAGGTTTTCTATGAGAAAAAGAAATGGAGTGAATGGTATACAAGGGCTTTAAAAAATTAAGATTTCCAATATGATTTAGCACTTTAGTCTATATGAATGTCTAATTTGATTTATCTTTTTAAGTTTATTTATTTTTGAGGGGGAGGGAGGGTCAGAGAGAGAGGGAGAGAGAATCCCAAGCAAGCTCCACACTGTCAGCATGGAGCCCGAACTGGGGCGCTATCTCATGAACGTGAGATCATGACTTCAGCTGAAATCAAGAATCAGACACTTAACTAACTGAACCACACAGGCACCCCAGAAGGTATAATTTGATTTAAAATTAAACATTAAATTATTTTTTAAAAAAACTGAGAGAGATTGAGATTCAAGTCCTAATCCTAACTTCTCTTGAAGTAGTGTGTGTGTGTGTGTGTGTGTGTGTGTGTGTGCACGAGTGCACGTGTTCACACCTCAGTCCTGTTAAAAATTGTGAAAAAGTGCAAATGGACTTGAAGGACCATTTGTGGGTGATGGAAAAGTTCTAAAAGTGGATTGTAGTGATGACTCACAAGTTAAATTACAATTTTTTAAACAAGTCTTGAATTATACTTCAATGAAACTATAAAAAGAAAAGAAAGCTGAGATAAAATTTTCCATGCATGGTATATCTTAAGAGCATTCATATACTTTGTCTATATATTAATAAGAAATCTTTGTGGTTAGCTGCAAGTTAAAATTTACAAATAATTTCTATACTTTGGGCATGACTCCACCACAGTATTTCTACTCCTTTCCTCTGCATGCTTTAAAATTGCCTTACAACATAAGAAAACCCTCATAATGATTCAAATAAGTAACTAATCTGTATGTTTAAGTACATATTTAAAATCTCTGCACCTGGGTTATGTTGTATATTTGGATGAATAGAAACAATCCATTTTTTTAGTTCTGGCCTTTTAATATCTTTAACATGCAGATATCTCCATGAAGAGTAAGAGCCCATAAACTCACATTTTTAATTTGGATAATATTTTTAGCATTTACTTTGATTATAAACTTGTTTCCTCCAAAGATAGCACATGGTGCAGCATATTGTTACTAATCAAAATCCCTCATCAGGTAAGTCAGAACATTGGGAAGCGGATGAGTCTTGTGTGGCAGAGCACTTCCACCTCTTAGGTCTAGGTGGGACTCCTCGTGATAAACTCTGAACTTGGACAAGTTACAAGTTACTTAAGCTCCATATGCCTTTTTGTAATCTGTAGAGTTTAAATAAAACTTCCACATAAAGATTTTGTGAGGGTTCAATGGGTTTGACATCAGTAACATAAAGGGAGAAAATGGTACTAAAACTCCCATAGCCAATTGTGCTTGTCAAAGAGTGGTTATCGTAATTCATTTTAGTAGAACTAAATCTCTGTTCTTCTATTTACAGATACAGCTAGGAAAGGTGGAGGGGGGGAAACAAAGGCTGAAAACACTGGTCAGTGCCGTTAAATTTAAGATCTGAAGCAGGGAGATAGCACGTTTTTAATAAAGAATCAGATATAATAGCTATTAAACATTCCAGGAGATAAAGTAGAGGGATTAAAGGTTGTTTAAGACAAGGATGTTTAATATTCTATTCTATTCTGTTTGTGTTATTGCAATGTAACCGAGTTTTCAATTCCCAAGCCTTCCTTAGCTTGCTACACAAACCAAGACTCTGGGTAAATAGTTTGAGAGGAAATCAAGTAAAGGAGCAGAGTTCCATCCCTGGCTTTGTATGAAGCAGAAAGAACAGCTACAGAGACAAACAATATCAAACACTCAGGAGTATGAACCTGGGGCTAGTTCCTGTTGAACACAAGCCCCAGGGAAGTACATTGAACTTCTTAGAGTATAGATGGTTCCATCCATAATGTTTAGACCCCAAACTGAGAGAATTGAGTTATAGATGGAATAATACATACATTACTTAGTGAAGTGGCTGATATAAACATTCTCTCTCTCTTTCTCTCTCTCTCTCTGTCTCTCTCTGGATAGATAGATAGATACACACATACATGTATACATAAATATACAATTGAGCCTAATTATTCATGGATTCCATATTTGCAAATTCACCAACTTACTCAAATTTTTTGCAGGCCCAAATCAATACTTGTGGAATTTTTGCAATCACCTGTGGACATGCACAGAACAACACAAAAATTGATTCACCCAGTGAACACATTCCCAGCCTAGGATGAACAAGGTAATGTTCTGTCTTCTTGTTTCAGCCCTCATACTATAAATAAATATCCTTGTGTACTTTCTTTAGTGTTATATTTTTTGTATTTGTATTAGCGTTATGTATTTTAGTGTTATGTTTGTTTTTTGTTAGTTATTTTTATTTTGATATCACTGTTTAAATGGCCCCCAAGCAGTGCTGAACTGTTGCCTAGTATCTCTAAGCAAAGAAGTCTGTAATGTTTTTTAGCCTTGACAAAGAAAATATATGTGTTAGATAAGTGTTGTCCATTTCTGAGTTATAGTGCTGTTGGCCATGATTTCAGTGTTAAAGAGTCAATATATATTAACTAAGGTCTGCATTGAGGCACTGCAACACAACCCTGATATTAACCACCCAGGGTCCAGCATCATGCTCCACAGATTAAAGGGTGGTCCCCAACAACACTGCTCTTACTTCAGACCCCACCCACAAGTTTGGGTGCACATATGTGGAAATCAACAAGAGTAACTTCAGAAATTTGGCAGAGTGGATGGCTATGAGCCAGGCGCTATCTTTGACAACCTAGAGAGCTGTGAATAAATACTGGTAGTAAAGAGGGAAAACAGGGAGTTCACAGAAGTTTGCTTTTGTTTTGTTTTGTTTAAGGAAGGATGCATGAATAATAATAATTCCAGAAATGGCTAAAGAATACCTATCACCTCCTGGCCTAAAGTTATATAGGTTTGAAGACAAAGCAGTCATCAGTTACTTTAATGCCTTCTTCTGAAAAAATAAGGAGGTGTGCAGTGTTTTTGGAAGGATTACTATAAACAGTTTAAGAATATTGTAATATGGAGGTTACTTGTAGATTTGCTGTGTGGAAGCTTTTAATAAGTTGTCTGCAATCCATGGCTTAACTCAAAAGCATGTGAATATCATATTTATAAAGAGTCAAATATTAAAGCCCTATTATAAAAGCAAAGTGTCTGCAAAAGATGTGAAGAAAAAAATAAAAATTAAACATCCAGGAAAAGCTACATAGCATATGTTTGCATAGATATTGTGCACGAGTCTGATTAATCATCCTACTTAAGCTGACACAAAATCACCATAAACCTAGAAACTGGTAATTAGGGATAAGCCCCTAGACTGCTTTGGATAAGTAAAGTACAAGGTGCTAGATGTCATTGTTGAAAAAAATTTTTAACATTTATTTATTTTGAGAGAGAGAGTGAGAGAGAGAGCGAAGAAGTGAGCATGAGTGGGGAATGGGCAGAGAGAGAGGAAGGCACAGAATCCAAAGCAGGTTCCAGGCTCTGAGCTGTCAGTACAGAGCCCAACACAGGGCTCAAACTCACAAACCATGAGATTATGACCTGAGCCAAAGTCAGACACTTAACCGACTGAGCCACCCAGGCTCCCCTAGATGTCATTCTTAAAATAAGGTATATGAATTTCATTTCCCTAAGAAATAATTTTAGAACAAATTAAAAGGGTAAAAACCATAACAGTATCCCCTCTGGGGAAAATAAATGGAAAATACAGAGGAAAAGGAAATTATGAAGTAAACAGATATTCTTTTTCTTGAGAGAGAAGGTGAGAGAGGGAGTTGGGGAAAAGGAGAGAGTGAGAATCTTAGGCAGGCTCCATGCTCATCACAGAGCCCAACACTAGGCTCAATCCCATGACCCTGGGATTATGACTGGAGCCAAAATCAAGAGTTAGACCAACTGAGCCACCTATGTGCCCCAGTAAATAGACATCCTTCCTCAGATTTTTTACCTTTACTGATGTTGTTACACTACTAATAGAAAAATATAGTAGTGAGAAAATGGAAATTAATAAATTGATGTGCAACTCTAATTTACAAAATCTAAACTCCAGCTAAACTGACAATAAAACAATACATTCAAGTTCAAATAATATTTTAGAAATTAGTAGCTCCTGCATCTAAAAACTGAGCTGAGTATTTAAGATGGAGGAGGAATATGGAGGCCCTGAGCTTGTCTCCTCCCTGAAACACAGCCAGGTCAGCATCAAACCATTTTGAACAACTAGGAAATTGATTTGAGAATTAACACAACCTACATAATTTTATCCAAAGAACTTGGCAGGTATGTGGTGAGGAGAGGTGAATGGGGGGAGGGGGGAGAAAATTTAGAAGGGTAGGGAGTCACAGAAGGCAGGGAGCCATTTTTTGCATAGAGAGGAAGGAGAAAGAGAGAAAAAGGGATAGAGTGCTGCATGTCTGGATCATGCAAGAAAAGCACTCCTCCTGAAAGTATCAGAAGAGGAAGATTGAAAACCTCCCAGCCAACTGGACAAGAAATTGTTCCCCAAAATCACTGACAAGGAAAAGGAGAGAGTTTCAATACCACCAGGATTCTATGAACAGTGGGGTGCAGAGACTGAAGTTCCAGAGCTCAGTACCTGGCGGTGCTCTGGTGAGGAAATATGGTGAATTCCCAGGAGCAGGCAGCTGAGTCTGAAGGGCCCATGTGCCACAAGGGGAAAAACCATTCCCCTGCTTGGGGAGCATTTGGTAGAGACCATAGGGCCTCCCTGCCGGAGTCCAGCTCCAGCAGGTCCAGGGGTTCCCAAAGGATGAACGGTGTCGGCGAAAAAGTGAAAATAAAACAAAACAAAAATAAAAATAAAAATAAAAAACTAAAATAAAAATCTAAAATAAAAAACTAAAATAAAAAACTAAAATAAAAAAGGACACAGACAACAGCAGTGTGTTGAACTTGCCAATTTATTGTAGCAAGCGTGGCATTATATTTGCTAGTGATTTCGTTGTAACATATGTCATCTATGTTTTTCTAACATTACCCATTTCTAAAATTATTCCTTTGTATAATCACCCAATAAGGAATAACATGATTGTTTTGTCATAATGTTCCCTCCTGCCCTTTGCTTATTAATTTTTTTATTGTTTTTATTATGTATCTATGTTTATAATTTATAAAGTATTTGTTTTGCTGTTTTCATGAAAGGTCATTTATCTCTCAACACCTCAAGTGGAACAGTTACAGGGACATGACCTCTTAGTTGTTTCCCTGAACCATTCGTGGTTTTGAAGAACAAAAGTGTTCGCCTGGGTCCGAGGTGCCAGGAAGGGGGCCAAGAAGGCCACACCTTATACATTCTCACACCTTAGAAACCCACACCTTATACATTCTCAGAGAGACAATGCACCTAGGAAACAATGAACCACCCTGTAGCTTAACCGACTAGGTTCAGTCATCATCTGGAATGCCTTCTGGGGGCCAAGTGGGCCTAGGGGTCAGAGTGACCTGTGTCCATAGATACACTCCTTAGTTACCGGAGTGGGGCTTTCAAATCCGTATGTCTCTCCTATACAGGCCCTCTTTGCTGGCAAAGGTATGAGGCTATCCTTCCTGTAAGTAGAGGAGTCTCCATAGGGGATGGCAAGGGTTAAACGTAAGGCCGCACAATTTCTTGCAGAGCCTTATTTTCCCTAATGGTTCTTTTCACAGGGGGCCTGCCAAGGGCAATTCCCCAACAGACAATACCCCAGGTAGTTTTAAAGCCAAATTACCTAAAAGAAGGAGTACAAGAAGCTTCACTGTCGGCAGGCCGCCTTGCAGTCACCAATCCATCTACGGCCTGGGCTTTGCCACTGAGGCTGGGATAGCTCGGCTTCCAGCACCTCCCTACAGGCAAAAGTCTTGGCAGACCCTGGAGAGCAGCTATATTTGCAGATATTGGGACAAAGATGTCAGAATGCAGCAAAACTTGGTGCTGACTGTGTGTTGTGATTTACCATAAATTCGGAGACTCTCCTGCTGCTGCGCCATCACATGAACATTTTCTGGAGCAATCCAGCACACAGCCATTGCTCGTGAGACCCTCCCCCAGAGAATCAGTGTGGGTCTAAGCCATGGGGGTGTCTGAAGTGTGAGGTTTTGAAACATAGCCTCATCTGAAATAAAACTCTGGAGAGAGGTGCTGCCTGGCATGCAAACAGCTTAGACACAGACAGGAAAGAGCAAAACTTTTTTATTCTATTTATTTTCTTTAGTTTTTTATTCTATTTTATTATTTAAAATTTTTTCACGTGTTATTTATTTATTTATTTACTTATTTATTTATTTATTTATATTTTTAATATGAAATTTATTGTCAAATTGGTTTCCATACAACACCCAGTGTTCATCCCAAAAGGTGCCCTCCTCAATACCCATCACCCACTCTCCCCTCCCTCCCGCCCCCCATCAACCCTCAGTTTGTTCTCAGTTTTTAAAAATTTTTTTTTCAACGTTTTTTATTTATTTTTGGGACAGAGAGAGACAGAGCATGAACGGGGGAGGGGCAGAGAGAGAGGGAGACACAGAATCGGAAACAGGCTCCAGGCTCTGAGCCATCAGCCCAGAGCCCGACGGGGGGCTCGAACTCACGGACCGCGAGATCGTGACCTGGCTGAAGTCGGATGCTTAACCGACTGCGCCACCCAGGCGCCCCTGTTCTCAGTTTTTAAGAGTCTCATGCTTTGGCTCTCTCCCTCTCTAACCTCTTTTTTTTTTATTCCCCTCCCTCATGGACTTCTGTTAAGTTTCTCAGGATCCACATAAGGGTGAAAACATATGGTATCTTTCTCTGTATGACTTATTTCACTTAGCATAACACTCTCCAGATCCATCCATGTTGCTACAAAAGGCTATATTTCATTCTTTCTCATTGGCACAAGTATTCCATTGTGTATATAAACCACAATTTATCCATTCATCAGTTGATGGACATTTAGGCTCTCTCCATAACCTGGCTATTGTTGAGAGTGCTGCTATAAATATTGGGGTACAAGTGCCCCTATGCATCAGTACTCCTGTATCCTTTGGGTAAATTTCTAGCAGTGCTATTGCTGGGTCATAGGGTAGATCTACTTTTTATTATTTAAAAATTTTAAAAATTATTTATTTCAACTTTTTTTCCTTTCATTTTTTTCCCCTCTTTGCTATCAAGTTTCTCTCAACAAGCAGACTAGGATCTAGCTTCCTTTATTTTATTCTTTTGGTTTTCTTTTTACTTTTTCTTTCCTTTTAAAAATTTTTTTTCTTCCTCCAAAATGACAAGATGGAGGAATTCAACCCAAAAGAAAAAAGAGGAAGAAATGATGGCCAGGGATTTAATCAACACAGATATAAGTAAGATGTCTGAACTAGAATTTAAAACCACTATTATAAGAATACTAGTTGGGATTGAAGAAAGCATAGAAGACATCAGAGAATCCCTTTTTGCAGATATAAAATAACTAAAATCTAGTCAGGTGGAAATTAAAAATGCTATAACTGAGATGTAATTTCAAATGGATGCCATGATGGCAAGGATGGATGAAGCAGAGCAGTGAATCAGTGATATAGAATGTAAAATTATGGAAAATAATGAAGCTGAAAAAAGAAAAACAAAGGAAAAAGATCATGAAACAAGATTGAGAGAATACAGTGACTTATTAAAGGGAAATAACATTTGTATCATAGGAGTCCCAAAAGATGAAAAGAGAGAAAAAAGGGACAGAAGGTTTAGGTGAGCAAATTACAGCTGAAAACTTACATAATTTGGGGAAGGACACAAACATCAAAATCCAAGAATCACAAAGAACTCCCACTAGATTCAACAAAACAGACCATCACCAAGGCATATCATAGTAAAATTCACGAAATACAGAGACAAGGAAAGAATCATGAAAGCATCAAGGGAATAAAAGTCCTTCACCTAAAAGAGAAGACAAATCAAGTTTGAAGCAGACATATCCACAGAAACTTGGCAGGCCAGAGGGAGTGGAAGAATATATTTAACAGGCTGAATTAGAAAACCATGCCGCCAAGAATTATTTATCTAGCAAGGCTGTCATTTAGAATAGAAGGAGAGATAAAGAGTTTCCCAGACAAGCAAAAACTAAAGGAGTTTATGAACACTGAACCAGACCTACAAGAAATTTTAACGGGATTGTCGAGTGGAGAAAATCGAAACAAAATGAAACAAAAGACCAAAAGCAACAAAGACTAGAAAGGACCAAAATCACCAACTGTACAGGAGACACAGTGACACTAAATATGTATCTTTCAATAATCACTCTGAATGTAAATGGACTAAATGTTTCAATTAAAAAGACATATGATATCAAATGAATTAAACAAAAAAAAACCCAAGATATAACTATATGCTCCCTACAAGAGACTCATTGTAGACCTAAAGATACCTGTAGATTTAAATTGAGGGGATGGAGAAACATATATCATGCTAATGGACATCAAAAGAAAGCCCAAGTAGCCATAGTTATATCAGACAAACTAGATTTTTTTAAAAGACTCTAACAAGAGATAAAGCAGGGTACTATATCATAATGAAGGGGTCTATCCACCAAGAGGATCTAACCTTTGTGAATATTTATTCTCCCAACCAGAAGCACCCAAATATATAAATCAGTCACTAGCAAACATAAAGAAACTCATTGATAATGATGGAAAAATAGTAGTGGACTTTAACACCCCACTTACAACAATAGACATATCATCTAAGCAGAAAATCAACAAGGAAACAGACTTTGACTGCCACACTAGACCAGATGGAATTAGCAGATATATTCAGAACATTTCACCCTAAATCAGCAGAAGACGAGCACTCTTCTCAAGTGTACATGGAACATTCTCCAGAATAGATAACATAATGGGTCACAAATCAGCCCTCAACAAGTACAGAAAGATCGAGATCATACCATGGGTTTTTTCAGACCACAACATTATGAAACCTGAAATCAACCACAAGAAAAAATTTGGAAGGACCACGAATACTTGGAGGTTAAAGAACATCCTACTAAAGAGTGAATGGGCCAACCAAGAAATTAAAGAGGAAATAAAAAAGTACATGGAAACCAATGAAAATGAAAACACAACAGTCCAAAACTTTTGGGATGCAGCAAAGGGGGTCATAAGAGGGAAGTATATAGCAATCCAGGCCTTTCTTCCTAAAGAAGAAAGAAATATCTCAAATGAACAACTAATCTTACACCTAAAAAAGCTGGAAAAAGAACAGCAAATAAAACCACAAACCAGCAGAATAAGGGATTAATAAAAATTAGAGCAGAAATAAGTGATATCGAAATAATATTTAAAAAAAATAGAAGATATCAATGAAACTAGGAGCTGGTTTTTTGAAAGAAAGAAGTAACAAAAGTAGCCAGGCTTATCAAAAAGCAATAGGAAAGGACCCAAATAAATAAAATCACAAATGAAAGAGGAGAGATCACAACCGACACTGCAGAAAAACAAAGAATAATAAGAGAATATTATGAGCAATTATATGCCAACAAATTGGGCAATCTGGAAGAAAAGGATAAATTCCTAGAAACATAAACTACCAAAACTGAAAGAGGAAGAAATAGAAAATTTGAATAGAACCATAACCAGTAAATAAATTGAATCAGTAATAACAAAAAAAATCTCCCAGCAAACAAGAGTCCAGGGCCAGATGGCTTCCCAGAGGAATTCTACCAAACAATTAAAGATTTAATACCTATTCTTTTGAAGCTGTTTCAACAAATAGAAATGGAAAGTAAACTTCTAAACTCATTCTGTGAGACCAGCATTACCTTGATTCCAAAACCAGATAAAGACCCCACTAAAAAGGAGAATTACAGACAAATTTCCCTAATGAACATGGATGCAAAAATTCTCAACAAGATACTAGCAAATTGAATCCAACAATACAGTAAAAGAATTATTCACCACACTCAAGTGGGATTTATTCCTGGGCTGCAGGGGTGGTTCAGTATCTGTAAGCCAATCAACATGATATACACCACATTAATAAAAGAAAGGATAAGAACCACATGATCCTCTCAATAGAAGCAGAAAAATCATTTGGCAAACTACAACATTCTTTCTTGATAAAAACTCTCAAGAAAGTAGGGAAAGAAGGAACATACCTGCAATCACCCACCTACCCCCTGCCTTCCTGCACTCACCCACTTGCCCCAATGCCCGCCTGCACACACCTACCTGTCCCACTGCATGTACCCAAACACCTTCATTCCCCCTGCAGGCACCCACCTTCCCCCTGCGCGCACCCACCTGTCCCCCCGACCCTCTGTAAGCACCCCTCTGCAAGCACCCACCTGCCCCTGCATGTATCCATCACCTCCCCACCTTCAAACACCCACCTGCCTCCTGTGTGCACCCACCCTGCTTCACTCCTCTGGACTCACCCGCCTTCCCCCCTATGCATACCCATCTGCCTACCTTTATGTACCCATATGCCCCCCTGCCCCTGTGCAAGCACCCACCTACTCCTGCATGCACCCAACTAACCCTAACCCACCTTCCCCCTTGGCCCTGATGAACACACCCACCTGCTTCATTGCACGTGCCCACCTGCCCCTTGCACACATCTGTGAGCCCCCCTGCAATCACCCACCTGCCCCCTGCCCCCCTACATGCACCCAACTGCCTCACTCCTTCTGCACACACCCACCTGCCCCCCTCATGCACTCACAGTCCTTTCTCTCCCTGCATGCACCCACTAGCCCCCATGCATGCACCCTCCTGCCCCTCTGCACACACCCAGGGGCAGCTATTCCACATCTTCCTCTAGGAATCCCTTGCCCCAGTTACAGGGAAAAGATGAGGCTAAGCAGTCCTGGGGACACCCGGTTCACCCAGAGGAAAATGCCAGGGCACCACCTCCCAGGGAGGAAGGAGAGCTTAGGCCTGCAGCAGATGTGTCCAAGCCCCTGACGCGCCTGAGAAGCTGCATGACACGACTGGAGCCAGGGAAACTCCCATCTAAGTTGGAACATGAAGATTAGAGTTTCTCTCAGGATCTTCCTGGATTCAGGTCCTACGTTGCTGGAGGTTTATCTCAGGGGAAAGTGCCTGAGTGGAACTTCTGACTTGTCCTGTAATGTCCTCCTTGGTGGGAAGGTCTGCATGGGTGACGAGATCCCTGGCGGTAGGCGGCTTTGGGGCCTTCAGGCGGGCGCTGCTCTGCCCTCAGCGGTGTCCTGCTCTGCTCCCATCTCCATTCTCCAGGCGTCCATGAAACAAGCAGGGAAATGGAATTGCTGGTGAAGAGGCTGCCTCCCCTTACTTGCCTAGAACTGTCAGGCCTGATGCTCATGGGATCACTAATGTCTGGTCATCACCTGCCCGAACTCTGTGACAATGATTTTTCTTTTTGTGACCTACTTTACTATTCCTGAGACTTTCACTCACTGTATAACCATGATTGGTTTAAAGATCACAGGGGGCTCTAATCTGGGCAGTTTTTCTATGTGGCTTCTATAATTTAGTATGTTTTCAGTCTGCATTCATGTTGCGATGTGTTTTAGTACTTCAGTCATGACTTTAATTGTGGTTCAATTTACAAAACATAATAGCGACCATTTAAAAGATTTTAGGTCTACAGTGTATGACACTAAGTATATTCCCATGTGCATATATCACCACCTTCCACCTTGACAATGTTGAAATTTTTACCTAGTGAAAGTCTGTGTATATTAAACATTAACTCCCCATTTCCCTTTCCCCTCTGCTTGCAACTATATTTTACTTTTTGTAAGTGAATTTGATTATTTTGGATATCCCAAACAAGTAGAATCTTATAATATTCTTTTCTGTGATGGATTATTACCTTTGTCATAGTGAATTGAAGGCTCATCCATATTGTGATATGAAATCAGTACTATAGTCCTTTGCATGGCTGAATAATATTCCATTGTGTATATATCACCCATTCATCCTTCAATGGACCTTCGGTCGGTTTAGCCTTTTTGACTATTGTGCATAATGGTTCTATGAACTTGGGGGAAGAAATGCAGATTGAGTCCCTGCTTTCATATATTTGGGGTATATACCGTGAGGTCTATTAGCTAATTCTACTTTTAAGACTTTGAGGGACCATCATACAGTTTTCCCAAGCAGCTGTATAATTTTACTTCATTCCTTGATGTGTTGGAAGAAGATTTCAGTTTATGGATCTACTCCGTGTTGTATATTCATTTACACTTTTTTTGCATATTTTGTACCATTTTCCAATTGTGAATAGTGTTGCTATGAATATTTATGTTGGTTTTGTTTATGATTATGGTTCTGACTCATAATGTGTGGATCATGGTTATGGTTTAATCCTATGACTTAGAGTATCCAGTTAGAGTTCATGGTGTATGGTTTATAGGTTATGGCTTTATGATTCTATTGTTTAATGGTGTATGGTTATGGGTTTATGATATATGCTTTTTGGTTACACACCCTATGATTTGGATGTTTTAGTGTGAGGAGGTGGAAAGAAGAGGGAATGAGTGTTATTGGATTTGAGGCAAAATGTTTTTGAGGAGTGAGTGGATGATGGAATGAGCTGGTGTGTGTTTGGAGGGGGAGGGCTTAGGAGGTTCATTGGGTGTTCTCTGTGGAGCTAGTGGGTTCAGAATTTGGAGGGTGATGGTTTAAGGGTGAGCAAGTGAGGGTTTGAGAGGGTGCTTGTTTAGGTGGCGACAGAATTGGGTGTATGTGTAGAAGGTTTTGGGGATGATTGCTTATTAGTTGAGAGATTAGAGGGATCAGCTGGTAATGGTTTAGGGAATGAGCATTTAGGAGATAAGAGTTAGGGTGAGCCTTGAGTCACTGGAGATAATAGTTAATGTGATTAGGCTGGGGCACAAGATCCAAGGAGAGCCCTGTTGTCCAGAAGACTCACTAGGGAGAGCACTAGGCTCAGTAATGGAGCTTATAGGTTCCAACTTAGAGGTAGAAGAACTTGAGAGAGCTAGGGTTTAGGATCAGGGTACATTCTGAATTCAGATATGTGGTTTGCAAATATTTTCTCCCAGTTTGTGCTTGTCTTTTGGTTCTTTGAACAAGGTTTATCAGAGTAGAAGTTTTGACTTTATAAAGTCTATGTTATCAATTTTTCTCTTTTTTGGATTGGTTTTTGTGTTTGTGTTTTATTTTATTGTTTTAATGTTAATTTATTTTGAGAGATCAGCACTGTCTGCACAGAGCCCAATGTGGGATCACAATCATGTGATCAAGACCTGAGTGGAAATTAAGAGTCAGACGCTTAACCGACTGAGCCTCCCAGGTGCTGTTTGTGTTTCTACTTTATTTTATTATTGTATGTATTTATGTATGTATGTGCATACATATGGTGCAAAAAGGTGATTTTATTGAAGCACGGGGACAGGACCTGTGGACAGGAAGAGATGCCCTGGTACCATGAGGAGACTGGTTATATACCATGGAGTTGGGGGAGGTAAAGTCAATGGGAAGTTTCCAAAGAGGTTTTCATATGCTAAAGAAGACCCACAGGATACTGGAAGCCTAGCTATTGTCAAGCTAAGGTTGATTTTCCCCCTAGCAAAGCCTTAGCATTAAGACAGTAGGGAATTCCTGGGGAAACATTTTACTCTGCCAGCCTCAAGTATTTGCCAATGGGATGCAGGTTATAAGTAAATATAATTTTATCTGTCATTTCCTGCTGCCTTTGTTTCCTACATCATTTCCTCCTGAACAATTTTGACCCAAAAATCTTTAAGGTTCCTGAGTCTTCTTCTGTAACTTCTTTCTGCTGAATAGGGACATAGTGATGTCCCTACCTGTGGGTCAACATTGGTCACTTGGGGTATTTATATGTTAGAGTTACCAAAGGCAGAGGCAGACAATTCAAGATAGACAATATATATGAACCTCCTTGAGTAGAAAGGATCATCTGTCTTCTAGAAGTTATGGCTGTGAAGGAGTCTTGGCACCTCTTTCCTTCGCTTCTTCAGTACCGGCTGTGGAGACTTCCAGAGGGCGTGGAGTCGCGTCCACAGGGACAGGAACCCAGTCTCCTCAGGACCAGAGGCGGGAGAAGCAGGTGAGGAGAAAGAGAGGCCTGGAGAGGAGGAGCTTCCTTAGCAGGGATGCTGAGCGGGTCGGCGTTCTGGGACCCCCTAGGGGAAGGGTCTGCTGGGCTTCCTGCGCAGAGACATTGTGTCCCCAGCGGGGCTGTGCTGGAGGCTGTCGGGTCTTCCCTCTCCGGGCTCTGGGGCGGCGCATTTGTGTTTCTGCTCCGCTCCGACTGGGTTCCTGCTGCGTCCTCACATGGTTGGCGGTCTGGAAGCAAGTGCCCGGGCGGTGCTCGCTCTCCCGCTGCTCTGGCCGGGCGGGGTCCTTCCCACCTCCGTGCGCGGGTCCTATGTCTGCCCCGCCTCTGCGATGGCGTCGTGGGGAGTTCAGTGTCGATGGCCCCCGATTTGCAGATCGCTCCGGGCAGGACAGACATTGTCACAGGATCGATTCCTCCACGTCCAGGAGCACAGAGTAGCTTTCCATCCCTTTGCATCTTCATCCATTTCTGTCCCCAGTGTCCTGTCCCCAGAGAGCAGGTCTGTCACCTCCTTGCTTAGATTTCCTCCTGGGCACTTCGTTCCTTCTGATGCGGTTGTAAATGGGACCCTCTTCATTTTGCTTTCCGATGGGTTGTCATGAGCCTGTAGATGTGCACGTGGTGTTTGTGTATTGATCTCATATGCTCCGAGTGTACTTATTTATTAGTTCTGTTAACCTTAAATATAACACTGCCGGTTTTTCCCAGCAAAAATGTGTTTATTTGGGAAGAAGAGAGTATTTGTCCTCCCATGACTGGCGTATTTCACTCAGCATGACTGCAAGGCTCAGTCCATGTTGTAGCTGGTGTCAGAATTCCCACCCTTTGTAAGGCTGAGCCATATTCCATTGTGTATAGACCACATTTTGTTTATTTATCTGTCAACGGTCACTTGGGTTGCTTCCGTCTTGTGGCTGTTGTGAAGAAGCTGCTATGAACACGGGAACATGAATATCTGCTCAAGGCTTTGCTTTCCATTTCTGGGTGTGTGCAGAGGTGGAGTTCTGTGTTAATTTTCTGAGGAACCCCTATACTATTCTCTACAGCTACACCATGTTACTTTAGTCCTTTATATGACACAATGATATTGCTGTTTATGGGTCTACTCCAGTTTTTTACCCATTCACCCACAAATGGGCATTTGCTTAGGTTCTACCATTTGGCTATAGTGAACAGTGTGTGCTGCTGTGTATGTTTCTGCATGTGCTATTTTTTTAAAGTACTGTTTTCAGCTCTTCAGGATACACGTCTAGGAGTAGAATTGTTGAGCCAAATGGTAATTCTGTGTTTTTATATTTCTGAAGAAATGCCAAACTATTTTACATATAGGCTCCACCATTTTATGTTAACACAAGCATGGCTTAAGGGTTCCAGTTTCTCAACATCTTTGCCAACATTTGTTATTTTGTAGTTTTCTTGACTATAGAAATTTTAGTGCATGTAAAAGGGTATCTAACTATGGTTTAAATCTTCATTTCCATAAGGACTAATGATGTTTAACATCTTTTCATGTCTATTCACAATACATATGATCTCTCTGGGGAAAGGCATAGCCAATTCCTTTGTCCATTTAAAAAAGTGTGTTTTCTTGATAAGTTGTACAAGCTCTTTATATATTCTGTGTAACAGACTCTTACCAGACAAATAATGTGCAAATATTTTCTTCCATTGTAGGTATTGTCTTTTCACTTTTGGAATAGCATCTTTTCATGTACAAAGGTTTTTTAATGTTGAGGAAGCTAATTGGTCTTTCTTTCCTTGCTTGTGCTTTGGTGTCAGCTCTAAGAGCATTGTTAAACTCAATGCTCATGAAGATTTATCTCCATTTATTTCTTCTAGAGTTTAGAAGTTTATCTCTTACATTTAAGCTTTTGATCCACTTTGAGTTAATGTTTGTATTTGGTGGGAAGGTAAGGGTCCAATTTCATTCCTCTGACCATGGATGTCCAATTGTCTAGCACCCTTTTTTTGCAAAGACCATTGTTTCCCCAATGTCATGTTGTCCACACTTGTCAAAATTCAGTTGACCATAGATGAAAGGGTGTATTTCTGGGTTTTCAATTAAATCCCACTGATCTGTGTATTTCTTTATGGCAGTATCACAATGTTTATTTAGTGTTACTTTGAAGATTTGAAATTGGGAATTATGAACTTCTATCTTTGATTTTTTCCATTGTCTTGTTTATTTTGTGGTCCCTTGATTTTCCATATGACTGTTAGGATGAGCTTGTACATTTCTTCTCAGAGGCCTTTATGAATTTTCCCAGGAATCACATTAAGACTACATGTTGCCTTATGTACTATCACCATATAGCAATAGTACATTTTAAATTGTCTTTAATTTCTTTCTGCAGTGATTTTTACATCTGTACCCAAGTATTTTATTGATGTTGATGTTACCTAAAATGGAATTATTTTCTTAAATTCTTCTTCATAAGATTCACTACTAGTGTATACAAATAAGTGGGATATTTGTGCATCAATATTTTGCCCTGTAACTTCCTTGAATTAGGTGACTAGCTCCAATCATTTGTTGATTTTTTTAGGAGGTTCTTTATGTAAGATGACGTCATCTCTGGTTTCTGAATAGATGTAGTTCTACCTTTTCCTTTCACATGTGGATACCTTTTTTCTTTTCTCATCGCTCTGGGTAGAACTTTCAGTACAATATTGAGTAATGAGTGCAAAGCCTTTATCTTGGCCTTGTCCCCAGTATCAGAAGAAACCTTACAGTCTTGAAACTTGAGAATGATGTTTGCTATAAGTTTATTAAACAAATTACTCTTTATTCCGACTTTCTTGAGTATATATCATGAACTAGCATTGGATTTTCTTTAACGTTTTTTTTTCCGTATCAATGAATATGATCACATGTTTTCATTTAAAAAATTGTGGTGCATAACAATGCTTGGTTTCAGTGTATTGAATCACCCTTCAATGTCTGGGGTAGACTTGCTTATGGTGTGCAATACTTTTATGTGCTTTGGTTTTATATTGCTGTATTCTCTGGAGGATTCTTAGATCTGTATTTAAGGGACACAGATATGTTTTTCTTTTTTTTTCTGGTTTAGTGATGTATTGATGTTATAGGACTGGGAAAGGTATTAGGGTTTAAAGAACTATGGCTGTGTCCAGAATAAGTTATGGGGATGGGATTAGAATGGGTAAAGGTTACAGTCACATTAAGGGTTGTGGTCAAAGAAAAAAGATAAAGTTAGGGGTTAAGGGTCAGAATCTGCATTAAGAACAGGTGAGTAAGATGAGAATCAAGGTGAAAGTCAGGGTATAAAATCAGGGTAAAAGGTCAGGATCAGGGTCAGGATCACGGTGAGAGTTTAGGGGATAGGGTAAGGGTTAAGGTTGGGGTTTAGGGTTAGGGTTAGGGGTTAGGATTAGGGGCTAGGGTTAGAGGTTAGGGCTAGGGGCTAGAGGCTAGGTGCAGGGTTAGGATTAGCGTTAGGATTTATGTTTAGGGATAGGGTTAAGTTTAGGGGTTAGGAGTTAGAGTTAGGGTTAGGGTTTAGGGTTTGGGTTTAGTGTTTGGGATTAGGGGATTGGGGTTTAGTGGTTAGGGGTTTGGGAATAGGAGTTAGGGGTGGCAATGAAGTTGGGGATGGGGTTAGGGGTAGGAGTTGGGATAGGTGTTGTGGTTCCGGGTTAGGGTTTAGGTTTGTGATTGGGGTGGGGATTAGATGTTAGTATTTAGGGGTTAGAGTTAGGGTTATCATTTGGGTTTAGGTAGGGATCTGTGTCAAATGTCATTGTCAGGAATAGATTAAGGATAGGGTTTAAGGTTTAGGGTTATGATTACAGTTAGGGTTTAATATTTGGGTTTGTGTTTAGTGTTAAGGTTAGTGTTAGGGATCAGGTGTTAGGCTTAAGGTTTATGGTTGGTTACGCTTAGGTATAAGTTAGGGGTTAGGGTTGCGGTTAAGGTTACAGGTTATGGTTTAGGGTATTGTGTAACCGTTAAGCTTCTTCTTGTGTTTAGGGTTAGGGTTACATTTAGGTTTATGTCACAGTTGGCTACAGGTGCTGAATCCCCAGCAGTGCAGTGGTCAACCCAGAGGGCTGAGTGGAGGGTGCATGGAAGGCCGCCGGTCATGCATAGTGTTTGGTTGCCAGGGCCAGCCTCGTTTGTGCACCATTCTTATGGTTGGGCCTCATGAGTGCCCTAGTGCAGCTCCAGCCAGGATTTGCAAATGACATGGTGATGGTCCACCTTCAATGCCTAGTAATGCTGCACAGCTTCTGGTCCCCATGGCGTAGTGTTCTCAGACTTAGGAATTGGGTCCACATTGGGAAAGAGCCTTAACTAGGGTTAGGTTTCTGTTCCAGGACATCACCAAGGCTGAAGCAACACCAGTCCCTTGATCTTCCTGGAGGGCTCAAGTGAGGGCCCATACATGGTTGCTGCTCAGGTGTCAGGTGAGGGTTACAGTTGGGGTGAGGTTTAGGTTGAGGGGTAAAGTGCCGGTCGAGGTTAGGGTTAGGGTTAGGAACCAGAGGCTCCAGGCACTGAAAACTCAGCAGGGCAGTGGTGTCAGACAAGGGCTGAGTAGAGGGTACATTGGAGGGTGCAGGTCAGGTTTAGTTGTGGGTGCCAGGATGAGCCTGGGGTATGGGCCACTCTTCAGTTGTTCCTCAGCAACCCCCTTGTGCCGCTCCATCTTGGCTATGAAATAACATGGTGATGTTCCCTGCATCGCTTATAATCCTGCATCGCTTATAGGTCCATATGCATGGTGTTATCATATATATGATTGGGTCCCCATTGGTTGGGACCCTTAGCTAAGGTTAGAATTCGTTCCAGGGATGTCATGAAGGAAAGCGACACCAGTCCCGTGATCTCCCTGGAATGGTACATTGAGGGCCCATGCATGGGTGTGGGTCAGGTGTAGGGATGGATTAGAGTTGGGGTGAGGTTTAGGTTTGGGGGATACAGTGAGAAACACGGTAGGGTTAGGGTTAGGTCCCAGGAGGCTTAAGGCAATGAACAGCAAGCATTATAGTGCCCATTACAGTTTGGGTGAGGTTTAGTTTGAGGTCTACGGTGAGGGTAAGGGTTAGTTTTAGGGTTAGGTGTGAGGAGGCTCCAGGCGCTGAAACCCCATCAGGGCAGTGGTCTCCCCAGAGGTCTAAGTGGAGGGCACATGGGAGAGTGTCGGTCAGGCTTAGTCTTAGGGTGCCAGATCAGCCTCGGATGTGGGCCACTCTTTGGATGGGCCTCAACAACACCCTTGTGCAACTCCCTCTCTGCTTTGGAAATGACATAGTGATGTTCTGTGTTCCATGCCAAATAATCCTGCACTGCTTCTGGGCCCCATGTGTGGTGTTCTCAGACTTAGAACTTGGATCCCTATTGGAAGAGAACCTTAGCAAGGGATAGGATTAACCAGAGATGTAGAGAAGGCGGCCACAACACCAGTCCTGAGATCTCTCTGGAGGGCTGAAGTGAGTATCCACGCATGGGTGTGGGTCAGGTGTAGGGTGAGGGTTACAGTTGGGATGAGAATTAGGTTGAGGGTTATGGTGACAGTCAAGGTTAGGGTTAGGGTTTGGTCCCAGAGGCTACAAGCCCTGAAACTCCAGAAATGCAGTGATCTCCCTGAAGGTCTGAGTTGGGGGCACATGGGTGGGTGCCGGTCAGGGCTATTCTTTGAGTGCCAGGGCCAGCCTCGAATGAGGGCCACCCTTCAGATGGACTTTAGCAAACCCCTTGTGCAACTCCATCCAGGTTTAGAAATGACAAGGTGCTGTTTCACGTTCCATGCCAAGTAATCCTGGACCATTCTTTTTTTTTTTTTTTAATTTTTTTTTCAACGTTTTTTATTTATTTTTGGGACAGAGAGAGACAGAGCATGAATGGGGGAGGGGCAGAGAGAGAGGGAGACACAGAATCGGAAACAGGCTCCAGGCTCCGAGCCATCAGCCCAGAGCCCGACGCAGGGCTCGAACTCACGGACCGTGAGATCGTGACCTGGCTGAAGTCGGACGCTTAACCGACTGCGCCACCCAGGCACCCCTAGATTAGTTCCCAGGAGGTTCCAGGCCTGAATGTACAGCAGTGCAGTTGTCTCCACGAAGGGCTGACTGGAGTGTAGAAGGGAGGGTACCGGTCAGCATTAGTCTTTGCATTCCAAGTCCAGACATCTATGTCCGCACTCTTCGGTAGGCTTCAGGATTCCTCCTGTGCATAGGAAGCCGTGCTTTGGAAATGACATAGTGATGTTCCACATTTCACACAGAATTATCTGGCACCACTTCTCAACCCAGTGTGTGTGTTCTTGTCAGACTGTGGTATTCAGTCCCCATGTGGAGAAAGCCTTAGCTACCTTAGGGTTCGGGCCAGGGAAATCTCCAGGGCTGAAGTGACACCAGTCCTGTGATCTCCCACATCGATGATGTGAGGGCACATGCATGGTGCGAGTCAGGTTTAGGGTGAGTGTTAAAGATGAGGTGAGGTTTAGGTTCACGTGTATACTGTGGGTCACTGTTAAGATTAGGGCTTGGTCACAGGAGGCTCCTGACACTATACCCCCAGTAGGTCAGTTGTCTCCCCGCAGGGCTGAGTAGAGGGGTCTAAGGAGGTCCCAGTCAGGCTGAGTTTTGGTGCCAGGGCCACTCCTCGGTTAGACCCCAAGAAGTCCCCTGTGGAGCTCCTTCTGGTCTTTGGAAATGACATTGTGATGTTCCAGGTTCCATGCCAAGTAATCCTCCTCCACTTCTGGGGCCCATGTCCGTCATGTCCTCAGACTTAGGAATTGGGTCCCCATTAGGAGAAAGCTTTAGCCAAGGTTAAGTTTTGGTCCAGGGACATTGCCAGGACTGAAGCGACACCATTGCTATGATCACCCTGGACGGCTGAATGAGGGTCCATGCACGGGTGCGGGTTATGTGTAGGGTTAGGTTTGAGTTGGAGTGAGGTTTAGTTTGAGCGGAATGTGTGTGTCACAGTTAAGGTTAGGGTTAGGTCCCAGGAAGCTCCAAGCACTGAAACTCTTGCAGGGTAGTGGTCTCCCCAGAGGATTTTGTGTAGGCCTCATCAGAGCGAGCTGTTCAGGCTTAGTCTTTGTGAGCCAGGGCCAGCCTCGTATGTGTGCCATCTTCAATTGGGCCTCATCAACCCCCTTGTGCAGCTCCATGTGGGCACTGGAAATGTCATGATGATGTTCCATGTTCCATGCCAAGTAATCCTGCACCACTTTGGGGCCGTTGTTTGTGGTGTTCTCAGAGATAGGAATTGGGTCCCCATCCAGAGAGATCCTTAACTCGGTTACTGTTCTGTCCAGGGACTTCACCAGTGCCGATGTGACACCATTCCTGTGTGTCGTGTGCATTGGGTTAGGGTTTGGGATTGGGTTTGGTGTTAGGGGTTAGGGTTACGGTTGGGGTTGGTGTTAGGGGTTAGTGTTAGGGGTTAGAGTTAGGTTTATGCATTAGGGTTTGGTTTAGGGTTATGGTTAGTGTTTAGGGTTATGCTTAGGGGTTAGGGTTTGGAGTAAGAGTTAGGTTTAGGCGTTAGGTTTGGGCTTGGGTTAGGCTTAGGTTTAGGGTTATGGTTTGGGTTTGGGTTTGAGACTTAGGGTTATGGTTAGAATGTAAGGTTAGAGTTAGGTGTTAAAGTTAGTGTTAGGGCTTGTGTTAGGTTTAGGAATAAGGTGTGGTCTAGGTCTAGGATTTTGGTTACAGTTTTGGATTAGGGGCTTGGATTAGGGGTTAGCATTAGGGTTAGTGTTAGAGTTTTATGTTTAGGGTTAGGGTTAGTTTTAGGTTTTATAATTTTCGGGTTAGCGGGTAGAGTTGGGTTTAGACATAGGGATAGGGGCAGGGTTTAGTTTTAGGGTTATGGTTAGGGGTAGCTGTTAATTTTGGGTGTTGGGATTTGGGTTAGTGTTAGGGTTAGGACTAGGGCAAGAAGTCGGTCATGTTTGCACTCCCACTTGGAGCCGGAGGATGTTCATGCTGGACACCGCCCTCCATCTGGGAGGAATTGTGTTCATTTTTCGCCCATGTCTCTCTGCACTGGAGTTTGTTCTCGCCTCGCCCCATTCCAGTTTGGCTCTGGAGTGTTTCACACCGTCACTCTGCCTTCTCTCGGTATGTTAGGATTTCACGTACTGTCTCATCTATTTTTGGGCCATGGGGTGCATAGTTTTAATCTTTATATCATTTATTTCTCCTCTGATTTTAATTATTTTCTTCATTCTGTTGTTTGGTTTTGTTTGTTGTCCTTTGTCTGGCTTTTATAGTTTTAAGGCTATGGAGTTTACTTCAGGGTTTTTTTTTTCTTTTTTTTTTTAATTTTTTTTCAACGTTTTTATTTATTTTTGGGACAGAGAGAGACAGAGCATAAACGGGGGAGGGGAAGAGAGACAGGGAGACACAGAATCGGAAACAGGCTCCAGGCTCTGAGCCATCAGCCCAGAGCCTGACTCGGGGCTCGAACTCACGGACCGTGAGATCGTGACCTGGCTGAAGTCGGACGCTTAACCGACTGCGCCACCCAGGTGCCCCAGGGTTTTTTTTTTCTTGAGGCAGACAGTATTGCTAAAAACTTCCCTGTTAGAACCCGTTTTCCTGCTTTACAGAAGTTTGGATTGTTGTGTTTTCATTTTCATTTGTTTCCATGTCATTTTGGATTTTGTCTTTGATTTCTTGGTTGAGCCATTTATTGTTTAGTAGCATGTTATTTAACTTCCAAGGTTTTGTGCCTTTTCCAGATTTTTTTTCCTTGTTGTAGTCTACTTTCATAGCATTGTGGTCTGAAAAGACACATGGTATGACATCGATCGATTTGATTTTGTTTTGGCTTGTTTTATGACCTAATATTTTATCATGTGTGGGGAATGTTCCATGTGCACATGAAAAGAATGTGTATTGTGCTGTTTAGGATGGAATGTCTACTCTATCATTCAAAGTCACTACTTCCTTGTTGATTTTCTGATGGAATGATCTCTCCATTGATGTCATTGGGGTGTTAAAGTGCCCTACTATGATTGTATGACTATCAATTCTTTAGCTTTGGACTGTTTCGTGTATTTGGATGCTCTCAGGTTAAGCGCATATATGTTTACAATTGTTCTATCTTTTTGTTGGATTGTACCTTTTATTAGTATAGTGTCCTTTGTCTCTTGTTACAGTTTATTTTTAAACCTATTTTGTCTGATATAGGTATGGCTACCGCAGTTTTCTTTTGATTCTTTAGTTCTATAACTAGTCTTTTGTAGGTAGGAAATAGATAGGTCCTATATTGTATTCATTCTATCACCCAGTGCCTTTTATTATGAAGAGAGAGAGCACAGGCATGGGAGCGCGGGTGGGGGGAATGGGGGAATAGAGAGACAAAGAGAGAGAGAGAGGGAGAGAGAGAATGAGAATGAGAATGAATCCTCACAAAGTCCCATGCTCAGTGCAGAGCCCAATTGGGGCTCAATCCCATGATCCTGGGATCATAGCCTGAGGCGAAATCAAGAGTCGAAATGTCAAGCGACTGAGCCATCCACTTGCCCCTATCTGTCACCCAGTGCCTTTGATTTGAGCATTTATTCTGTTACTATTCAAAGTAATTGATAGACATGTACTTGTCCTATTATTAGTTGATGTTGGTTGTTTCTGAATTTTTCTGATCCTTTCTTCTCTTTCTCTTTTTTTGGTTTGCTGGGTTTCATCACAATTTCACAGCTGAAATTGCTTGTCTTTATATGCTGCATATGTATTAGTGGTGTTTGGTTTGTGGTTATTATGAGGTTTGTACCTAACCACTTCTGCATATAGAAGTCTATATTAAGTTGATAGTTGCTTAAGTTTGAACCAGTTCTTTACTCCTTTTCTCCCCGTGTTGTAGCTATGTAGTGTTCCTATTTCAAAACCTTTCATATCGTGCATACCTTGACTGATGTTTTACAGATATACTCATTTTTATTGCTTTTGCATTTCACACTTTAATATTGTCACTTTAAGTGTTTCTTTTCCACTTAAAGAGTCCCCTTTAACATTTCTTGCAGGGGTGGTTTGTTGGTTGTGACCTCGCTGAGTATTTATTTGGGAACCTCTTGATCTCTCCTCCCATCTGAATGATAGTTTGCTGGATAGACTCTCTTTGGCTGCAGATGTTTTTCATTTAGCACCTTTACAATACCATGCTGATCACTTATGGTTTCAAAGTTTCTTCTGGAAAACATCCGGTGATAACCTTATGGGGTTTCCCTTGTGGGTAAATGTCATCTTTTGTTTTCCTGCTGTGAAATTTTTTCTTTATCAGGACATTTTGCATTTTAATTACTATATGACTTGGTGTGGATCTGCTTCTGTTGAATATATTGGGGGTTCTTTGTGCCTCCTGCTTCTGGATCTGTTTTCTTCCCTAATGCAGGGAAGTTTTCATCTATTGTGTCTTCAAATAAATTTTCTGGTTCTATTTCTCAGAGTTCTGAGAATGAGAAATAGGACAGAAAAGACCTATTGAAGTTTCTCTGATGAGCCACTGGATTTGCATGCGTGGAGGATATATTTGGGACTCAAATGAACAATCTACCTTTAACTTCAAAGAACTAGAAAAAAAAAACAACAATCTATGTCCAATGTTCTCAAAAGGGAGAAAGTAATCCATATGAGAGTGCAAACCAATGAAACTGAGACCATGAAGTCAGTAGCAAATATGAAAAAGACCAACAGTGGGTTTTCAGAAGAGTGAAACAAAATTGTCAAGACTATACATAGACTATGCTAAGACAGAGAGAGGACCCAATTCAAAAGAATTATAAATAAAAGAGAAGACATTATGTCTTATACAAAAGAAACATAAAGGCGACAAAGAGGCGACTATGGCCAAATTAGATGCCAGCAAACCGCCTACCTAGAAGAAATGGATAGGTTCTTAGAAACATACAACCTACCAAGACTATATCAGGAAGAAATAGAAGGTTTGCACAGACCCATTAAAGGAAGACTGTATCAATACAAGAAGATAACCAATGCAAGTCAATTGAATCAGTAATCGAAGTACTCCCAGGGAAGAAAAGCCCAGGACCAGGTGGATTCACTGGTGACTTTGACCAAACGTTTGTAGAAGAACTAACAGCAGTCATCTCACTGATTCAAAAGGAATGAACACCACAAAACTCATTTCATGAGACTGGAATTACCTGAACAGAAATCTATAGGCCAGTATCCCCGTGATAAGTGTAGATGAATAATTCCCAATAATGTACAGGCAAACCAAATTCAGCAGCGCATTAAAAGGATCATTGACCGTGATGAAGAGTTTTTTCCCCTGCAAAGGAAGGATGTTTCAGAAATGCAAATCAATCAATGTGATCTCTCACATAATTGAATGAAAGAAAAGTCAACCAGAAACAAGACTCTTAACTATAAATAGCAAAGGGAGGGTTACTAGAAGGGAGGTGGACAGGGGGATGGGTTAAATGGGTGATGGGCTAAGGAGGGCGCTAGTAGTGATGATCACTGGGTGTTGTATGTAAGTGATGGATGACTACATTCTATACCTGAAACTAACATTACACTGCATGTTAACCAACTGGAATTTAAATAAAAACTTGAAAAAATAAATACTAAAGAAATACATAAATAAATTTAAACTAAACTAAATAAATACATTTTAAAAAATAAAAAGAAAACTCATGTGATGATGTCAATAAACACAGAAAAAAAGTTCTGAGAAAATTTGGTATCCATTTGTGCTAAAAAAAAAAAAACTCTTTAAAATTCAGTGTAGAAGGAACATATCTCAACATAAGAAAGGCCATGTATGTGAAGCCCACAGCTAATATCATACTCAACAGTGAAATTGTGAAAGATTTTCCACTAATATCAGGCACAAGACAAGGATGCCCTACATATGTGAAGGGGATTGGGTTATGCGGGCTTCTGGTTATGCAATGAATAAATCACAGATAGAAGATATAGCATAGGGAACAGAGAGTGGTACTGGAATAGTGATGCATGGTGATAGATGATAGCTACACCTGTGTTAGCGTAGCAGAGTGTATACACTTGTCCCATCACTATGTTGTTCATCTGAAACTAATGTAACATAGTGTGTCAGCTATTCCCAAATAACATGTTTTTTTAAATAAGGTAAAGTAATGAAATAAAAAGTTTAATGTAAAAGAACCTGTTAATATCTAATCAAGAAATGCAGTAAAGTTCCAAAACAGAAAGTCACCATATCAAATTCTGTAGCATTCCTATACACTAACCAAATTATCTAAGAAGGAAAGAAAACAATCCCATTTACAATAGCATCAAAAACAATAAAATTTACAGGAATAAATTTAGCCAAGGAAGTGAAAGATCTCCCTACAGAAAACTATTCCTGTGTGCAGGAATGGAAGAAATTCAGTTTGGATGAAAGAAACAGGAGAACACACAAGTCAGTGAAAAGCCATCCCATGTCCATCTTTCAGAGGAATTAATATAGATACAATGTCCATACTACCCAAAGCCATCTAGAGATTCAGTGCAATCTCTATCAAGACTCCGATGCAATTTTTATGCAATTAGAAAATCATATCCTAAAATGTATTTGGAACCACAAAAAGACCCCAAGTAACCAACGCAAGAAAGAACAAAACAGGAGGCAACACACTTCTTGATTTCAAGCTTCATTCTAACACACACACTGGAACAGAAATTGAGAGCCCAAACTAAACCCATGCATGCACAGTCAACTACTAGTTGACAAGGGAGTCAAGAATACACAGTGGAGAAGAGTAGTATCTTGAATAACTGGTGCTGGGAAAATTGGATATTCACATGTATAAGAATAAAGCTTAGCACCGTATGTTACACCACTCCCTAGAGACTGAAAGGAAGAAACAGAGGGATATGTGGTTAGAGAGAAACAGAGACAAAGAGGAAGTACAAGGAGGAAAGTAGAGACCTGGTCCAGGTATGTGGACAGGGTTATATGGGCCAGGGGAGAGGGGATGTATGAAGTGGCTCTGAGTGCTGAGGCAGAAAGGGCTTGTATCATGGGCATCAGAGTTCCATGACCCCAAGACTCCAACATCCCTGGTTCCAAGCTCTGCAGAGGCCATTGGAATTGAAAAGATGTGTATCCCTCATTTCTTCTGGAATTATGAGGCTCAGCCTCACGTTCTGTCATGGAGAGGGATGTCTTGAGGGAGAGTGTGCTGCTCTTTGGCAGGTAAACTCCAGAGCCTGCCCTGGTGGGGAGGTGTCCCGGGGCCATGGATTTCCCCCCTCCCCCCACCAGCTGGCCTTCCTGAAGTTCTGAACCCAGGCATCAGGCATTGTGTTGCCTGCAGGTCCTGCAGTCTGGACCTGGCAGAGGTGGACTAGTGATATTGATAAAAAAAAAATATTTGACAATAAGGTCCATATCCTCCCTCTGGGACTAGCGGTGTGCATCAAAATCGTGGGTTGTTATCCTCCTGTCCACAACCAATCTGAGGATTCCAGAAGGTAGGTGAACCCTTTAAAACACCATAGTCTTCTCTTACATCAAATTCAAAGACACTTTCTTGTCCCACCTTTCTTTTAATTTTGAAGAGATGGCAATTAGTAATTGAAGGCATAATGGTCCTATAGGAAATTTACCTATATGACTGATGGATATTATTTCATCCATCCGTATCCCTAAAGCACATTTCATTGGAAATATTAGCCAAAGGTACATACTGTAAATTCACAACAGATGTGTAGCTCCCTGTAAGTTGCATTCTGACCTTGTCACATGTGTCATCAAAGATACTATTAGTGACTTTTCAGATAAGCTCTCAACATCAAGATGGTCATGTTAGAGAATCTGGTATAAATGGAATTTCACAGATTCTAAATGAGGAATGATTTTTCATTTTTAATGTTTCTTGTTTTGAGAGAGCCCGAGCTGGGGAGGGGGGAGAGAGTGGGAGACACCAAATCTGAGGCAGGCTCCAGGCTCTGAGCTCTCAGGACAGAGCCTGACGCAGGGCTCAAACTCATGGACTGCAAGATCATGACTTGAGTCAAAGTCGGATGCTTAACTGACTAAGCCACCCAAGTGCCCCAGGAATAATAGTTTATTGGCAAAGAAGGAGAAATTAAAGACAGTGTAAAGGATGTCTATTTTTAATTGAAATATTGTTCACACATTTGTTGTATTAGTTTTAGGCATACATTGTAGTCATTCCACATGTCTATACATTATGTTGTATTTAACCACAAGTGTAGCTATCATGTGAAAGCATACAACAGTATTATTACCGGATTGACTCCATTCCATTGGCTGTCCCTTGTATCCCTAGGAACTCATTCACTGTATAGCTGGACGCCGGTATCTCTCTCTGAAAGGTGTCCATTCTTTATCTAACCTAAGTATTTTGGTGGTAAACACAATTACCTCTTGTTCAGCATGTGTAAATTGGAGGTCTATTTTTCTGTGAGCATTGCTTAAAACATTACAAATGATGTCATTACGTTAATAAATTCGGTTGCATTCTTCACTCACAAGAAAGGAGAAGGAAAAGATTTCTTTGTGTCCCAGGCCCTGTCACTAAAAGCCTTCCCAATGTGGAGAACAGGCTTAGCTGCCCAGAGCACCTTCGGTCAGTCTCTCAGCTGAGCAACCAGGACCTTCAACATTGCGGGAATTCCCATGGTGGCCAGCAGAGAGAGCTGGAGCACCACAGACCGGGAGGGGTGGGTTCCTCTGCTGGGTAGTGATGGCCAGCAGAGGGCGACCATCGGCATTTCTGACCCAGGGCACCTGAGAGCAGGAGGGGCTTCTATTGCTCCCAGAGGACTCAGGGCCTCTGCCGCTGCCTCAGTACAGAGAGCAGAGCTGCTTTTCCAGCAGGTTCTGCCGCCCGCCCCAGGGGAGACGTTGGGAGCTTAGCAGAAACTTAGCATCTCCTGAGTCATCAGAGAGAAGCTGCTTTGTTGTACTGAGTCCTGAGGAGGGGGCGATGGGTGGCTTCCCTGGGCAAGCTGGTTGCTGAGCAGCACAGGCCTTTGCATTTTCTGAGCTGTTCCCGTGTTTCATTCCTCCCTTTCCCGGACAGTATTTGAAAATGACGTATTTTACTAAAGGACTCGTGGATTGCGGGGTCCCACGACATCACCTCATAGATGCAGTGGATGGTTTGTTCCAGATTCAGGCTTGTTTCCGGGAAGAAACCCTGACAGAAATTCAGAAGAACAGGAGCTGCATTCAATTAGGATGTGGATACATGAAATGCTCGTCTCAGGACCTTCTAGAAGAATGAGCTGGGACCCATGTTCTGAGTCCTGCTGGAACCAGAGACCGAGGTAAGGGCACAAACTGTCCCCCACGTCATACATGCTTTTTTAAAAAATTTCATGGTTATTTTTCCAACCTAGTGAAGTGATTGAAAACTACAGAAAACCTGCCATTAACCTTATGTTATCTTTTAATTTAAATGCCAGTGAGTAAAGATACAGTGTAATGTTAGTTTCAGGTGTACAATATAGAGCAACACTTCCACATGTCACCCGGTGCTCATCCCAGGTGCACTTCTTAATCCCCATCAGCTGTTTCACCCATTCCCCCACCTCGCTGTGGAACTCCTCAGTTTGTTTCCTAGTTAAGAGTCTGTTTGTTTGTCACTGTCTCCTTCCTCTCCCCCCTTTGCTTTGTTTTATTGCCATATGTTAGTGAAATCATCGGGTATTTGTCTTTCTCTGACAGGCTTATTTCACCCAGCATAACATTCTCTCGCTCCATCCACCTCATGGCAAATGACAAGATTTCATGTTTTTACGGCTAAATAATATTACATTCCATATACTACATCTCAATTTATTCATCAGTTGATGGATGCTTGGGCAGTTTCCGTAATCTGGCTGTTGTAGAAAATGCTTCTGTAAACATCAGGGTGCATGTATCCCTTTCAAGAATTATTTTTTTATTCTTTGTGTAAATACCTCGTAGTGAAATTGCTGGATCGTAAGGTAGTTCTATTTCCAGTTGTTGTTTTTTTTTGACAAATCTCCATGATGTTTTCCAGAGTGGCTGCACCAGTTTGCATTCCTACCCACAGTGCAAGAGGGTTCCTCTTTCCCCACATCCTTGGCAACACCTGCTGTTTCATCATTCATTGAGTTTAGTCATTCTGACAGATGTGATGTGTTATCTCATTGTACTTTTGAATTGTATTTTCCTGAAGATCAGAATTGTTGAGCATCTATTCATGTGTCTCTTGGCCATGTGTATGTCTTCCTTGGGAAAATGTCTATTCATGTCTTCTACCCATTTTTAATCGGATTTCTCATTTTTTGGGTGCTGTATAACTTTATATATTTTGGATACTAACCCTTTATCGGATGTCGTTTGCAAGTATCATTTTGTAGGTGTTTTAGTTTTGTTCATTATATCCTTGGTGATGGAAGCTTTTTATTTTTACAAAGTCCCATTATTTTTGTTTGTGTTTCCCTTACCTCAGGAGATATATCTACAAAGACGTTTGTACAGGCAATGTCAAATAAGATACTACCCTTGTTATCCTCTGGGATTTTTATGGTTTCAGGTTTCACACAGAGGTCTTTATCCATGTTGGATTTATTTTTGTGTATTTTGTAAGAAAGTGGTCTATTGTTGTTTCGTTTTGTTTTGCAGGTTGCTGTCCAGTTTTTCCAAAACCATATGTTGAGGAGATTTTTTTTAAGTTTATGTATTTATTTTTGAGAGAGAGAGAGAGAGCATGCAAAAGAGGGGCAGAGAGAAGTAGAGAGAGAGAATCCCATGCATGCTCTGCACTGCCCTGAGATCATGACCTGAGCTGAATCCACAATCACACGCTTTGGTGACTGAGACACCCATGTGTCCCAAGACTATCTTTTTTTTTTTCCATTGGATAGTCTTTCCTGCTTTGTTGAGAATTAATTGACCATATAGGTGTGAGTTCATTTCTGGGTTCCCATTCTATTCATCTACACCTCTGTGTTTTGTTGTTGTTGTTGTTGTTGTTGTTGTTGTTGTTGTTTTGCCAGTACCATACTGTTCTGATCAGTACAGCTTTGTAGCATAACCTAACGTCTGAAATTGTGATGTCTCCAGCTTTGCTTTTCTTCTTCAACTTTGTTTTGGCTGTTTGGGGACTTTTGTCATTCCATACAAATTTTGAGATTATTTGTTCCAGTTCTGTGACAAATGTTTTTGTTAGTGTGATAGGGATTTCATTACATGTGTAGATTGTTTTGAGGAGTGTAGACATTTTAACAGTATTTTGTTCTTCCCATCCATGAACCTGAACTGTATTTCCATTTCTTTGTGTCCTCTTCCATTTTTTTCATCAGTGTTTCATAGCCTTGAGAGTACAGGTCTTTCACCTCTTTGGTTAGATATATTCCTGGTATCTTGTGGTATTTGTGAACCTGTCAATGGGATTGATCCCTTACTTTCTCTCTCTGTTAATTCATGATTCGTGTATAGAAATGCAATACATTTATGTACATTGATTTCTGTATATTGTGACTTGTCGAATTCATATATCAATTCTAACAATTTTTAAGGGAGTCTTTCATGTTTTTATAGAGCACATCATGTCAGTTCCAAATAGCAAAAGTGCTACTTCTTCCTTGCCGATTTGGAGGCCTCTTATTTCTTTTTGTTGTCTGATTGCTGTGGCTAGGATTTCCCATACTATGTGAATAACAGTGGTGACAGGGCTCATCCCCGTCTTGTCCCTGATCTTGGAGGAAAAACTTTCAATATTTCCCCATTGAAGATGAGATTAGCTGTGGGTTTTTCCTAGATGACTTTTATTAGGTGCAGGTAGGTTGAGTCTCAATGTACTTTGCTGAGGGTTTTTATCATGAATGGATGTGACATTTTGTCAAATGGTTTTCCTGCATCTGTTGGAAGCATCATATTGTTCTTATCCTTTCTTCTATTACTGTGGTGCATATTGATTGATCTGTGAATGTGGAACCACCCTTGCAGCCCAGGGATATATCCCATTTGATTATGGTAAATGATTCTATTAATGTATTGTTGACTTTAATTTGAAGGTATTTTAATGAGAATTTAGGCATACATAGTCATCAGGCTATATTGGTCTGCAGTTTTATTTAAAAAATTTTTAACATTTTTTTAAATGGTTCTTTACTTAGAGTACATAAAAGTGGGGGGAGGGGCAGAGAGACAGGGAGAGAGAGAATCCTGGCCATGCCCCACACTGTCATGGCAGGGTCCAACGTGGGACTCGAACCCATGCACTGCAAGATAATGTCCTAATCCGAAATTAAGAGTTGGACAGTAAACCGACCAAGCCACACAGGCACCGCTTCAGTTTTCGGTTTTAGTGGAGGCTTTATCTAGTTTTGGTATCAGGGTAATGATGGCCTCATAAGATGAATTTGTAACTTTTCCTTCTTTTTTATTTTTTATAATAATTCAAGGAGAATACATATTACCTCTTCCTTAAGTGTATGGTAGAATTCATCAATGAAACCATCTGGCGCTGAACTCTTGTGTTGGGGGGAGATTTTTTTTAATTACTGATTTGATTTCTTTGTTTTCAGATTTTAGGTATCTTCCTGTTTCAGTTTTGGTAGTTTGTGTGTTTCTAGGAATTTGTCCATTTTTCTCAGTGTCCAATTTGTTGCATATAGTTTTTCATAATATTATCTTCTAATTGTATTTTTGTGGTGTTGACTGTTATTTCTCCTTTCTTATTTGTGATTTTATTTATTTGAGTCCTTTCTCTCTTCTTTGTGAAAAGTCTGCCTACGAGGTTTTCACGTTGATTACTGCTTTCAAAGAACCAGCCCCTGGTTTCATTGATTTGGTCTAGTGTCTTTTTGGTTTCTATATTCCTTATTTCTGCTTTAATCTCTATTATTTCTTTCCTTCTGCTCTTCTTTTTCTCATTCCTTTAGTTGTAAGTTAGGATTGTTTGAGATTTTTTTGCTCCTTAAGGTAGGCTTGTATTGCTATATACTTCCATCATAGACTGCTTTTGCCGCATTCCAAAGGTTTTTACCAGTGTATTTTCATTTTCATTTGTTTCAGTGTATCTTCTCATTGATTTCCTATTTGACCCATTCATTTAGTAGCATGTTATTTAACCTCCCTTTATTTGTGGCCTTCTCCTCCCCTCCCCCCCCTTTTTGTGGTTGACTTCAAGTTTCCTAGCTTTGTGGTCAGAAAAGATGCTTGGTCTGATCTCTGTCATTGGGTACCTCTTGAGGCCTGATTTGTGACCTACAATGTGATCAATTCTGGAGAATGCCCCATGTGCGCTTGAAAAGAATGTGTACTCTGCTGTTTTAGTATGGAGTGTTCTGAATATATCTGTTAAACCCATCTGGTCCAGTGTGTCATTCAAATCCATTGTTTCCTTGTTGATTTTCTGTTTATAGGTTCTGTCCATTGATGTGAGTGATGTGTTAAAGTCTTCTACTATCGTTACATTATTATAAATGAGTTCCTTTATGGTTGTTGCTAAATGTTTTATATACTTGGTGATCGCATATTGGATGCATCAAAATTTACGATCATTGGATATTCTTGTTTGGCTGTGCCCTCTAGTATGAGATAGTGTCCATCTTCATCTCTTGTTATAGCTTGTTTGGTTTTTTTTAATTTAAGTCTCAGTTGACATACAGTGCATTCTCGGATTCAGGAGTAGATTTCAGTGATTCATCCCTTACATACAACACCCAGTGCTCATCACAACAAGTGCTCTCCTTAATACTCGTCCTCCATCTAGCCCAGCGCTGACCCTTGTACCTCCATCAACCTTCAGGTTTTTTTCTCTAACATTAAGAGACTCACGTGGTTTGTCACCACTCTTCTCTTTTCCTGCCCCCTTCCCATGTTTTCATGTGCTTTGTTTCTTAAATTCCACATGAGTGAAATCATATATTTGTCTTTCTGTGATTGGCATATTTCACTTAGCATAATACATTCTAGCTCCATCCACATCATTACAAATGGCAAGATTTCATTCTTCTTGAAGCTGAGTTATATTTCATTGTATATAAGTATGCATGTATATACGAACATACACATATGTATATATGCATATACATAGTATACACACACACACACATACTACAACTTCTTTATACCTTCATCAGTTGATGGATACTTGGGCTTTCTCTATAGTTTGGCTACTGTTGATAATGCTGCTATAAATACTGGGTGCATGCAATGTCACTATTAGGTATTTACCCAAAGGGTACCAAAATAGAGTCTTGGTTTTAAAGTTTATTTTGCCTAATACAAGTATTGCTACTGGCTTTCTTTTGACATTATTGGCATGATAAATGTTTCTTCATTCCCTCACTTTAAATCTGCAGGTGACTTAAGTCCAAATAAGGCTTTGTAGGCAGCAGCTAGATAGGTCTTGTTTTTGTTTGTTTGTTTGTTTGTTTTGTCCATTCTGACGCCCTATCCAATGTCTTTTCATTGGAGCATTTAGTCCATTTATATTCAGAGTGATTATTGCTAGGTATATATTTAGTCCCATTCTACTAGTTGTTTTGTCATTGTTTCTTGATGTTTTCTCTGATCCTCTCTTGTCTGTAACACTTTTAGTCTTTCATTTCCACTCAAAGAGCCTGATTTAAATATTCTTTTCTTTTGACTGGTAGTACATTTCTTTACTTATTTTTAATATTTCTTCTTTTTTAAATTTAAGCCCAAGTTAGTTACCTTATAGTGGAATACAGTTTCAGCAGTAGAATTTAGTGATCCATCAAGTACAAAATATACCCAATACTCATCCCAAGTGCTGCCCCTAATGCCCATCATCCATTTACACCATAACCCTCTTCAGTAACCCTCCTGGAACCCAGAGTTTCTTCTCTGTATTTAAGAGTCTCTTATCGTTTGACTCCCTCTCTGTTTGTATCTTATTTTTGCTTTCCTTTCACTATGTTCATCAGTTTTATTAAATTCCACAGATGAGACAACTCATAGGATGTGTGTCTTTCTCTGAAATATTTTGCTTAGCATAATTAAGTCCGGTTCCATGTTGTTGCAAATAGCAAGATTTCATTCTTTTTGATTGCCGAGTAATAGTCCATTGTATGAATATACCACATCTTCTTTATCCATTCATCTGTCAATGGTCATTTGGGCTCTTTGCATAATTTAGCTATTGTTGATAATGCTGCTATAAACATTGGAGTGCACATGCCACTTCGAGTCAGCATTAGTGTATCCTTTGGATATAGTAGTGCAATTGCTGGGTCCTAGTGTAGTTCTATTTTAGTTTTTGTGACGAATCTCCATACTATTTTCCAGAATGGCTACACCACGTTGCATTCCCACCAGCATTGCAAAAGGGTTCCCTTTCCCTGCATCTGTTGTTTCCTGAGATGTTATTTTTAGCCATTCTGATAGGTGTTAGGGGATATCTCATTGTGGTTTCGATTTGTATTTCAGTGATGACGAATGAGATTGAGCATCTTTTCATGTGTGACCAATCTGGATGTCATGTTTCTTAAAGTGTCTCTTCATGTCTTCTGCCCATTTCTTAACTGGATTATTTGGTTTTTGAGTGTTGAGTGTGATAAGTTCTTTATAGATTTTGGATACTAACCCTTTATCTGATATGCCACCTGCAAATATCTTCACCCATTTCATTCAGTTGCCTTTTAGTTTTGCTGATTGTGTCCTCTGCTGTGCAGAAGCTTTTTATGTTGAGGACTCAATAGTTCATTTTGGTTTTTACTCCCCTTGCTTCTGGAGACATGACAAGCAAGAAGTTGCTGCAGCCAGGATCAAGGAGGTAGATTGCCTGTTGTCTCCTCTAGGATTTTGATGGTTCCTGACTTATATTTAGATGTTTCATCCATTTTGAGGTGTGTGTGTGTGTGTGTGTGCATGTGTGTGTGTGTGTGTGTGTGTGTGTGGTTTAAGAAGAGTGTCAGGGATAGGGTTAGCGTTAAGGTTAGGTCCCAGGAGACTCCAGGAGCTGAACCCACAGTCGTGCAGTGGTCTCCATGAAGGGTTGAGTTGACGGCACAATGGAGGGTTCTGGTCAGGATTAGTTTTGGCTTCCAAGGCCACACAACTCTATGGGCCCCTGGTCAGGCAGGCCTCATGAGTCCTCTCGGGCATCTGCAGCTGGGCATGAGAAATGACATGGTTAGGTTCCAGGTTCGATGCCGAGTGACTCTGCACCATTTCTGGACCCCAGGTGTGTGGTGTTGTCAGACATGGGAATTGGGTCCACATGAGGAGAGAGCCTTAGCTAGGGTTAGGGTCCTGACCAGGGACGTGGCCAGTGCCAAAGGGACTCCAGTCTTGTAATCTCCCTCGAGTGCTGAAGTGAGGGTCCATGTGACGGTGCGGGTCAGGTGTAAGGTTATGGTTCGAGATCGGGTTAGGTTTCGGTTGAGGGTTCTGGTCAAGTTTAGCGTTACGGTTAGGGTTAGTTCCCAGGAGGCTCCAGGGGCTGAACCCACAGCAGTGCAGTGGCCTCCCCGAAGGTTTCAGTTGAGGACACAAGGGAGGGTGCTGGTCAGAATTAGTCTTTGGCTTCCAAGGCCACACAACTCTATGGGCCCCTGGTCGATTAGGCCTCACGAATCCTCTCAGGCAGCTGCAGTTAGGCCTGGAAAAAGACATGGTGAGGTACTAGATTCCATGCCGAATGACCCTGCACCGCTTCTGGACCCCAGGCGTGTGGTGTTGTCAGACTTGGGGATTGGGTCCCCATGGGGAGAGAGCCTTACTAGTGTTAGGGTTCATTCCAGGGACATTGCCAGGGCTGAAGCGTCTCCAGTCTCCTGATCTCCATCTCGGGCTGAGGTGAGGGCCCATGTGACAGTGTGGGTCAGCTGTAGGGTTAGAATTCGAGATTGGGTTAGGTTTCGGTTGAGGGTTCTGGTCAGGGGTAGAGTTAAGGTTAAGGTTAGGTACAAGGAGGCTCCAGGCGCTGAACCCACAGCAGTAGAGTGGTCTCCCTGAAAGGCTGTGTTGAGGGCACTAGACAAGGTCCTGGTTAGGATTAGACTTTGGCTTCCAAGGCCACACAACTCTATGGGCCCCTGGTCAGTTAGGCCTCATGAATACTCTCTGGCAGTTGCAACCGGGCCTGGGAAATGACATGGTGAGGTTCGACATTCCATGCGAGTGACCCTGCACTGCTTCTGGAACCCAGGCGTGTGGTGTTGTCAGACTTGGGGATTGTGTCCACATGGGGAGGCAGCCTTAGCTAGGGCTAGTGTTCAGTCCAGGGACGATGCCAAGGCCGAAACAACTCCAATCTCGTGATCTCCCTCGAGAGCTGAAGTGAGGGCCCATGTGACGGTGAGGGTTAGGTGTAGGGTTAGGTTTCGAGATCGGGTTAGGTTAGGGTTAGGGTTAGTCCCAGGAGGCTCCAGGCGCTGAACCCACAGCAGTGCAGTGGTCTCCTGAAGGGCTTAGTTGCGGGCACAAGGGAGGGTGCCGGTCACGATTAGTCTTTGGCTTCCAAGGCCACACAACTCTATGGGCCCCTGGTCGTGTAGGCCTCACTAATACTCTCGGGCAGCTGCAGTTGGGCCTGGGAAATGACATGGTGAGATTCCAGGTTCCATGCCGAGTGAACCTGCACCGCTTGTGGACCGCAGGAGCCTGGTGTTGTCAGACTTGGGGATTGGGTCCCAATGGGGAGAGAGCCTTAGCTAGGGTTAGGATTTGTGACAGGACGAGGCCGATGCAGAAGTGACTCCAGTCTCGTAATCCTCCTCGAATGCTGAAGTGAGGGTCCCTGCGTTGCGGGTCAGTTGTAGGGTTAGGTTTCGAGATCGTGTTAGGTTTCAGTTGAGGGTTCTGGTCAAGGGTAGGGTTAGGGTTAGTGTTAGGTCCCAGTAGGCTCCAGCCGCTGAACCCAGAGCAGTGCAGTGGTCTCCCCAAAGGTCTCAGTTGAGGGCACAAGGAAGCGTGCCGATAGGGATTAGTCTTTGGCTTCTAAGGCCATAAAACTCTATGGGCCCCTGGTCGGGTAGACCTCAAGAATCCTCTCAGGCAACTGCAGCTGGGCCTGGGAAAAGACATGGTGAAGTTCCAGGTTCCATGCCGAATGACCCTGTACCACTTGTGTACCACAGGTGTGTGGGTTGACAAACTTGGGGATTGGGTCCCCATGGGGAGACAGCCTTAGCTGTCTTAAGGTTCAGTTCACGGATGTTGCCAGGGCCGAAGCGACTCCAGTCTTGTGATCTCCCTCGAGGGCTGAAGTGAGGTCCTTGGCGACGGTGCGGGTTAGAGTATGTTTAGGGATCGAGATTAGTTTAGGTTTCGTTTGAAGGTTCTGGTCAAGGGTAGGGTTAGTGTTAAGGTTAGGTCCCAGGTGGCTCCAGGAGCTGAACCCACAGTAGTGCAGTGGTCTCCATGAAGGGTTGTGTTGAGGGCACAAGGGAGGGTTCAGGTCAGGGTTAGTCTTTGGCTTCCAAGGCCACACAACTCTATGGGCCCCTGGTCAGGTGGGCCTCATGAAACCTTTCGGGCAGCTGCAGCCGGGCCTGCAAAAAGACATGGAGAGGTTCCAGGTTCCATGCTGAGTGATCCTGCACCACTCCTGGACTGTAGGCACGTGGTGTTGTCAGACTTGGGGATTGGGTCCCCATAGGGAGAGAGCCTTTGCGAGGGTTAGGGTTCCATCCAGGGACATGGCCAGAGCCGAAGCGACTCTAGTCTTGTGATCTACCTCGATGTCTGAAATGAGGGCCCATGCGATGGTGTGGGTCAGGTGGTGGGTTAGGGTTGGAGATCGGGTTAGGTTTCAGTTGAGGATTCTGGTCAAGGGTAGGATTAGGGTTAGGTCCCAGGAGGCTCCAGGCTCTGAACCCACAGCAGTGCAGTGGTCTCCCCGAAGGGCTCAGTTGAGGGCATAAGGGCAGGTGCCAGTCAGGATTAGTCTTTGGCTTCCAAGGCCACACGACTCAATGGGCCCCTGGTCGGGGCAGCCTCTCGTATCCTCTCAGGCAGCAGCAGCCTGGCCTGTGAAACGCCATGGTAAGGTTCTAGCTTCCATGCTGAGTGACCCTGCACCGCTTCTAGATCCCAGGCACGAGGTGTTGTCAGACTTGTGGATTGGATCCCCATGGGCAGAGAGCCTTAGTTAGGGTTAGAGTTCAGTCCAGGGACATCGCCAGGTCCGAAGCGACTCCAGTCTCGTGATCTCCCTTGAGCACTGAAGTGAGGGCCCATGCGATGGTGCGGGTCAGGTGTAGGGTAAGGGTTCAACACCGGGTTAGGTTCGGTTGAGAGTTTTGGTCAGGGTTAGGGTTAGGCCCGAGGAAACTCCAGGCGCTCAACCCACAGCAGTGCAGTGGTCTCCCCGAAGGCCTAAGTTGAGGGCACAAGGGAGGGTGCTGGTCAGGATTAGTCTTTGGCTTCCAAAGCCACACAACTCTATGGGCCCCTGTTCGGGGAGGCCTCATGAATCCTTTGGGGCAGCTGGACCTGGGAAACGACATGGTGAGCTTCCAGGTTCCATGCTGAGTGACCCTGCACCGCTTCTGGACCCCAGGCTCACAGTGTTGTCAGACTTGGGGATTGGGTCCCCATCGTGAGAGAGCCTTAGCTAGGGTTAGGGTAAAACCAGGGATGTCACCAGGGCCTATCGACTCCAGTCTTGTGATCTCCCTCAATAGCTGAAGTGAGGGCCTGTGCACCAGTTCAGATCAGGTGTAGGGTTAGGGTTCGTGATCGTTTTAGGTTTCAGTTGAGGGTTCTGATTACGGGTATGTTTAGGTTTAGGGTTAGGACCAGGAATCTCTAGGCGCTGAACCCACAGAAAAGCAGTGGTCTCCCCGGAGGGCTGAGTTGAGGGCATAAGGGAAGGTGCCAGTCAGGATTAGTCTTTGGCTTCCAGGGCCACACAACTCTATGGGCCCCTGGTAGGGTAGGCCTCACGAATCCTCTTGGGAAGCTGCAGCCAGGCCTGTGAAACGACATGGTGAGGTTCCAGCTTCCATGCCAAGTGACCCTACACTGCTTCTGTATCCCAGGCGTGTGGTGTTGTCAGACTTGGGGATTCAGTCCCCAGGGTAGAGAGCCTTATCGAGGGTTAGGATTCTGCCAAGGGACGTTGCTCAGGCCGAAGTGACTCCAGTCTCATAATCTCGCTCGAGGGCTGAAGTGAGCACCCATGCGACAGTGCCGGTCAGGTGTAGACTTAGAGTTTGTGATCTGGGTAGGTTTTGGTTGAGGGTTCTGGTTAGGTATAGGGTTAGGGTTAGGTCCCAGGAGGCTCCAGGTGCTGACCACAGCAGTGCAGTTGTCTCCCCGAAGGGACAAGTTGAGGGCACAAGGGAGCCTCCCATTCAGGATTAGTCTGTGTTCCCAAGCCTGATAACTGTATGGTCCACTGGTCAGGCCTCAGGAATGCTCTCGGGCAGCTGTAGCCCTGCCTTCGAAAGGACATTGTGATGTTCCAGGTTCTATACCGAGTGATCCTGCACCTCTTCTAACCCCCAGCGTGTGGTGTTCTCAGACTTTGGTATTGGGTCTCCATGGGTAGAGAGCCTTAGCTATGGTCAGGGTTTTGTCCAGGGACTTCACCAGGGATGAAGAGACTCCAGTCTGTGATCTCCCTCGAGGGCTGAAGTGAGGGCCCATGTGACAGTGCGGGTCAAGTGTAGGGTTAGGGTTGGAGATATGGTAAGGTTTCAGGAGTGGGTTCTGGTTAGAATTAGGGTTAGGGTTAGTGTTAGGTCACAGGAAGCTCCAGGCGCTGAATGCACCGCAGTGCATTTCTCTCCCTGAAGGGCTGAGTTGGCGGCACAAGGCAGAGTGCCATTCAGGATTAGTGTTTTTGTTCTAAGGCCAGAGGTATATGGGCCTCTCATCGGGTAGGCCTCAGGAATCTTCTCGGGGTGCTGCAGCTGGGCCTTTGAAATAACATGGTGATGTTCCAGGTTCTATGCCAAGTGATCCTTCACCGCTTCTGGACCCCAGGTGCATGGTGTTGTCAGACTTTGCTATTGGTTCCCCATAGGGAGAGAGCCTTAACTAGGGTTAGGGTTCGGTCCAAGGACATCGCCTGGGCTGAAGTGAATCCATTCTCATGATCTCCCTTGAGGGTTGAATTGAGGGCCCATGTGACATTTGGGGCACATGCGGGTCAAGTGTAGGGTTAGGGTTCGAGTTACAGTTAGGGTTCTTTTAGTGTTCCGGTTAGGGTTATGATTCGGGTTAGATCCCAGGAGGATCCTGGCTCTGAAACCCCAGGAGTGCAGTTGTCTGCTCAAAGGGCTGAGTTGAGGGCACTAGGGAGGGTGCCGGTCAGGAATAGAGTTTGGGTTCCAAGGCCAGACAAGTGTATGGGCCACTGGTTGCGTAGGCCTCAGGAAATCTCGAGGGTAGCTGCAGCCGTGCTTTCGAAAGACATGGTGATGTTATAGGTTCTACGCCAAGGGATCCTCACCTCTTCTGGATCCAGGTGCGTGGTTTTGTAAGACATTGCTACTGGGTTCCCATGGGGAGAGAGCCTTATCTAGGGTTAGGGTTCGTTCCATTGACATAGCCAGGGCCAAAGCGTTTCCTGTCCCATAATCTGCCTCGAGGGCTGAAGTGAGGGCCCATGCGACGGTGCGGGTCAACCGTAGGGTTAGAGTTTAAGATAGAGTTAGGATTTGCTTAAGGGTTCTGGTTAGGGTTATGGTTAGTGTTAGGGTTAGTTCCCAGGAGGCTCCAGGCACTGAACCCACAAGAGTGCAGTTGTCACCCCGAGGGGCCGAGTTGAGGGCACAAGGGAGGGTGCCTGTCAGGGTTAGTCTTTGGGTTCCAAGGCCAGACAAGTGTATGGGCCACTGGTCGGGTAGGCTTCAGGAATCATCTCAGGCTCTGCACCCCGGCCTTCAAAAGGACATGTTGATGTTCCAGGTTCTATGTTGAATGATCATGCACCACTTCTGGACTCCAGGTGCATGGTGTTTTCAGACTATGGTATCAGGTCCCCATGGGGAGAGAGCCTTTAGCTAGGGTTAGTGTTCGGTCCAGAGACATCGCCAGGGCCCAAGCAACTCCAGTCTCGTGATCTCCCTTGAGGGCTGAAGTGAGGGCCCACGGATGGTGCGGGTCAAGTATAGGGTTAGCATTCAAAATATGGTTAGGGTTTCGTACAGGGTTCACATTAGGATTAGGGTTAGTGTTAGCATTAGATCCCTGGAGGCTCCAGGCATTTAAACCACAGCAGTGCTGTTGTCTCCCCGAAGGGCTGAGTTGAGGGCACAAGGGAGGGTGCAGATCAGGATTAGTCTTTGTGTTCCAAGGCCAGACAATTCAATGGGCCACTGGTGGGGTAGGCCTCAGGAATCCTCTGAGGCAGCTACAGTCGGGCATTCGAAAGGACATGGTGATGTTCCAGGTTCCATGCTGACTGATCCTGTACCGCTTCTGGACCCCAGGTGTGTGGTGCTCTCAGAGTTTGCAATTAAGTCCCCTTGGGGAGAGAGCCTTAGCTTGGGTTAGATTTCAGTCCAGGGATGTCACCAGAGCTGAAGCAACTCCAGTCTCGTGATCTCCCTCGAGGTTTTAAGTGAGGACCCATGCGACAGTGCCAGTCAAATGTAGGATTAGTGTTCGAGATAGTGTTATGTTGAGGGTTCTGGTTAGGGTTAGGGTTAGGTTTAGAGTTATGTCCCTGGAGTTTCCAGGTGCTTAACCCACAGCAGTGCAGTAGTCTCCCCAAAGGGCTAAGTTGAGGGCACAAGGGAGGTTGCCAATCAGGAACAGTCTTTGGGTTCCAAGGCCACACAACTGTATGGGCCACTGGTTGGTTAGTCCTCAGGAATCCTCTTGAGGGCATCTGCAGCCGAGCCTAAGAAAGGACATGGAGATGTTCCAGGTTCTATGCCAAGGGATGCTGCACCAATTCTGGACCCCAGGCACCAGTTCTGGAGCTTAGGCGTGTGCTATTGTCAGATTTTGGTATTGGGTCCCCATGGGGAGAGAGCCTTAGCTAGGATTTGGATTCGGTCAGGGACATCACCAGGGCCCATGTGACTCCAGGCTCATGATCTTCCTCGAGGGCTGAAGTGAGGGCCCATGCGATGGTGCAGCTCAAGTGTAGGGTGAGGGTTCTGGTTTGGGTTAGGTATCAGGAGGCTCCAGGAGCTGAACCCACAACAGTACAGTTGTCTCCCCAAAGGACTGTGTGGAGTGCACAAGGGAGTATGCCAGTCAGGATTAGTTTTTGCATTCCAAGGCCAGACAAATGTATGGGCCACTGGTTGGGTAGGTCTCAGGAATCCTGTTGGCAGCAGCAGCCAGGCTGTCAAAGGACATATTGATGTTCCAGGTTCTATGCTGAGTGATGCTGTACCGCTTATGGATCGCAGGCCCATGGTGTTGTCAGACTTTGATATTTGGTCCCCATGGGGAGAGAGCCTTACCTAGGGTTAGGTTTTGGTCCGGGGATGTTGCCAGGGTCGAAGCGACTACAGTCTCGTGATCTCCTTCGAGGGGTGATGTGAGGGCCCATGTGACGTTTCAGGTCAAGTCTAGGGTTAGGATTTCAGACACTTTTAGGTTTCGGGTGAGGGTTCTGGTTAGGGGCACGTTTTGCATTAGGGCTAGGTCCAGGAAGCTCCAGGTGCAGAAACCACAGCAGTGCAGTTATCTCCCTGAAGGGCTCAGTATAGTGTACAAGTGAGGGTGCTGGTCAGGATTAGTCTTTGGGTTCCAAGGCCAGACAACTGTATGGGCCTCTGATCGGGTAAACTTCAGGAATCCTCTCAGGGTTAGCTGTAGCCAGGTCTTGGCAAGGGCATGGTGATGTTCCTGGTTTTATGCTGAGTGATCCTGCACTTCTTCTGGATCCCAGGCATGTGGTGTTTTCAGACTTTGGTATTTGGTCCCCATGGGGAGAGAGCCTTAGCTAGGGTTTGGGTTCGGTATAGGGACATTGCCAGTGCCGACGCGACTCCAGTCTTGTGATCTCTCTTGAGGGCTGAATTGAGGGCCCATGCGACAGTGTGGGTCAAGTGTATGGTGAGGGTTTGACATATGGTTAGGGTTCGGTTGAGGGTTCTTTTTAGGGTTATGGTTAGGGTTACGGTTAGATCCACGATGCTCCAGGCGCTGAACCTGTAGCAGTGCAGTTGTGTGCCCAAAGGTCTGAGTGGAGTGTACAAGGGAGGGTGCTGGTCAGGATTAGTCTTTGGCTTCCAAGGCCAGACAAATCTATGGGTTACTGGTCAGGTAGGCCTCAGGAATCCTCTCGGGCCTGGGAAATCGCATGGTAAGCTTCCAGGTTCCATGCTGAGTGATCCTGCCCTGCTTCTGGACCCCAGGTGCATGGTGTTGTCAGACTTGGGGTTTGGGTCCCCATGGGGAGAGAGACTTAGCTAGGGTTAGGGTTTGGTACAGAAATGGTGCCAGGTCCAAAGGGACCCCAGTCTTGTCATCTCTTGAGGCCTGAAGTGAGGGCCCATATAACGGTGCAGGTCAAGTGTAGGGTAAGCGTTCGACATATGGTTAGTTTTCGGTTGAGGCTTCTGGTTAGGGTTAGGGCTATGGTTAGGTTTATGGATACGTTCTAGGAGGCTCCAGGTGCTGAAACCACTTCAGTGCAGTTGTCTTCCCCGAAGGCCTGAGTGGAGTGCACAAGGGAGGGTGCCAGTCAGGATTATCCTTTGGTTTCCTAGGCCAGAGAACTCAATGGGCCAGTCATCTGTTTGGCCTCAGGAATCCTTCAGGCAGCTGCAGCTGGGCCTTGGAAACAACATGATGATGTTCCAGGTTCCATGCCCAGTGGTCCTGCACCGCTTCTGGATCCCAGGCACGTGGTGTTGTCATACTTTGCTATTGGGTCCCTATGGGGAGAGAGCCTTAGCTAGGGCTAGGGATCGCTCCAGGGACGTCGCCAGGGCCAAAGCGACTCCAGTCTCATGATCTCCCTCAAGGGCTGAAGTGAGGGCCCATGCAACAGTGTGTGTCAATTTTGGGTTAGGTTTCGAGATAGGGTTAGGGTTCGGGTGAGGTTCCTGTTTATGCTTACAGTTAGGGTTATGGTTAAGTCCCAGGAGGCTTCAGATACTCTGAAAATCTGAAATAGGCTCCAGGCTTTTAGCTGTCAGCACAAATCCTGATGTGGGGCTTGAACTCCTGAGCCATGAGATCATGACCTGAGCTGAAGTTGGATGCTTAACTGTGTGAGCCACCAAGGCACCCCTGGAAAATATATGTTTAAAGTATCATTTAAAATATATTAAAAATTGAAATTTAAAAGTCATGTAATTCTCAAGGACATGATTCAAATTTCTTTTATGAGTACTGAAGCAAATATATTCCACAAAAATACAAAAATCTTACTGGGAAAATACATCTCTCTTCCTCATATCATCTTGGCATATTAATACTTGTAGTCCTGAGGGACTTGACCAGTGTGCCCAATAGACCTTCCATAATATGTATTATTGAGAAATACATATTGAATTGCAGTCTTCATAACTTAAGGAAAACATAGACAGTTCCATGAAAATTCTATATTCTCCCCTATGAGATAAAAACTCTTGTATAGTTAATAGTACTTCTTTCTAATGATCCTGAATCATTTTCCCAAGACCAGTCACAATTAAATATTACTACTAATATACATCAACCACTTAATGCCAGTGCAAGCAAGTTAGTCTGCCCTAAGTATCTGTTTAGTTCTGAAGATTTGTACTAATCAACAAAATTACACATCGCTAAAAATATCACTGGGGTGCCTGGGTGGCTCAGTGAGTTAAGCATCTGACTTTGGCTCAGGTCACTATCTCACGGTTCATGAGTTCGAGCCACACATTGGACACTCTGCTGTCAGCAGAGCCCCCTTTCAGATTGTCTGTCCCCTTCTCTCTCTGCTCCTCCTTCACTTGTGCACTCTCTCTCTCTCTCTCAAAAATAAGTAACATTACAAAATGTGTATATATTTAAAATATCATTAAGCTTCCAATTAAGAAGTATGGGGTTTAATTGGTAGGATATATCTGGATATTCTTTATGGCTTATTTCATTCCTCAGTTAAAAAAAAAAAACCCTGGGGCGCCTGGGTGGCGCAGTCGGTTAAGCGTCCGACTTCAGCCAGGTCACGATCTCGCGGTCTGTGAGTTCGAGCCCCGCGTCAGGCTCTGGGCTGATGGCTCAGAGCCTGGAGCCTGTTTCCGATTCTGTGTCTCCCTCTCTCTCTCTGCCCCTCCCCCGTTCATGCTCTGTCTCTCTCTGTCCCAAAAATAAATGAACGTTGAAAAAAAAATAAATAAATAAAAAACCCTAATTTTAACTGAGTATTTGTGAATAATAAAAACATTTTAAGAAAAGTAAATATGGGACCTTAATTATGGAAAAGGAATAAGGTTATGCTTTATTAAAATAAAATAAAACAAAAATAATAGAGCCTGTTATGTCTAGAAAGCTATAGAATGCTAAGGAAAAGAGTATGAAGAAAAAAATGAGAGTTGTGTACTTAAGGATTACTACTTAATTGTGGATTACAATTATGCAAAGTATTTTCAATTCAGAGACTGAGTTCATTCATTCTCCAATTTACTAACTTACACTTTGTGTTGTACTGTTCCAGTAAGAGACATATAATAATGATCTCAGCTTTGGCTGGTATTCCAAATACTGATGATATAATTGCATAAATCCATAATCAATTTTTTTAAGGAAAAAACATAAGAGTTGTGAGAAAGCTTGTTTGACTCAAAGGTAAAGTCTATTTCTTCAGAAATGTTGAAAGCCGACCAGCTTACTAAGAAGTGAGAGTTCTATGGCCTCATTAGATGTAGCCAACTAAATTCGTGGGCTTAAGTAAATGTTACTAAATTATCAAAATGCTATGCAGCAAGTAAAATTTTATATTCTCTAGAGCATGTAGTAGTCATGGCAACTCAGTCACATTTTGAAAATTTTTAAAAAGACATTAATATAAATCTATGGGATTGCTTGCAATTGCTGCAAATAATATTTCTTAAGTAGGATATATGCAATGTAGTCAGTAGGGGTTTTAGGATTATAGCAGGAATGAGAGGAATATTTGGAGACACAATCTATGGTATTATCAATCCCTAATTTTCCAAAATTTTATTGAATTTAAATGTGCCCAGGCATGATGAAAAATGTACAACGCTGATTATTGAGCAATCAATAAAATGGCGATTTTTCTGGGATAGCCTTATTCATATTTTATATTAGAGACCATGGATGGTACACAGTAGAGCTTGATCACTCAAAGTTCAGCCATTCAACCTATCATTGATTTTCTGTAGCATCAATATCAGAGTTCTGAGGGGCAGTGGTGGCTTAGGCATTTTAGGCATACACTAAAAATCATAATGTAATAAATATCAATGAATAAATGTCAATAAAATATGGATACTTTATCGACTATTATACTCTTCTTTTTTTTCTAAGACAATAATGGAGTATTTTTAGCACTGTAACAAGTTTAGAATTGTTGCAAAATTCTAGTGACCATGATAGCTTTTGCTAAATGTACCAGAAATAGTGTTGTTCTATCACTGGTGATGAGAATGGTATTGAAGTAGGTTTTGCAATAATGGTGTGAGGTAATGGACACAATCACCTTTACATCTGTCCCTGTGATTCAGGGACTTCTAGGGGAATGCAAAATGTGGGATCGCCAGGGTTCCTTTCCTTATGCTATTGAGGACATTGGCTTCAGAACTTAGACAAGTGAGATAGTACCAAAAGTACATATGTCTGGGGAGGAATTAAAGCAGAATTCTTCCAATGAGCCACTTGTTTCAGAATGGATATAGAGGCTTTGAGTTTTCAGCTTCTTACTTTCAGAGGGGAAATCCGTTTTAAGTATAATTTTTCTCTAAATGAAATAGTTACTTTTTTCTGAATTAAATTTGGAAAATGCATTGCAAAATAACAGATCCAATATTCATCTAACCACGATATAAAAAAAGAAGCATTGTTCATCTCAGCTTCAGTGCAGCATTATGAGTAATTGTTTTTTCAATAATGTTTTTATTGTTACTAATGTCTGCTATATTATTGCTAAGTAAAACTTGTACAGAAAATATTTGTCTCATTCTACTTTTGCTCAAAATATTGTATTCTAACTAACATAGAGTGACTGATTGCATAATAATGGAGTCAGTACTTTTATAATGAGATTTTTAGTGGATACACAATAGTGACTAACTCTCACTTCTGACCATGCAGTTTTGGAAACCACTGAGTCTGTTGAGAGTTTAACATAACTACTTCATAATGCTGCTGACTTGGCATCCATTTGGGATAGCAAACCTGCCTGCAGGGCCCTTGAACTGATATTTACCCCTCCCTCAAGTGCATATCCTTCTTAATAGCCCAAAGAGCCACCAGTAAACGTAAGTTCCTGATATGATATGATTCCCTCAACTGCCCTTGTCATAAGTAATGGGCTCCCCTGTGTCCCAGGGCTTTTCTGTAATGTGCCATTAGATAAAACCACCAGGAAGAATACTGAAATCCTATTCTTTTTGGTTTAAATTGACCAATTGACCAGGACCCCAAAGTACTCTACCCTCAGACTCTAATACAAGCATGTGCCCAGCTCTCTCCACTCTCTCTTTCACACTCTGCCTTGACTTCCCCATGTGGCACCTTGAGTGAGCCTTGTGCCTCCTCCAGAACCAGTGATTAATAAACCTCTCCATTTTGCTTCCTGTGTGGTCATTTGTTGAACCCTGGATCAACAACTTACACACCATCTTTACTTAATTAATGATAATTTAACAAAGTCACAGCACAGTAGGAAGCAGAATGGTTTTAATGGATGGGAACTGAAATGAATGTTGGAAAGAGGACTTCTCTATTGAAAGTCATATTCATTTGAAATTTTATTTTAAGCCACACCAAAATGGTAGCACTATACCTATGTGCAGAGTAGAAATAGGGGTCCAGTGAAGTGAAATTAAGGTTCAAATGACAATATAAAAAAATCACATAAATTAACAGTCACATGAAGATTACAGTAAAACAGCAAAATCAAAATTACATTTTGTGTTTAATTTTTACTTATGTTTATTTACTGTGTTTCATATATACTTATACAAGTGTGCAAATGTATATACACACACACACACACACACACACACATACATACATATACATGTATCTGTTTATGTCTATAGTGGATGATGGAATGGAATACACTCCATTCAGTAGAAACACGTAATTTATACACTACAAAATTGGAAAAGTAAAAGTAGCCCATATTTAATCCTTTTGTACCCTGAATTTATTTCATTTCATAATTTTAAAAAATTCAAACAATTAATAGATGAATCTATTATAATTATTATCTGTCTAAATCACTTCCATTAATCCTGACAATAGCATGCATCTGATGAGACGTTTTGTCTAGGTCTCTGTCTTTTGTGTGTTAGGAAAGCCTGTTACGTTTCCTGCTTCTGAGAATAATGGCTTGGTAAAAAGAAGTCACTTAATGTCCATGGCTTTGAGCTTCAAGAAGTGTCTCTGGTGTATGCTGCATGCACTCTACTGCTGTGTTTTGTCTACTCGATCCCTCAGGTCAGTCCTCTGCAGAGTTTCTCTTTGCCTGCTATGGAGAGTGTTTGGACATTGGACAGAGTGTGGCTAGTTTTACCTAGGTGTGCTCTGGTCTGGTTGTCAAGGGAGACCTGATGCTATTTCCACTAGAGCTGAAGCTCTGCAGAACTCTATGCTCAGTAGAGGTGGTATTTATGGGATTTGTGCTCATGTTCTGGGGGGAGAGGTCCCACCATGCTGGTTCTCAGGCATACTTGCCCAAGAAAAGCAGAACCATCAGAGAGCGGGTTGAGAGGACTTGTGTAAGCAGTGAGTGGCACAGCACACAAAGTGGAGGCTGGAGCCACCTACACCAAGCCCCATACCCTGTGCTCTGCAGGTGCTTCTGAACTAGGACAACTGTGAATGAGAGAGCAGCAGCCAGACCTGTTTGCCAGAAGACCAACACAAACTCTCTACATGCACCACGTCTACTCACCATAGAGTGAAGCAAAGCTTCACCTCTAGAGGAAATAAGATCTAGACTCTTTTAACAAGCAGACTAAAACATACCTAGTTAAAACTTTCCAGACGTGGAAAAGGTCCAAATGCTCCCCACCTTAGGCAAGGAGGAACTCTGCAGAAGACTGACCTTAGGGAAACACAGCTAAAACACAACATCAGAGGGGCACCTGGGTGGCTCAGTCAGTTGAGCATCCGACTTCAGGTCAGGTCATGATCTCACAACTTGTGAGTTCAAGCCCTACGTTGGGTTCTGTGCTGGCAGGTCAGAGCCTGGGGCTTGCTTTGGATTCTGTGTCTCCCTCTCTCTCTCTCTGCCCCTCCCCTGCTTTCACTCTGTCTCTCAAAAATAAATAAACATTAAAAAAACACGCAACAACAGAGTGCATACAGCATATACTACAAACACTTCCTGAAGAGCCAGGCATTGGACAGTATAGGACCTCTTTGCAACATAGCCATTATTCTCAGAAGCAGGAAACACAGCAGCCTTTCCTAACACAGAGAAAACAAGGACCTAGACAAAATGCCCAGATGGAATAATTCATCTCGAAAGAAAGAACATGAAGAGGTCACAGCCAGGGACTCCACCAAAAATTGCTAGAACTGATACACAAATTCAGTTGCAGGATATAAAATCCATGTACAGAAATCTGTTGCATTTCCATACACCAATAATGAAGAAGCAGAAAAAAAAATTAAGGAATCATTCCCATTTACTATTGCACCCAAAACAGTAAGATACCTATGAATAAACCTAACCAAAGAGGTAAAAGATCTGTACTCCAAAAATTTTAACTTATGAAAGAAATTGAAGACGAGACAAAGAAATGGGAAAACACTCTATGCCTATGGATTAGAAGAACAAACACTGTTAAAATGTCTATACTACCCAAAGCAATGTGCACATTTAATGCAATTCCTATCAAAAGACCACCAGCATTTTCCACAGAGTGGAACAAACAATCTTAAAGTTTGCATAGTACAACAAAGACCCCTGAGTAGCCAAAGCAATTCTGAAAAAGAAAAGCAAAGCTGGAGGCATCACAATTTCAGACTTTAAGCTACACTACAAAGCTGTAGCCCTCAAGATGGTATGGTACTGGCAAAAACAGACAAATACATCAAGAGAACTGAACAGAAACCCAGAAATGGACCTACAGCTATATGGTCAACTAATATTTGACAAAGCAGGAAAGAATATCCAACGGGAAAAAGACAGTCTCTTCAACAGATAGTGTTGGGAAAACTGGACAGCAACATGCAGAATAATGAAACTGGACCACTTTCTTACACCATAAACAAAAATAAATTCAAATGGATCAAAGACCTAATTGTGACACAGGAAACCAACCAAATCCTAGAAGAGATCACAGACAGTAACCTCTTTGACTTTGTCTGGAGCAACTTCTTACTAGACATGTCACTGCAGGCAAGGGAAACAAAAGCAAAAATAAGCTATTGGGATTTCATCAACATAAAAGAGTTTCTGCACAGCAAAGGAAATAATCAACAAAACTAAAAGGAAGCCTACAGAATGGGAGAAGATATTTTCAAATGACGTATCTGATAAATATAAAGAACTTAAACTCAACACCTCAAAACCAAATAATCAAGTTAAGAAATGGTCAGGAGACATCAATAAACATGGTCCTCAAATAAGACATCCAGATGGCCAACAGACACATGAAAAGATGCTCAACATCACTCATCATCAGGGAAATACAAATCAAAATCACTATGAAATACCATATCAAACCTGGCAGAATGACTACAATTAACAGCACAAGAAACAACAGGAGTTGGCAAGAATGTGCAGAAAGGGGCACCCTCTTACACTGTTTGTGGGAATGCAAAGTGGTGCAAAAACTCTGGAAAACAGTAAAGAGGTTCCTCAAAAAATTAAAAACAGAACTACCTGTGACCCAGAAATTGCCTTACTGGGTATTTATTCAAAGGATACAAAATACTGATTTGAAAGGGCATTTGCACCCCCAAATTTATAGCACCATTATGAACAACAGCCAAATTATGGAAAGAGCTCAAATTCCCATTGACTGATGATTGGACAAAGAAGATGTGGTATACATATATACAGTGGAATATTACTCACCCATCAAAAAGAATGAAATCTTTCCAACTGCAATGATGTGGATTGGACTAGAGCATATTATGCTAAAGTAAATAAGTCAGTCAGAGAAAAACAAATACCATATGATTTTACTCACATGTCAAATTTAAGAAATAAAACATATGAACATACGGGATATAAAAAAGAGAGAGGAAGGTAAAACAAAGATACCTATAGCTATAGAAAACAATATGAGGGTTGCTGCAGGGGATTTGGATGGAGGATGGGATAAATGTGTGATGGGCATTAATGAGGGCAATCCTTGTAATGCGCACTGAGTGTTATGTAAGCAAAGAATCACTAGTTTCTACTCTTGAAACCATTATTACAGTGTATGTTAACCAGAATTTAAATAAAAACTTTTGAAAAAGAATATGAAATAAAAGCATATTAACAGTATCTATGGTGTTAACAAGTTTATAAGCTTAAATCATATTCTTTCCCAACTTCATACTAAACTTTAAATTTTTATAATCAGATATCCTCAGGCAGAGTGTCCATCACTTGGACCTATATGTAAGGCAAAACTCTGAAACTCCTAAAAGCACAGAGAAAACCTAGATGATTTTGATTTTGGCAGTGATCTTTTAGATACCACATGAAAGTTATGATCCATGAAAGAAATGATGGGTAAGATGGACTTCATTAAAATTAAAAACTTCTGCTGTGCAAAAGATAGCGTCAAGAAAATGAGAAGACAAGTCACATACAGGGAGACAATATTTACATAAAATACATGTGAAAAGTAACTCAAATATACAAAAACTCTTAGAATTTAACAATGAAAATGAGAAATTGATCAGGGAAGATGGCAGCGTAGGGGGACACTGGGCTCACCTCATCCTGCTAATCATTTAGATTCCACCCACATCTGCCTAAATAACCCAGAAAACCACCAGAAGACTAGCAGAACTAACTCTCCAGAGCCAAGCATAGAGAAGAGGCCCACAGAAAAAGTAGGAAGGGCGGAGAGACTGTACGTGCTACACGGACTGGTGGGAGGGACCTGGGGCAGTGGAGGGGCAGCCCACCCAGCAAGGCAGAAACCCGGAGTCTGGCTTGCAAAAGCAGAGGGGCAGGACTGCGTAAGTTCTGACAGCCAGAGGGACTTAACATCTGGAATGTTAAAAGTCAACAGCTCTGCTCTTGGAGAGGGGGGAGAGCGAGAGGACACTGGGAAGGAGAGTTGTTGAGCCCCAGAAGGACAGAGCTCAGTGGGGGAACAAAGGCGCTGGTAAGCGCCATCTCCCTCTCCCATCCCCCACCCAAAATTCCAAAGGGAACCAGTTCCCATCACCAAACTTGCTTGCACCACGCACATGCCCAAAACTGTGCTTCTGTGGATCCATCCCTCCTATGGTCCTGCCTCCCTCCCAGTGCTGCAGGGCCCCTCCTGCAGGGGACCACGGACAGCAAAGAAAGCTAAGCCTGCCCCTCCCACACCCTGGCTAATATGCCAGATCCTGTCCAAACAGCACTACAAGCCTGGCAGTGTGCAAGTAGCCCTGAGAGGGGCCACCCACAGTGAGTCCTGCCCCTGGGAGAGGTGAAGATAAGTTACATACCAGTCTGACTGTGGCCCCAGCGGTGGGCTAGGGGCAGACATCGGGTCTGACTGCGGCCCCTCCCACCAACACAAGTTACTCTGGACAGCACAGAAGTGCCCTGCAGTTTGGAGCGACTGCAGGGACTACCCAAAATGATGAACCAGAAGAATTCCCCTCAAAAGAAACCCCAGGAAGTAGTGACAGCTAACAAACTGATAAAAAACAATTTAAGCAATATAACAGAACAAGAATTTAGAATAACAGTCATAAAATTAATCACTGGGCTTGAAAACATAGAGCACAGCAGAGAATCTATTGCTACAGAGATCAAGGGACTAAGAAATAGTCACGAGGACCTAAAAAATGCTATAAATGAGGTGCAAAATAAAATGGAGATGGCCATACACGGATGGAAGGGGCAGGGGAGAGAATAGGTGAATTAAAAGATAAAATTATGGAAAAAGAGGAAGCTGAGAAAAAGAGAAAAAAATCCAGGAGTATGAGGGGAGAATTAGAAAACTAAGTGATGCAATCAAAAGGAACAATATCCATACAATAGGAATTCCAGAAGAGGAAGAGAGAGAGAAAGGGGATGAAGGTGTACTTGAACGAATCATAGCTGAGAACTTCCCTGATCTGGGGAAGGAAAAAGGCATTGAAATCCAAGAGGCACAGAGAACTTCCTTCAGACATTACTTGAATCGATCTTCTGCATGATATATCATAGTGAAAATGGCAAAATACAAGGATAAAGAGAAAATTCTGAAAGTGGGTAGGGATAAACACACTCTAACATATAAAGGGAGACCTGTAAGAGTAGTGGCAGACCTATCTACTGAAACTTGGCAGGCCAGAAAGGAATGGCAGGAAATCTTCCATGTGATAAGCAGAAAAAATATGCAGCCGAGAATCCTTTATCCAGCAAGTCTGTCATTCAGAATAGAAGGAGAGATAAAGGTCTTCCCAAACAAACAAAAACTGAAGGAATTCATCACCACTAAACCAACCCTACAAGAGATCCTAAGGGGGATTCTGTGAGTGAAATATTGCAAGGACCACAAAGTACCAGAGATATCACTACAAGCATGAAACCTACAGACATCACAATGACTCGAAACTCATATCTTTCCATAATAACACTGAATGTCAATGGACTAAATGTTCCAACCAAAAGACATAGGGTATCAGAATGGATAAAAAAACAAGACCCATCTATTTGCTATCTACAAGAGACTCATTTTAGACCTGAGGACACCTTCAGATTGAAAGGGAGGGGATGGAGAACTATCTATCATGCTACTGGAAGTCAAAAGAAAGCTGGAGTAGCCATACTTATATCAGACAAATTAGACTTTAAATTAAAGGCAGTAACAAGAGATGAAGAAGGGTATTATATAATAATTGCAGGGTCTATCCATCAGGAAGAGCTAACATTTATAAATGTCTATGTGCCGAATACGGGAGCCCCCAAATATATAAAACAATCATAAACATAAGCAACCTTATTAAGGATGTGGTAATTTCAGGGGACTTTAATATCCCACTTACAACAATGGATAGATCATCTAGACACAGGATCAATAAAGAAACAAGGGCCCTGAATGATACATTGGACCAGATGGACTTGACAGATATATTTAGAATTCTGCATCCCAGAGCAACAGAAGGCACTTTCTTCTTGACTGCACATGGAACGTACTCCAAGATAGATCACATACTGGGTCACAAAACAGCCCTTCATAAGTATACAAGAATTGAGATCATACCATGCATACTTTCAGACCACAATGCTATGAAGCTTGAAATCAACCACAGGAAAAAGTCTGGAAAACCTCCAAAAGCATGGGGGTTAAAGAACACCCTACTAAAGAATGAATGGGTCAACCAGGCAATTAGAGAAGAAATTTAAAAATATATGGAAACAAATGAAAATGAGAATACAACAATCCAACACTTTGGGATGCAGAGAAGGCAGTCCTGAGAGGAAAATACATTGCAATCCAGGCCTATCTCAAGAAACAAGAAAAATCCCAAATACAAAAATCTAACAGCACACCTAAAGGAAATAGAAGCAGAAAAGCAAAGACACCCCAAACCCGGCAGAGGAAGAGATATAATAAAGATCAGAGCAGAAATAAACAATATAGAATCTAAAAAGACTGTAGAGCAGATCAATGAGACCAAGAGTTGGTTTTTTGAAAAAATAGACAAAATTGATAAACCTCTAGCCAGGCTTCTCAAAAAAAAGAAAAAAGGGGGGGGAGAGTACCCAAAGAGATAAAATCATGAATGAAAATGGAATTATTAAAACCAATCCCTCAGAAATACAAGCAATTACCAGGGAATACTATGAAAAATTATATGCCAACACACTGGACAACCTGTAAGAAATGGACAAATTCCTAAGCACTCACACACTTCCAAAACTCAAACAGGAAGAAATAGAAAACTTGAACAGACCTATAACCAGCAAAGAAGTTGAATCAGTTATCAAAAATCTCCCAACAAATAAGAGTCCAGGACCAGATGGCTTCCCTGGGGAATTCTACCAGACATTTAAAGCAGAGATAATTCAAGCCGTTACAAAAAATAGGGAAGGAAAACTTTAAGACTCATTCTATGAAGCCAGCATTACTTTGATTCCTAAACAAGACAGAGACCCAGCAACAAAAGAGAACTACAGGCCAATATCCCTGATGAATATGGATGTAAAAATTCTCAATAAGATACTAGCAAATCGAATTCAACAACATATAAAAAGAATTATTCACCATGATCAAGTGGGATTCATTCCTGGGCTGCAGGGCTCATTCAACATTCACAAATCAATCAATGTGATACATCACATTAATAAAAGAAAAGAACATTATGATCCTGTCAATCGATGCAGAAAAAGCATTTGACAAAATTTAGCATACTTTCTTAATAAAAACCCCTGAGAAAGTCAGGATAGAAGGAACATACTTAAACATCATAAAGCCATTTATGAAAAGCCCACAGCTAATATTATCCTCAATGGGAAAAACTGAGAGCTTTCCACCTGAGATCAGGAACATGACAGGGATGTCCACTCTCACCGCGGTTGTTTAACATAGTGTTGGAAGTGCTAGCATCAGCAATCAGACAACAAAAGGAAATCATAGGCATCAAAATTGGCAAAGATGAAGTCAAGCTTTCACTTTTTGCAGATGACATGATATTATACATGGAAAACCCAATAGACTCCACCAAAAGTCTGCTAGAATTCAGCAAAGTTGCAGGATACAAAATCAATGTACAGAAATCAGTTGCATTCTTATACACTAATAAGGAAGCAACAGAAAGACAAATAAACTGATCCCATTCACAGTTGCACCAAGAATCATAAAATACCTAGGAATAAACCTAACCAAAGATGTAAAAGATCTGTATGCTGAAAACTATAGAATGCTTATGTAGGAAATCAAAGAAGATACAAAGAAATGGAAAAACATCCATACTCATGGATTGGAAGAATAAATATTGTCAAAATGTCAATACTACCCAAAGCTATCTACACATTCAATGCAATACCAATCAAAATTGCACCAGCATTCTTCTCAAAGCTAGAACAAGCAATCCTAAAATTTGTGTGAAACCACAAAAGACCCTGAATAGCCAAAGTAATATTGAAGAAGAAGACCACAGTGGGAGGCATCACAATCCCAGACTTTAGCCTCTACTACAAAGCTGTAATCATCAAGATAGCATGGTATTGGCACAAAAACAGACACATAGACCAATGGAATAGAATAGAAACTCAAGAATTGGACCCACAAAAGTATGGCCAACCAATCTTTGACAAAGCAGGAAAGAATATCCAATGGAAAAAAGACAGTCTCTTTAACAAATGGTGCTGGGAGAACTGGACAGCAACATGCAGAAGCCTGAAACTAGACCACTTTCTTACACCACTCACAAAAATAAACTCAAAATGTATGAAGGACCTGAATGTGAGATAGGAAACCATCAAAACCCTAGAGGAGAAAGCAGGAAAAAACCTGTCTGACCTCAGCCATAGCAATGTCTTACTTGACACATCTCCAAAGGCAAGAGAATTAAAAGCAAAAATGAACTTATGGGACCTCATGAAGATAAAAAGCTTCTGCACAGCAAAGGAAACAATCAATAAAAGTAAAAGGCAAATGATGGAATGGGAAAAGATATTTGTAAATGACATATCGGACAAAGGGCTAGTATCCAAAATCTATAAAGAACTCACCAAACTCCACACCTGAAAAACAAGTAATCCAGTGAAGAAATGGGCAGAAAACATGTATAGACTCTTTTCTAAGGAAGACATCCAAATGGCCAACAGGCACATGAAAGGATGCTCAACGTCACTCCTCATCATGGAAATATAAATCAAAACCACACTCAGATACCACCTCATGCCAGCCAGTGTGGCTAAAATGAATAAATCAGGAGACTATAGATGCTGGTGAGGATGTGGAGAAATGGGAACCCTCTTGCACTGTTGGTGGGAATGCAAACTGGTGCAGCCACACTGGGAAACAGTGTGGAGGTTCCTCAAAAAATTAAAAATAGATCTACCCTGTGACCCAGGAATAGCACTGCTAGGAATTACCCAAGGGATACAGGAGGGCTGATGCATAGGGACACTTGTACCCCAATATTTATAGCAGCACTTTCAACAATAGCCAAGTTATGGAAAGAGCATAAATGTCCACCAATTGATGAATGGATAAAGAAGTTGTCGTTTATATACACAATGGAATACTACTTGGAAATGAGAAAGTATGAAATATGGCCTTTTGTAGCAATGCGGATGGAAATGAGTGTTATGCTAAATGAAATAAGTCATACAGAGAAAGATAGATACCATATGTTTTCACTCGTATGTGGATCCTGAGAAACTTAACAGAAGACCATGGGGGAGGGGAAGGGGAAAAAAAGTTGGAGAGGGAGGGAGCCAAGCCATAAGAGACTCTAAAAACAGCATTAACTGAGGGTTGATGGGGAGTGGCAGGGAGAGGGGGGTGGGTGATGGGCATTGAGGAGGGCACCTGTTGGAAGGAGCAATGGGTGTTTTATGGAAACCAATTTGACAATAAATTTCATATTAAAAAAACAATGAAAATGAACAAGATTAGAAACTGGACCAAAGATCTTAACAGATACCTCACCAAAGATGATACATAGATGGAAAATAAGCACATGAAAAGAAGATCCACATCATATATCATCAGGGAGATGTAAATGAAAACAAGGAAAAACCACTGCACACATATTAAAATGGCCAACCCTAGAACACTTAAATCACCAAAGGTGATGAGGATGTGAAGCAACAGGAACTTTCATTTTTTTGCTGGTAGAATGCAAAATGGTACAGCAACTTTGGAAGACATTTGGTGGTTTCTTACAAATTAAACACTCTTACCATATGATCCAGTAATCACCCATCTCAGTATTGACTCACCAAAATAGGTCACACAAAAACCTGCACACAGATCCTTATAGTAGCTTTATCCATAATTGCCCAAACTTGGAAGCAGCTAAGATACCCTTTAGTAGGTAAATGGGCAAACTATGATGCATCTAGAAAATAGAATATTATTCAATCCTAAAAAAGAAATGAGCTATCAGACCATGAAAAGACATGAAGGAAACCCAAGTGCATGTCACTAAGTGAAAGAAGCTAATCTGAAAAAGCTACATATTTTATGATTCCAACTATATAACATTCTGCAAAAGGAAAAACTATGATATCACAATAAAATAAGCAGTTTTTGGGGAGTGAGGGGTGAGAAGTGATGAATAGGCGGGGTACAAAGGATTTATATCTATATATCTATGTATATCACCTATATATCTATATATCTTCCATCTATATCATCTGTCAACCTACATATCTATCTATCAGTAAGTATACTTTTGTCCAGACCTATAGAGTGTGGATTCACCAAGAGTAAACCTTAATGTAAACTATGGACTTTAGGTAACTATGCTGTGTTAATGTAGGTTCACCAATTATAAGAAACATATCACTCTGCTGAGGGATATTGTAAATGGGGGAGGCTATGCATGTTTGAGGTCCATGGTTATATGGGAAATCTCTATACCTTCTTTTCAATTTTGTTGTAAACCTAAAACTGCTCTAACACATTTAAAAACTTGTACTTTTCTGGGACAAATTTCTAGAAATACTTGGCCTGGTGGTATTCAGATAAACATTAAGTAAAAACCTAATAGATAAAAAATATAGGGATTGAAATTCTTCTTAGTTTTCATTTTCTCTTGCTTAATACCTGAGGACAAAGCCACCAAGGGCCAAGAGATACACAGTGGGGTAGAGAGAACATTTAGTAGATACGACAATTAAAAAGACTCATCTTGGTTATGAGTATAGGAAATCCAACCTGAAATTCCACGGGATGCTAGCTTTTGTTATTTTTGGTTACTGAAAATGAAAAAAATGAAGTTATTGGTATTCATACTCTCTTATTTTTTTTTTCCTTTTTGGTTCTGCCTTTCTTTACTCTGGCTTCATAGTGAGGTATACATGTTCTATTTAATGGATCCCTGAAAGTTCTGTATTTATTTTTTATAGCTGTAAACATCCAGTAAAGAATATTCTCTCTAATATTTACAAAAATTTATTAAATTGTATTTTACTGAACTGACTTTGGTCTCATGCCTAACAGTAATTTAGTTGTTTGTAGAGAGAATATGGTCATCTGTAAAGCCTAGGATAGAAGTGTAACCTTGAGCTAATCAGAGAGTCCAATGCCTTGATTGGCTAACTGTGGTTTATGGACTCATATACAAATTATGGAAATCATCCTACCAAAAGAAAAAGAAAAAAAAGAAATTATTGAGGTAGATATAGAGATAAGTATGTTTGTGTGTGTATGTATGCACATGTGCATGAGAGAAATAGAGACAGAGATAGAGACTGAGTGGGAGAGAGAGAGATTATCTTGGGCATACAAAAGCAATTATCTACTTCAGGACAATTTGACTCTATGACTCGACAGCAGGTCATATAGTAAAACTGTAAGAAGCACCCTACAAGTACATAATTGTTATATTACAAAGCTTTCTAGATTTTTAAGTGGTATGTCACATATATAAAATAACAAGACACTATAGTAAACTACAATTCCAGCCAACATAACGAGCTTGAGAGTCTCTTATTGCACCTCTACATCCAACCCCAAAACTGAAGCCATAATCATTTTGGTATACATGTAAACGACTCTTTGCCACAAACTGATTGTGAAGTGCTGGTACCATAGACATAGCCTCTGGAATCAAGCAGAAATGATTTCAATTCTATCTTTCTTACTAGTCATGTGACCACGAGTAACTTATTGTACCTCTTAGAAGATCATTTTTTCACAAGATAAAATCAGAATAATTTATGCTATAAGTTTTGTTTTGTTTTTTAATGTGGATAGTATACTTATACTTATTTTATACTTTCAAATTAGCCTTAAAAACATCACAGAATAAAATACCTGGTTATTATTACATTATAAATGTAGACTCTAAGGAAAACAATTATAACACGTATAAGGAATAGCTGTTAAAGTATCAAATGTGATCTGTCTAGGCAGCATTTTATTCTTAATCAAAGTTACCCAGATTGAGTACACTTACATGAGTCAGTATTTACTTATTATATAGAATAAGATGTAGTATAAAATATATATACCATATTTTTTATTACACTAGCCTAGTGGGATTTCTTTTTAAATTCTCAAATTGGCATTTTAATCTCAACTTTCTACTCTTAAATATATTTATTTAAAAACAGTAGAGAAAGAATATCAAGACATAAAAAGCCAAACAAAGGAAAAATCCCAAGGAAGACACATCATTTAGTTGTTTTGAATTTATCAAGAGTTTACAGAAAATCAAATATAAGGACAAAATATACTGCACATGCATGGAAATAATTAAGTCTCCATGATCTAACGCATAAAGTTGATGAAAACAATCTTTCATATATTTGCTACAATTAAATGGAAGAAGAGGAGAGGAAAGGGTCAAATTTGAGAATGCTTACAATGGAACAGAAAAATAAAGTGTCAGTATTTTGCACAGGAAGGCATATATTGAGAAAAAAGAGCCAATGTAAACATCATGATACTTCAGAAATAAGTGAAAGAACAAGTATGATTATATACTGGATGATGCAATAGTGACATCGGGACCCAATCTAAACACTTCCTTTGCAAATTGCCTTATAAATTTCCTTATAAACCTCATTATGATTCTACTTGGATAAAGACAGGACTCTTTGTAGCAAGTTCTTAAATGCTTGCTTCACCTGTTGGTTCCTTAGAGTGCAAATAAAAGGGTTCAAAAGTGGTGTGACTGAGGTATTGAGAGTTGCTACTCCCTTCATTAAGGATATCCTCTGTTTGACCGAGGGTTTAATGTACATGAAGATGCAGCTGCCATATGAGAGCGAGATGACAATCATGTGAGAAGAACAAGTGGAGAAAGCCTTTTTTCTCTGGTTGGCAGAAGGGATTTTTAAAATTGTCAGGCAATATATGTGTACGGTAGAATCAGTAATGCCAAGGTGACCAGCAGAGTCACCAAAGCTAAGATGAAACTCATAATTTCCAACACATGTGTATCTGTGCAGGAGATCTGCAGGAGGGGAGCAGTGTCACAGTAGAAATGATCATTGGTACTGGAGTCACAGAAGTCCAGGCTTCTGTGGACTAAAATGAGTCCTGGAAAGATTATGAGGGAACCAGTGATCCAAGAGCTTAGGATCAGCTGGATACAGATTTTGCTGCTCATGATGGTTGTATAATGCAGGGGCTTAAAGATGGCAACATAACGATCATAGGACATGACAACTAGGAGATAAAATTCGGATGCTCCAAGAAGGAAGGCAAAAAATAACTGAGCTGCACAACGGTTATAGGAAATGGTTTTGTCCCCAGTTGCCATGCTTACAAGCAATTTGTAAATACACAGTTATATAAGAAATTTCTAAGAAGGAAAAGTTTTGAAGAAAGAAATACATAGGGGTCTTGAGATGAGAACCCAGCAAAGTAAGGGTAATGATAATTAAGTTGTCTGAGATGCTTAGCAAGTAGGTGAGAAGCAGGAAGACGAATAGCACAATCTTCACCTTTGGGTCCTCTGTCAATCCTGCTAAGATAAATACTGTCACAGTTGTACGGTTTTCCATCATTACCTCCTATTATGCTTCTGTTCTGGTAAAAATATCAAGAAAAATTATGTAAAGATATCAATTGTAAAATATTAAAATAACAATGTCAAAATATTAGTATTTGCTATTAATTATATATACTAATGGGACATTGTTTGAAATGATTAATGTAAGATAAATTCTAATAAAAGCTCTTACTTTGCTTTTGAGAAATGATAATGATTTTCTACAAATCTGATGAAATAAAAATCTATCTTATAAATTATCTTTATATTTTGACTTAGGTATATTTATGGTAATGAGATGAAGAAATGAACATGTAGGTGAAAACAATATTTCCTCTTTTCTCAATATGTAAGAACTAAAATGTCATAATACTTATACTCAGCCTGATGATTATATAAATATCATTGCCTCAAGGAACTGGCCATGAATGCAACAGAAGCAAGATGATAGATATATAAATACTTATGATGGGTGAAAACAGAAATCCAGCTTTAGGTTGGAGATAATCCTGAAAGTCATTCAGTAGAACAACCAGAGCTCTTCAATGGTTTGGCCTTTGCCACATCTGCTCAGGTAATCAACACTCTGTCTTGGTCCTATCTGACTTTTATTTCTGTAAGTCAGTGTAGTCTGTTTTGTCTTTATTCCGTCTCTTCATTTTACCACCTCCTATGCCATTCATTAAATTCATCTGATTGTGTAGTAAACCTGACTTGAACAGAATCAAACAGATTCGGTGTTTCTTCTGGTTACAGTTCTGAAAACAGGAAGAGAATCACAAAGTGAAATGCAAAATGAAGTGAATAAGAGTTCAGAAAGAAGGATAATGAAAAAGGGAAGAAAAGATAAAAGAAGTGGAAAAGAGATAAGACAGTAAGGGAAGACCATAAATTTAAATACTTACCATTAAGATAGGATTTTTCTTCAGATGAGACAATGACTTGTATCTGGCTCTTGGCTTCTTACCTGATGTATAGAATGAGTTACGGCAAAGCTCTAATTTACTTCTACATAAGAGAGTACAGAGGAGAAACTGTAGGCAACTTTACTTGGATGACCAGTCACTTGGCAAGTGTTCAGACACTTGCAGGTAATACTGACTGCCTCCAAATTATATGGTATTCAAGAGCTAAGCCAATTCAAATGGAGTTGATTGTGTGAAAATTATATAAGCTCTCATTAAGCTAAATGTCATGAAAACTCCTAGGTATAAACATTTCATCCCTTGGGGGCAAGTTTCTTGTTTGATGACTTCATTGATGCTTCTTTAAGGACTTCATTATCAATACAAAACATTTATTAAACAATTTAATAGATCCACGGAGAATGCATTGTTATACACTGAGGCGTCAAAGCAGTATAGGTCAATGTCCCTGTCTATCATGCTTTACCAACATATTGAGGAGACAGAATTTCTGCATGAATATAGCAATGTATAATGTGCCATAAATTTAAAGGTAAATGTGATTGCTTAGGGCAGTCAAGGGAGATTAATAAGAAAATATATTTTAAAAAAAGATGGATCCAAAGCTGTCTTGGAGACATATTAGGAAGTAAAGTAAGGCATTTTAGGTAGGATAAGAAGTGTGGAAAAGGTACATAAAAATAAAAACTCATGAATTAATAAAAACTCATCAGAGAGAATATGATAATTTTTCTCCAGGGAATAGTTAAGGTTCTAGACATTCTAGCTATTAGTGCCAAAGTATAATAACATTTTCCTAGTACTTACAAACATTCTCCCAAACCTAAGGGACAATTCCCAAGGAACTTAATTGTATTACAATGGCTATAGTCATCTGAGTCAAAAACAGACCCATCATCCCCACAAGTAAGAATGATATCAAATCAGACCTAGTTTTTCTCCTGCTAACCCAACTCCCTAGAGATACACTGGAACAGTGTATTATAATATGTTTAGCAAGCCCATTACTTTTATTTATGTTTACATTAAAACATGCAAGAGAATTTTCCCTCCTTTCAAAATCATGAACAATTGTTTTATTCAAAAATGGTATTTCAGTTCAAAACATTTGGAATGCAGGAAGGCAATCCTAAGGGGAAGTATATAGCAATACAGGCCTAACTCAAGAAGCAAGAAACATCTCAAATACACAACCTAACCTTACACCTAAAGGAGCTAGAAAAATAACAGAAAATAAAGCCTAGAGTCAACAGAAGAAGGGAAATAATAAATATTAGAGCAAAAGTAAATGATATAGAAAGAAACAAAAAAAATTAAAAAAGTAGAACAGATCAACAAAATGAAGAGCTGATTCTTTGAAAGAATTAATAAAATTGGTAAACTTCTAGCCAGGCTTATCAAAAAGAAAATTGAAAGGACTCAAAATCACAAATGAAAGAGGAGAGATAACAGCCAATACCATATAAATATAAATAATTATAAGAGAATATTATGAAAAATTATATGACATCTAACTGGGCAATCTCAAAGTAATGGACAAATTCCTAGAAACATTCAAACTACCAAACTTGAAAGAAGAAATAAAAAATTTGAACAGACCCATAACCAGCAAAGAGATTGTATCAGTAACCAGAAATCTCCCAACAAACAAAAGTCCAGGGCCAGATGGCTTTTCAGGAGAATTCTGCCAGACATTTAAAGAAGATTTAATGCATATTCTTCTCATATTGTTCCAAAAAATAGAATGAAAAAAAAACCCTCCAAACTTCTTCTACGAGGGTAACATTACCTTGATTCCAAAACCTGACAAACACCCCACTAAAAGAATTACAGGCCAACATCCCTGATGAACATGGATACAAAATTTCTCAACAAGATACTAGCAAATTGAATCCAACAGTACATTAAAAAGAATTATTCACCACAATCAAGTGGGATTTATTCCTGGGCTGTGTGTTCAATATTTGCAAATCAATCAATGTGATACACCATATTAATATAAGAAAGTATAAGGACTATCTGATCCTCAGTAGATGCAGGAAAAGCATTTGACAAAATACAACATCACTTCTTGATAAAAACCCTCAACAAAGTAGGGATAGAAGGGTAGAGAGAATGTACCTCATAAAGGCCATTTACAAAAGACCCACAGTTGACATCATCTTCAGTGGGAAAAAATTGAGAACTTTTCCTCTAAGGTCAGGAACAAGACAGTAATAGTGGCTCTCATCATTACTATTTGACACAGTACTGGATGACTTAGCCCGGGCAATCAGAAAAAAAAAAAAAAAAAGGAATAAAAGGCTTCCAGATAGTTAAGGAAGAAGTCAAACTTTCACTATTTGCAGATGATGTGACACTTATGTTGAAAACCCAAAAGTCTCCACCAAAAAATTGCTAGAACTAATACACAAATTCAGCAAAGTTGTAGGATATAAAATCAATGTACAGAAACCTGTTGCATTACTATACACCAATAATGAAGAAGCAGAAATAGAAATCAAGGAATCAATCCCATTTACATCAGAAACCATAAGGTACCTAGGAATAAACCTAACCCAAGAGGTAAAAGATCTGTACTCTGAAAACTATAGAATACATATGAAGGAAATTGAAGAGGACACAAAGACATAGAAAAGCATTCCATGCTCATGGACTGTAAGAACAAACATTGTTAAAATATCCATACTACCCCAAAGAAATTTACACATTTAATGCAATCCTTATCAAAATACCACTAGTGTTCTTCATGGAGTTAGAACAAACAATCCTAAAATTTGTATGGAATCACAAAGGACCCCAAATAGACAAAGCAATGCAGAAAAAGAAAAGAAAAGCTGGAGGCATCATGATTCTGGACTTCAAGCTATATTACAAAACTAGTCATCAAAACTGTCCGGTACTGGAATAAAAAGAGACACTGAGATCAGAACACAATAGAAAACCCCAGAAATGGACCCACAACTATATATTCAACTAACCTTTGACGAAACAGGAAATAATATCCAATTGACAAAAGTCTCTTCAACAAAGGGTGTTGGGAAAACTGGACAGCAACATGCAGAAGAATGAACATGGACCACTTTCTTATACCATACACAAAAGTAAATTCAAAATGGATGAAAGGAATGAGAGAAGATATTTGCAAATGACATATCAGATAAAGGGTATATCTATAAAGAATTCATCAAACTCAATACCCTAAAACCAAATAATCCATTTAGGAACTAAGGGGAAGACCTGAAAAGACATTTTTCCAAAGAAGTCATCCAGATGGGCAACAGACACATGAAATAATGTTCAATATCACTCATCATCAGGAAAATACAAATCACAACCACATTGAGATACCATCTCACAATTGCCAGAATTGCTAAATTTGAGAACACAAGAAGCAACGGTGTTGGCAAGGATGTGGAGAAGAGGGATCTCTCTTACTCTATTGGTAAGATTGCAAACTGGTGCAACCACTCTGGAAAACAGTATGGAGGTTCCTCAAAAAGTTTAAAATAGAACTACCCTATGACACAACAATTGCACTACTAGGTATTAACCCAAAGGATACAAAAATACAGATTTGAAGGGATACATGAAGGGATAATTTCAGATCCTCTGTAATTAAAATCAGAATAACTTAAATATATTAATATAAAGTACTCAGAGTTTTAGAGAGATTTATTTTCAAAATGTGGATTATAAATCAGTCTACAAAACACTAAAATTTACAAACTATTATCCTTAAAGGTATATAAACAGAATTATTCAGGCAAAGTATTTTGTTTATGATGGTCTCATTTTTATATTTCTATTGCAGGATGAAGCACTTAGATTTATATATTTTTTTCTTTCCAAGCATCACACTGAAATGTGTAATTTTTATAATAAGTTTTAACACTTGTGGACATTTTGTGATTAGCTATTTCTAGCTTAGATCAACAATTTCTAAAAAAATTTTAATGTTTATTTATATTTGAGAGAGAGTGCGCAAGCAGGAGAGGGGTAGAGAGAGAGACAGACAGAGACAGAATCTGAAGCAGGCTTCAGGCTCTGAGCTGTCACCACAGAGCCTGATTCAAGGCTCAGACCCACAAACCCTGAGATCATGACCTGAGCCGAAACTGGACACTTAACTGACTGAGCCACACAGGTGTTACTAGATCAGCAATTTAAACTATCCAGGTATCTTTTATTCTTCATATTCAATGTGTTTTTAAGTCAATACAGCACAGTACTAAAATTAAGCAATGATTTATCCTGTCAAGTGATTATGGTTTATTTCCAGGGAATTCTGTAAACTGTGCGCATATGTCTCCAAGGAATTCAGCTCCAAAAGCAATGTTTCCCTGAGGATCTTTGGCTTGCTTCCTATGTAAGAGATGCCAAAATACACAGACTCCTTTTTATATTCTTCAACTATGTTCTCAGAAGATTCTGTACAAAATGCAGTATCTTAAAGTACCAAGCGCCCCCTTTACCTTCATTAATTTGTGAATACCTATTTATTGTGTGCTTGAAATGTATCAAGCACTCTTCTGTGTCCAGGGTATACGTCCTGACAGCTCCCCTGCTCCCTTCTACCATGTGAAGACCTAGTTAAAAGTGTATGAAATCTATGCAGCAGGCTCTTACCAGACACCAGATCTGTTGGCACCCAGATCTTAGACTTTCTACCTCTAAAGCTGAGAAATAAATGTTTGTTGTTCAAGGCACCCAGTTACAGTATTTTGTGATAGCAGCCCCAACAGACTAAGCAAAAATAAAAACAGAGAATTCATTGCCAACAGACTTGTCCTGCAAGAAATGTTAAACAAAGTTCTTTAGGGAGAATTCAAATGATATAGGTCACAAATTCTGATCTACATCAAGAAAATAAGAGTGTTGAAGAAGTAAAGGGATAAGTACATTCAATTGCATTTTCTACAAAACTGACATTCTGTATAGCACCAACCATTTATTAAAATTAATTACAAAGCCAATACCATGAGTATGTTTCTGTCTTTAATAATAGGCGATATTCTGAGATCCAAATTAGATTATCTCTGAACACCTTCCTCCTTCACTCCCTGTTTTCTTCTTTATTTCCATCATATACTTTCCTACTTTCCTTTTCCATTATTTATTATTTCCTTCTTTCTTGCTTTAATCAACAGTTTTAAGGAGAAACTTTATCTGACAAGATTGGCAAGTGGGGTTATAAAAATTTACAAAATGCCTTTCATAGTGGCAACCTGGACATGTGATAGCTTTGAAGAGTCAATGGTCCCAAAGTTCATACATTTGAAGAATGACATAAATTTACAGAATCAAGAAACCAAGCTAACTCCAAGCATGACTAAATGCCTAAACAAATCATAATCAAACTACTAAACACCGAAGACAATGAGAAAATCTCAAATCTGGCTACAGATAAAGGACGAATTACATACTATGAATATTAGAGAACAAAGGCTTAAACAATTTCTGACTTCTTTTCACAAGCTATGGAGACCAGGAAACATAGGGCACCTTTAGAGTGCTGAAACAAACAAGCAAACAAACAAACAAACAAACAAAAAACTACTTGTCAATTTAGAATTCTATACAGTACAACTATGCTTCAAACATTACAGGGAAATAAAGACATTTTCACATAAAATCAAACTAAGAGCATTTTTCTGTAACACATCTGCACTACAAGAAATGCTGCAGGAAGTTTGTCAGCTGAAGAAAACTGAATCCAGCCAGAAAGCTGGAATTTCAGGAAGAAATTAGAAATAGCAAACATTTTAAACATGGGGTAAATATTGAAGACTGCATTTTTAAAATAAGCTTGAAATAAAGTAAAAGTTCATCACAAAGAAATTTAAATATTCACATATTTAAAAGACTCTTTTAAAAATACTGTAACAAAAATTCTATCTTTTTTTTTAATTTTTTTTTTAATTTTTTTTTTCAACGTTTATTTATTTTTTGGGACAGAGAGAGACAGAGCATGAACGGGCGAGGGGCAGAGAGAGAGGGAGACACAGAATCGGAAGCAGGCTCCAGGCTCTGAGCCATCAGCCCAGAGCCCGACGCGGGGCTCGAACTCACAGACCGCGAGATCGTGACCTGGCTGAAGTTGGACGCTTAACCGACTGTGCCACCCAGGCGCCCCACAAAAATTCTATCTTAAGTAAAAGTTCAGTGGATGGGCTGAGGAGCAGAAAGATGATTATAAAACAAAAGAGTCAAAAAAAAAAGAGTCTGTTAACTTAGAGATTAATAGAGACCACTCAATTTGAAAAACAAAAAGTCAAATATATATATTTAACAAACAGAGCCTCTGTGACCTATGGGACAATATCAAAAGATCTAACATGTGTGTAATTTGAATTTTAAAAAGCAGAGGATATTATAAGTCAGCACTGTCCAAAAAAATATAATGCAAAACACAAATGTAAGCAACATTTGTCATTTTAAATTTTCTAGTAACCTTATTTTTAAAAAGTAAAGAGAACAGGTGAAATTGATTTCAATAAGATATTTTAACCAAGTATACCCAAATGATTATCATTTCAACATCTAATACATATTTAAAAGTTAAAGAGATATTTTACTTTTTTTGTACTAAGTCTTTGAGATGTGAGGTACATTTACATTCACAGCACATCTCAGTTTGGACTAGCCACATTTCAATTTTTAGTGGCTACCAAATTGGATAGTGTAAACATAGATAATGTAAATGGTTTGTTGTTAACTTCTTCATTTTGGCTTCTCAGAAGCTTCAGACCAAATTTATGGTAAGTATGAAAAAACATGTGGAAATTAAAAAACACTCATAAACAACTAATGGGCCAAAGAAGAAGTTGCAAAGGAAATTCGAGAACACTTGAAGACAAATGAAAGCAAACACACAAGATACCAAAACTTATGAAATACAATGAAAGCAGTGTTCAGAGGCAAAATTATAGCTTTAAACATCTGCTTTAACAAAAAAATAGCTCATATCAATAATCTAATTTCAAAATTCCAGATTTAAATTTTAAAAAGAGCAAAATTGGGGCACCTACGTGGCTCAGTTGGTAAAGCTTCCAACTTCAGCTCAGGTCATAACCTCATGGTTGTGGGTTCAAGCCCCATGTCAGGGTCTGTGCTGACAGCTTGGAGCCTGGAGCCTACTTAGGATTCTGTGTCTCACTCTCTCTTTGCCCCTCCCCTACTCATGCGCTCGCGCGCGCGCGCTCTCTCTCTCTCTCATTAAATGTTAAAATTTTTTAAATTAAAAAAGAGCAAAATAAACCCAAAACGAGCAGAAACAAGTAAATAATAATTAGAGTGGAGATAAATGAAGTAGAAGAGAGGGAAAAATAGAGAAAAATCAACAAAACCGAAAGTTGGTTCTTTCAAAAGGTCAACAAAAGCAGACAAGCCTTTAGCTTGATTGACAAGAAGAGAGGAGAGAAGGTTCAAATTGCTAAAATCAGGAATCAGAGTCATTATTACTGACCTTCTGAAAATAGAAAGGAATATAAGAATAAATACGAACAATTGTGCATGGACAAATTAGCATAATTGAAACATTTGTAAAAACCCACAAATTACCACTTAACTCAAGGTTGAACAGAATATCTAATACACCTGTAGTTATTAAGGAAATTGAATCAGTAATCTAAATAAAGAATATTCAAGACCAGATAAATGTTCCTGAAACTTTAATTTTTTTTAATATTTTACTTATTTTTGAGAGAGAGAGGGCAGGGGGAAGGGCAGAGAGAGAGGGAGACACAGAATCCAAAGCAGGCTCTAGGCTCTGAGCTGTCAGCACAGAGCCCAAAACGGGGCTTGAACTCACAAACCGTGAGATCATTACCTGAGCCAAAGTTGGATGTTTAACCAACTGAACCACCCAGGTACCCCCTGAAACTTTAAAGAAGAATTAAAGAATTAAATAATTTCAACTTCCAAATATTAGAGATTATATTTGGGTTCATGAAAACCCTACAGCTATTGTCACACTTAGTGGTGAAAGATTGAAAGCCTTCCCCAAACCTCCAGGACACAACAAGGATGTCTACATTCTCAACTGCTATTCATTATTGTGCTGGAAGTTCTAGCAAGAACGGTTACATGAAAATAAATAAAAACACTTGAATTGGAAAGAACTTTAAGTTCTTTATGGAAAAATCAAATAGAAATGGAAAGTCCAGAATAATCTCATACATCAATAGCCAATCAATTTTCTTATAAGGTACATAGACTATTCAATGGAGGAAAGAATAGTCTCTTAAATGGTGCTGGGACAACTGGATAGCCACATGCTAAGTATAGTTAGAGCCCTAGGTCACCGCTATTCACAAATTAACTCTAAGTATATCAATTACATAGAAGTAAGAGCAAAACTATAAATTTCATAGCAGAAAATATAGAGGTCTATTTTCATAACTTTGATTTGGATTTAGCAGTTGATTCTTATGTATGACACCAAAAACATAAGCAACAAAAGAAAACATTAAATTGGACTTCATCTAAATTTTATGCATCAGAGGGCATTATCATGAAAGTGTAAAGTAAACCTGGAAGGGCAACTGGGTGGCTCAGTGGTTAAGCATCTGACATGATCTCAGGGTTCATGAGTTCGAGTCCCACATCAGGTGAGCACAAGCCCCACATTGGGTGAACACAAGACCCACTTCGGATGAGCCCCACTTCTCTCTCCCTCTCTCTCTCTTTCTCTGCCCTTCATGGGATTCTTTGTCTCTGCCCCTTGCTCACTTGTGCCCCCTCCCCCCTCTGTTTCTCAAAAAGTGAAAACCTGAAAAAAGTATTTTCTTTTAAAAAAATGTTTTTAAATGTTTTATTTTTGAGACATAGCGAGACAGAGCATGAGCAGGGGAAGGGCAGAAAGAGAGGGAGACACAGAATCTGAAGCAGGCTCCAGGCTCCGAGCTGTCACCACAGAGCCTGACGTGGTACTCGAACCCACAAACCACGAGATCATGACCTGAGCCAAAGTCAGATGCCCAACCAAGTGAGCCACCCAGGCACCCCTGGAAAAAGTATTTTCATATCACATATCTGATAAGGTTCTAGTATTCAGAATACATAAAGAACTATTTCAAATCAGCTGCAACAAAAACAATCACAAATAACCCAATTTTAATATGTGCAAAGGATTCGAACAGACATTTCTCCAAATGGCCAACAAGGACATGCAACAATGTTACACATCATTAGTCATTATAAAAATGCAAATTAAAACCACAGTGAATTGCACTTCAATTATGGCCACGCTGGGATCCTCCCATAATTAAAAAAAGAAAAGAAATTGATATGCAGAAATTGGAAATCCAATACATTGTTAGTGGGAATGTAAAACAGTGTAGGCACTGAGGAAAGTTTGGGAGTCTCATTAAAAAAGATAAACATAAAACTACCATATGATTCAACAATATCATTCCTAGATACTCACCCAAATAACTGAAAACAGGCTTTCAAATTCTTGTATGCTCTTGTTTATAGCAGCACTATTCACAATAGCCAAAAGGTGGAAACAATTCAAATGTCCATCTACGGATAAATGGATAAAATGTGCTATATATGCATAATGGAATATTATCCAGCTAGAAAAATGAAGTATTAATGCATGTTTAAGTATGGATGAACGTCAGTATCATGATGCTAAGTGAAAGAAACCAGACATAAGAGGTCACATATTGTATGATTCCGTATATATGAAATATCTACAGAGTTAGAATAGATTGGTATATGCCAGGGGCTCAGAAAAGAAGGGATGGGAAATGACTATTAAGTGGGTACAGTTTCGTTTTAGGAGAGCAGTGTTTGGAACTTAATATAGGTGGTGGTTGCTGAACAATGTGGATGGACTAAATGCACTGAACTGCACACTTTAAAATAGTTGACTGGGGCACCCGGGTGCTCAGTTGGTTAAGCATCCAGCTCTTGGTTTCAGCTCAGGTCATGATCTCACAGTTTCACGAGTTTGAGTCCTGTGTTGGGCTCTGCGCTGGCAGCACAGAGCCTATTTGGGATTCTCTTTCTCCCCCTCCCTCTCTGCCTCTCACTTGTGCCATCTCTGTCTCTCTCAAAATAAACTTAAAAAAAAAAAAAATGGTTGATTAAAAAAAAAGACTATAGCAATATAAAAACTACAATAAAAAATTTTAGTAAAAAAGAGTATTAGAGAATCATATCATATAGTTAATGCAAATTTTCTTTTCTGGACTTTATGATTTGAATAGCTTAATTAAGTTCTGGGGTCGCCTGGGTGGCTTAGTCGGTTGAGCGTCTGACTTCGGCTCAGGTCATGATCTAGCAGTCCGTGAGTTTGGGCCCCGTATGGGGCTCTATGCTGACAGCTCAGAGCCTGAAGCCTTCTTCAGATTCTGGGTCTCCCTCTCTCTCTGCTCCTCCCCCACTCATTCTCTCTCTCTTTCTCTCTCTCTCTCTCTCTCTCTCTGTCAAAATTAAATAAACATTAAAAATTTTTTTTAAAAATTTGTGATTGGTTATCCATAATTATGGTATCACATGCTTTCATTGCCCTAAAAATCCTCTGTCTACATCTATTCATCCTTCACCCCTTTCCCTAACCCCTGGCAACCACTGGTTTTTTACTATTTCCATAATTTTCTTATTCTGTAATGTCATATAGTTGGAATAATAGAGTATGTACTTTTCCAGATTGGCTTCTTTCACTTAGTAATATGCATGTAAGATTCCCCCATATCTTTTCATAGCTTGATGGCTCATTTCTTTTCAACTGGTATTTTTCTCATTTTAAAATACTTTATCCTGAAGTTATTTTCAAATGCTTCCAGAGTTGCATAAGTTTTAATTATTAGTTTTCAGTGTATATTATTTTATTTGAAAATTGGAAAGAACTCTATCAGAAGATTTTTATATAGATGACAGCCTGAATTTAATATTTTAAAAATTAACTCATCATTATTCCCTCTCTCCTCCAAATTTCTTCCATGCTCATTCCAGGTTTCCTGTTATGCCACATCTTACTTAGTGACATTGTCTAATTTCTTATTTCATCATGCTCAAAATTTCAGAATAACCATCAATTGCTCTCATATCCAAATAACTCAACTTTTTAATTCTTCATCACATACTTTTTAAATTTCTAGTTTGAGGGCTATACCAGATCCTAAATATATAGGGATGAATAATATAACAGACAACTCTCTGCCCCTAAATGGCTTAATTATCTAAGAGAACAGAGATGAGAGAGAGAGAGAGACAGAGACAGAGAGAGGAGAAAAACACATAAAATAAATATTGATAGAGTTGTAAAGAAAAAAATGTTGAGATAATGACTATAAAGAAGGGGAGGGTCTCCTCACAAATGGTTTCCTCTGAAAATGACTGTTTTATGGAGATGATATTTAATTAGAGGCCTGGAATTTGGAGGCAAAATGAGAGCAGATGTAGGGAGAGAGGTGAAAAAGAGCTTAAGGAATGGAAAGAGAGTCGGTATTACACTGATAACAGCAGATAAGGAAAGAATGGAAGAGCATGAAGAAGGGTAGTGAAGAGCTATGCCAAGGATTCTTATTGGCCTCTCATCTACAATTTAATGTAGCTTTGGGACATAATTTTAGCAAAGAAGTAGCATAACTTGAGAAAACATATTTTTATCTTCTCTACAGAAAATAGATTGGATAAGGAAAGGAAGCAAAGATCATTTAGGAGCTTATTAGAGGCTACTATTTAGACCAAGTGAAAGGGAATGGTAGAGTGGATTCAGATCTTAGCAGTTGTAGCAGACACTATGTTTAATCACAAAACGTTTCCTACTGGACACACATCAAGACTAGACATCTGGACATTTTGCATTTTGGCATGTCTATATAACTGGGTTATTATCAATGGAAAATAAATGGAAATTATGAGAATTACCTCCAAACCTAGCAATAAAAACCTCCCCTGTGATGATTTACCAGACTCTCTTCTTCTGTCTATTGTAGATATATGTTGAAGAGTCCAGAGCTTTAAAAGTTCATTTCTGAATGGTGGCATAGAATAGAGTAGGCACATCCCACCCTACAAACATAATCTCTGCCATCTGTGCTGCATATTTGACTTTAAATTTCCAGGAAATAACTTTTCATTGTGTTAAATCTGCCAAAAAAAAAAAAAAATGACCCAATTCATTGAAAGTAAGAATAGTGGCTAAACCTTGAGAGGGATAATGACCAGAAAAGAATAAAAGGGAGGATTCTGCAGTACTGGTAACATTCTACTTCTTTATCTTATGTGAGTATGTCAAATCTGTGAAAAGTGACCAAGCTATATAGTATAATAATTGCATATAATAATTGCATAGTACAATAATTGTACATACATTTTTACTTAATTGAAATACCTTTAAAAATCTACTATGTAATATTGCAATGATTTTAAAGTTTTTCTGTTATAACAGGATTAGTTTAAGTACTTAGCAGTAGAAGTAAAGGTAAAATGAATTGAAATAAAATTTTATGTAGAATCAACCAAATTTCCTGCAGATTGGGTGAAGACACTTAGATAGCTGGTGCAAAGATTAGACTCTTATTGTCTGTCTTGAGACACTCATTTCCCCTCAATCTAGAGCTCTATGATTTTGATCCTTCCAGGGTAATATCACACACTTAATATTTCCTTTGTCAATGATGACATGTCTTGCTTTCAAATCCTAAAACTAATTAAGTCTCTAAATTCAATCTGTCACTCAAGAAGATAGCCTTGAAAGGTTTAATTTAGGTAGGTATAAGCCCCTTATTGAATCAGGATTCAAATTTTTAGTAATCCCCTTAAAGTCTTTTCACAATATGGATTGGGGAGTTTCACTTTTCTTGTGTAGAATGTATATTTGTCATGGATATGTAAGCTGTAAGTTCCAAAAACTCCTTATGGCTTACAACATATAGCTGTCTCAAAAAGAAGATTTTGTCTTGTCTTTTAAACTTAAGTTTATGGATTATACAGTTTTCTCCACTTAATAAATAAGTCATGTATTTTTAATGTATTTGTACAATGGTCTCCCAGGGAATGTTTCCATGTTTTAAAAATTGTTTCATCAGCTAATCCTCTTGAGATCAATGGCAGAGTACACAAAAATGATTATAGTTCTTGCAATCTTAAAAACTACAAAAGAAGCAATAGTGCTTCTCATGGAGGCCAGACACATTTCAAAGTAAACAATGAGACTGAAACATTCCCTTTTTACCACTCCATTCTAAATTTTTTAAAGAGATGTATTTATTTTATATGTAATGCAAAAAAATGTGCTCCAATTTTAATATAGAATAAATTGGAGATATGGCTCTTTAAAGAAAATAATGAGAAGAAATGAAATTAGATGAATTTCTTGTTATAAAAATCTTTGAGCTCATGTGTCTTGAGTGTGAGGTGCTGAGATTAATGTATTTTGGATGAGAATGTAAGATAAAAGTAGGTTAAAGCAATATAAAAAAATACGATGAATATACAACATTCAGAAATTGCCTCTGTTCTGGGACTCAAATCAAAAGAAGACAATTGGGGATGAAATTGCTACTAACAACAATAAGGTTTGGAAAAAAAAAAAAGTATTTTGGTCATATTAACTGCACAAAGTGGACAAAAAAGTTGATTTATTTGTAAGTCATTGAAATATACAGTATGATGTTAAAACTATTTTTTTATCAACTCAGTCGAGTTGTCTTAATAAGAAACCTTTGAAACTTCATTTTGTAGGAATCAAGTTTTAAATAGATACCCTTCATAGGCTTCAACAGAATCTCAGAAATGAATTTTATTAAATGAATGTGTTGTTTTCCTCACATAATTATAATTATATATGCCTTTAGTATGCAAAGTCAATGTGAATATCATAAAATATGTCACTAGAAAAATGAATTAGTCTTGAATTTGAGAAATTTCATTTTGTTGAATTCAATAGAATTTAAATATTTCATGAACTCCCCAGTTTTCATATCCCAAAGGAGTCTCCTCTCTCTTACCTATAAATTACCTAAGTAGGTACAGAAGTCCCTAGGACTATAAAAATGGTCAGAAATAATGACTATTTTACTGCCATTAAGCAAGTATTTTATTTGGAATTAAAAGAAAAAAAATGATGTAAAGTAATTGACAATAGTTTTTGTTGGGGGGGTTGCAATTTTGTAATTTAAATTTAGCCTGGGAATATGCATGTATGATTCACTTCTATCTTTATAATTTGGCACCCTATAGAATTCATCCTCTGCTGATTGACATTTCCCTATGCTTTTGACTTAAATGGCCAGAATGCAGACATTTTTAGAAAAATGATACACTGAGGAGTGTGGGAAAAGAAAGAAAACAAGTAAGAAAGGAATAAAGTGAAAGAGGAAAAAAAGAAACAAATCTTAGTGCATTATAATTATTTATAACCATTGGAAATATTTGTACATTCTCAACCTCTGAACTGGAATATATGAAGTGTAAAAAGTTTATTTTTTTCAGTTTATTTATTTATTTTGAAAAAGAGAAAGTACAGATCAGGGAAGGGCAGAGAGAGAGGGAGACACAGAGAGAATACCAAGCCCATGCAGGGCTTGTACCCAGGAACCATGAGATCTTGACCTGAGCTGAAGTCAGATGCTTAACCGACTGAGCCACCCAGGAGCCCTGAAGTATAAAAAGTTTAAAATGCAATGTAACATATGACATGATATTCTTCTTAAGAAATATGGTCATGCTTTACAAAAATTTGGTGACTTTCAATATAATACACATGAGGATGTAGGCATGGTCTGGAAAAAGATGGAAAACAAAAAAATGAAAAGGTAACATAATTCTATGTAATTTTTTGAGTTTATTTTGAGAGAGATAGAGACAGCACAAAATGGAGGAGGGGCAGAGAGACAGAGGGAGAGAGAGAATCCCAAGCAGGCTCTACACTGTCAGTGCAGAGCCCATTGTGGGGGACTCAAACCCACAAAGCAGTGAGATCATGACCTGAGCTCAAACCAAGAGTGGACACTTAACCGACTGAGAATAAGAGAAGAGAAGGGGGACATGAGTAAGAAAGAAGTGAAGAGTCTACCGTGACAACAGGGGAAGCCATGCAGAGCAAGGACACTAAAAGGAACTAGTAGGCAGGGGTAGATAAAATTTTTGTATGGCTTGTTTTCTAGAACCCTTTTCTGTTACTGCAAAAACTAAATAAGGCATGCTACATAAATAATACAATCATCATGCATGAGGATACACTTCCTGTCTGCTTGGTTTCATATCACAGAAAGGAGAATAAACAGGGCTGGTGAGATGAAAGTAAATCCAAAGGAAAAAGGAGAAAGCAGACCTAAAGTGGTCATGAGGATTTCAATCTTGAAGAGTTTGCAAAAGTTTGGTGAAAGTACTGAGTCCCCACTGTATATGGGCCTCAGATGTTTAGGTCAAGTTTACATTGCTTAAAAGGCGAAGAGTCCTCAGCTGAAATCTCACTTACAGAATACTATCATAAGGAGTAATAGAGAAAAGAGACACGATTAGCAAAGAAGAATGAGCCAGGTGATGGTGTAAAATAATGTAAATGTAAACTAAATAGATTGGAAAAAATTGCAACTACAGAAGATGCAAGTTAAAATATTATGACAGTTTTTCTGTTTCTTTCTTTGTTTCTATTTTAATATGACTTTGTAAATGCCATATATTATCCTTTTGGAATGCCTGAATTTATGACACTTGAGAAAAGAAACTCAGAGAGTTGCACTGAGTTAGTGAAATTCTGAGTACAAATTATATGAGCGAATTTTTAGAGGCTGTTACCGCTGACTAGCAGAATATCGAAGGAGTTTAGGTGTCAGTAGCAACATGTATATGGATGATCTCAAGATAATAGGTATCTCATACAGCCTTATCTCCTTTAATTCTCATTTTTTTTCTTATTCCTTATTTTATTATTTCATTGGTAGAAGTCAGCCATGAGAAACCACACCACGGTAACAACCTTCATTCTTCTTGGACTGACCGATAACCCACAATTACAAGTGGTTATTTTTCTTCTCCTTTTTTTCACCTATATGTTGAGTGTCACTGGGAATCTAACCATAATCACCCTCACCCTGTTGGATTCTCATCTAAAGATACCCATGTACTTCTTCCTCCGAAGCTTTTCATTTTTAGAAATCTTATTCACAACTGTCTGCATCCCCAAATTTCTTGTCAGCATGGCAACAGGTGACAAGACCATTTCTTACAACAGTTGTGCAACACAGCTGTTTTTTACTACTGTCTTGGGTGCAATCGAATTTTTTCTTCTGGTTGCCATGTCTTATGACCGCTATGTAGCCATCTGCAAACCCTTGCATTACACCACCATCATGAGTGACAGAGTCTGCAACTTGTTGGTCTTTGCTTCATGGTTGGCCGGTTTTATAGTAATTGTCCCACCACTCCTTGTGGGTCTCCAGCTAGACTTCTGTGCAGCCAACACTGTAAATCATTTCTTCTGTGATTTTACTCCTATATTACAGCTCTCTTGCACAGACACAGCTGTAATAGAATTAATGGCATTTCTCTCAGCCATTTTGACACTCCTGGTTACACTGGTATTAGTGATTCTCTCCTATGCAAACATCATCAGGACTATTCTGAAGATACCTTCTTCTCAACAGAGGAAGAAAGCCTTTTCTACATGTTCTTCTCACATGGTGGTTGTGTCCATTTCTTATGGCAGCTGCATCTTCATGTATGTGAAGCCTTCTACAAAGGAGAGAGTGTCTTTAAATAAAGGGATAGCCTTGCTCAGTACTTCTGTTGCCCCCATGTTGAATCCCTTCATTTATACACTGAGAAACAAACAAGTGCAAGATGCTTTTAGGCACATGCTCAAAAAGATTAAGATTTTCTCAAGTAA